>NC_043003.1:49056033-49120212 GCF_006345805.1 Octopus sinensis | reverse complement strand
ATGGTTGTGGTAACGACGTCGACGACGTCGATGATGATGATGATGATGACAATGATAACGATGGTGATGATGGTGGTGCTGGTGCTGATGGCGCTGGTGCTTGATACTGTTCGTGGTACTGTTTGGCAGAAACGTTAGCACGCCGGTCGAAATGCTTAGCGGTATTTCGTCTGCGTTACGTTGTGAGTTCAAATTCCGCCGAGGTCGACTTTGCCTTTCATCCTTTCGGGGTCGATTAAATAAATACCAGTTGCGCACTGGGGTCGATATAATCGACTTAATCCGTTTGTCTGTCCTTGTTCGTCCCTTCTGTGTTTAGCCCCTTGTGGGTAGTAAAGAAATAGGTACTGTTCGTGGTAACGATGAGCAGGAGGAAGAGGAGGAAGAAGTCGATGCTAAGTTGGAGGGGGTACTGCTGCTGCTGCTGCTGCTAATGATGATGATGATGATGTGATGTTAGTTGTAGTGGTAGTGGTGGTGGGTCTTGGGTGCAGGTGATAGAGAAAGGTAGTTGTTAGTGGCTTTGACTTGGAGGGGAACAAAAAGAAAGGAAAACAAAGGAAGAAGCAAGCAACAAGATAGTTTACAACTACCACCAACAACAACCCCATTACCACCCTTGCCGTCACCTCCATCACCACCATCACCATCACTACTACCTCTATTACCACCACCACAACAACAACAGTCGATACCACCATGCTAACCATTGTTATTGACTGATTTATCAATAACATCTACTACGACATCAACCTCTGCGTCAGCCACAAGAAACACCATCACAACTACCACCAATACCACCACCATGCAACAGCAGCAACGACCGCAATAACATTACAACACAACTAATAGAGAAGTCCGCTGACAGAACTATCACCACCACCACTGCCACCACCACCACTTCCACCACAACTACCACCCCCACAGCGGTTAGTCTCCACCAATGCCACCGTCTCCATTACCACCACCACCACTGCAATACAAACACCACCACCACCACCACTAACAACAACAATACTGTCAATAATACCTCCTATACCACAACCACCGCTAACCTCTCAACTGTCGTCACTACTGTTAAGACCACCACCGCCACTAACACACTACGACTACAACAACTACTAATAATACTACTAGTAGTACAATTTCTACTATCACCACCACCTTAACCACCACCAAAACCCGTCACCACTACAACACTCACCCATCGCCTACTGCCTCACTCGCAACCACCACAATCACTACCACCACAAGCACCATTACCCACCACCACAACTTCAACCGCTACAACCCGCTACCAACCTCACCACTACACTCACCACTACAACCACCACCATGCCCATCACCACTCTCACACCCACAAACCATCGCAACCACAACCATTACAATCCGCGGCAAACCTGACCACCACTTTCGCACTACAGCCACCACCACTGCCACTATCACCGCCACCACAACCACAACCACCACCACCAACCACCGCAAACAGAAACATCACCGTTGACACTACTTCCAGCACCACTGCCACCACCACCACCACCACCACTGCCACCGCAGCTACTCCATCGAATTACCTTTGTAATAACAATCAATCTGATTTAATTTAAATTTTAACATTTTTAAAAATTATTTTCTGTCTATATTTTAGCTTTTCTCTCGTTTTTTTCTCCTACAGCATCATAATCATCAGCAGCAGCCACATCATCTTCATAATCATCACCATCACCATCATTATCCTAATTAATCGTTTCTCCTCAGTTTTATTTTATTTCATTATGTTTTCTTTTTTTCTTGTCATTCTTCACATCCATCAAGGCGGCGAGCTGGCAGAAACGTTAGCACGCCGGGCGAAATGCTTAGCAGTATTTCGTCTGCCGCTATGTTCTGAGTTCAAATTCCGCCGAGGTCGACTTTGCCTTTCATCCTTTTGGAGGTCGATAAATTAAGTACCAGTTACACACTGGGGTCGATGTAATTGACTTAATCCCTTTGTCTGTCCTTGTTTGTCCCTTCTATGTTTAGCCCCTTGTGGGCAATAAAGAAATAAGAAACATTAGCACGCCGGGCTAAATGCTTAGCGTCATTTCGTCTGCTGTTATGTTCTGAGTTCAAATTCCGCTGAGGTCAACTTTGCCTTTCATCCTTTCGGGGTCGATAAATTAAGCACCAGTTGCATACTGGAGCCGATCTAATCGACTGGTCCCCTCCCCCAAAATTTCGAGCCTTGTGCCTAGAATAGTGAAGATTCATTACAACCATCGAGCCTTGGTTTCCTCTTTTACAAATATCTCATATAAGTAGCGATAACAAATTGTTGTTGTTACTGTTGCTTATGATGATGATGATAATGATGATGATGATGACGATGGCGACGCACGCAACGATAGCAACGATGGCGGTTCAAGCCTGAGTGAAAGCAACAATAATCAAAAACAAAAGAAGCTATTCCAACCATGAGAAACCAGTCTTTTCCACAAGCCTCGTGTGGCTTCACTTTGGGTCACGAGTACAAATGTGTTTATTATTGGTGAAGGCGCGTGGCTTAGTGGTTAGTGTATTAGGCTCACGATTGTAACGTCATGAGTTCGATTCCCGGAGGTAGGTTGTGTCCTTGAGCAAGACACTTTATTTCACATTGCTCCAGTCTACTCAGCCAGCAAAAATGAGTAGTACCTGCATTTCAAAGGGCCAGTCTTACCACATTCTGTATCACGCTGAATTTCCATGTGAACTACGTTAAGGACACGCATGTCTGTGATGGAGGGCTCAACCAATATTAAAATACACAAGCAGGCTGTTCTGTTGATCGGATTAACTGGAACCTTCGTCGTCGTAACCGACGGAGTGCCAGTTTATTAGAATAAAGCTAGAAGTGGTTCCAATACTGTTTGCATCTGTAGAATTTTTAAGCGTCAAAAATAAAACGCCTTGCGGTACTTGTTTCGGTTCTTTACGTTTTGAGTTCAAATCCTGCTGAGGTCAATTTTGCCTTTCATTCTTCCAAGGCCAATAAAAAAAAGTTCTAGTCCAAAGTGCTGGATTTGTAAAATCGTTGAACGCCGGACAAAATTTTATGCAGAATTTCATCCGGCCCTTAACGTCCCCAATTCAAATCCCGTCGAAGCCAACTACGCCTTTCGTTCTTCCAAGGCCGATAAAATAAATTTCTACTCCAAGGCGAGGAATTGGTAAAAACCGTTATGCGTCGAAAAAATGCCTTGTGGTGATTATTCCTGCTCTTCATGGTCTGAGTTCAAATTCTACCGATGTCAATCTTCTCCTTTATCTTTTGAAGAACGATAAAACTAATTTAACTCCGTCATGTACAGGGTCTGACATAACCGGCTCTAACTATCCTCGGGTTTTGATTTTATATGCCTCTTTTAGAAATTAGTATTATCAAGTTTTAAATCTACGGTAATCCATGGCTCAAAGATATTTCTTATTTGTAATACTTTAATATTTCTATATTTAGTGTTATCATATCTAATGCAAGGAGCATTCGAAAAGGAAACCTAGAAATATAGACCCGTTGAGGGAAAATACAATATTAATTGATTACACAACACTAGACTATACCTTCCTTCAGTACGCCATACAAAACCGCTCTTGGCTACACTGTTATTAAGAAAGTGCTATCTGTATGATTCCTTAATTTCAAATTCAAGATTTAAATCCCACTAAGTGTTAATAGGATATGATTATCTCTCTTGTAATAACTGTCCGCTAGGGGAACAACACGAGAATAATGTTATTATTTTCTTGCTAACTGTTACTGTGGAAGTTGATTTTCTATGCTGTTGTCGTTGTTAATATTGCCGCAGTATTGTTGTTTTTGTTGTTGCTGTTGATGCTGTTGCTGTTGTTGCTGGTGGTGGTGGTGGTGGTGGGTGGTGGTGGTTGTCGTCGTCGTCGTCGTTGTGGTAGTGGTGGTGGTTGCCGTTGTCGTGGTGGGGGTGGTAATTGTGGTGGCGGTGGCGGTAATGGTGATAATGGTAATGGTAATGATGGTGGTGGTGGTGGTGGTTGCGGTTGTCGTTGTCGTTGTCATGGTGGTGGTTGTGGTGGTGGTGGTGGTGGTTGGTAGTGGTGTTGGTGGTGGAAATAGTGGTGGTAATGGTGGAGGTGGAAGGGTCGTCGTCGTCATCGTCGTCGTGTCCTTGTTCTTATTCTTGTTATTGTTGCTGTCGTAAATAATTTCTAATAAACAGAGATTCATGAAATATGCAAGCATTACGATGGTTTCTATGTAGTGTTTCGAAAAGTACTTTTGCAATATATCTGTGTGGGTGTATGTGTGTGTGTGCGTGCATGCGCGCGTGCGTGTGTATACCTCTGTGGCTACATGAATATGATGATGTATGTGAAGCAATTTGATTCGCTATATTTGTACACTCGCGCGTGCCCATGCGTGTAAGCATAAAATGAGTTATATTGTACTTCCTTGTGATAATGTAGAAATGTACTATAATGCAATATGCAGCAACGTACAGTTGTAAATAAAAGCTATTGAGTCATGCACTAAACAACATACATATGTATGTATGTATGTATGTATGTATGTATGTATGTATGTATGTATGCATGCATGTATGTATGTACGTATGTATGTATGTATGTATGTGTGGAGGCGCAATGGCCCAGTGGTAAGGGCAGGGGACTCGCGGTCTTAGTATCGTGGTCTCGATTTCCAGACCGGGCGTTGTGAGTGTTTATTGAGCGAAAACACCACGAGGCTCCGGCAGGGGGTGGTGGTGAACCCTGCTCTACTCTTTCACCGCAACTTTCTCTCACTCTTTTTTTCCTGTTTCTATTGTACCTGTATTTCAAAGAGCCACCCTTGTCACACTCTGTGTCACGTTGAATCTCCCCGAGAACTACGTTAAGGGTACACGTGTCTGTAGAGTGCTCAGCCACCTGCACGTTAATTTCACGAGCAGGCTGTTCCGTTGATCAAATCAACTGGAACACTCGTCGTCGTAACCGACGGAGTGCCATCATGTATGTATGTAGAAAGGTAGGTAGTGGGTAGCGATTTTCTTCCCCACTTCAGGGAGTGACGACTCTGTCTGATACGAGTCCCGGGCTCAGCTGGCTCCGGCTGACAGTTACCAGTATGGGCCCCTATCCAAGGTTACAGAAAGGAGACAACCTTCAAAGAAATCCGGAGTGGAGCCTCGTAGGCGGTTTAGTGTTAGACTCGACACTCTTCCGGCAGCTCCTGCAACCAAGCTGGTGCCAAACGTAATGCTCTGCACTCCTTTGGACTACATAAGCAAGGTCGAACGAGGAATCCTGACGATTGGGCTACCCAGGATTTTCTTACATCTAGCCCAGGCCTGCGCAATACTGGAGAGGAAACTGGAGAGGACATGAAATGTAAAAATTAGACTGGATTAGTTTATGCGCAACTTCATTGTCTCCCGAGACAAAAGGATGCCAAACAATGTATGCATGTATGTATGTATGTATGTATGTATGTATGTATGTATGTATGTATGTATGTATGTATATATGTATGTATGTATGCATGTATTATGTATCTATGTATGTATGCATGTATGTATGTATATAAAACATTTGATAAGTTCCAATCAGACAGTGAATTTAAGAGCATTCTCACATCATGTCTCTCGCTACTGTTACTATAGTGGCTGCTAACGTAGGTGTTGATGTTTTTTGTTGTTGTTCAGCTCAATATCAGTTGTAAATGAGGTGACTTAATAATCAAATACATTCCTGGTATGACCATCGATCTTCGAACCATTGAACTTCAAGTACGCTTAGGTGTAATCCACTGGATTCATATCTCAAACTAGGTAGGGTTCACACTACACTCTCCAGCAAAACGTGTTTTTTTTTTGCTGTCGCTATAGCTGTTGTTGTTGTGGCTTTGACCATTCCATCTTATTTTCAGACATAGTGTATTTAGAACTACATTATCCTACGTATCCATCTATTTTAATATGAGAAGGTTTAATTATTTTAGGAATATTTGGCAGCTATCTCTAGAACGCCGAACGATCACACAGGATCGACTGTATATGGTTTATTTTATGAGGTTCAGCAAGAAAGACAGTTTATATTTGCATCTAGTCTTGTCTTGTACTGACTATAAACCTCCTACGGTTGGCCTACAATAGAGTCGAACAAGTTGGACAAAGTAAAATCACGTCAATTTGTTTCCATCCTGTGACATTCAACGAAACATAGGAGCCTCTACGGAGTTGTTCAACTTAATTGCAATGAAGTTAATAAATATCCTACAAGCCAATGAAGGAACTTGCACTTGACCCACCAAGCTGATAGAAGCATGTTGACAAAATTTCCTTTAAATTGCATCCCACTATATTAAAAACTTCTTGTGCTATATGACTCTGGGTTCCCTGCACAAATATGAATTTTCTTTAACTAACAATATGATAGCGATAGAAAGCCTGCAATCATAGATGTGTTCGACTAGGGCTGATTTGAGACTATAGAACAACATCACCGAAAAGAGATGTCCTTCAAATCACCTCCAACCGTACAAAAAAAAATTCATACCAAAACATAGCCGCCATTGATGTTACTGCTACTTCAGCTGTTGTTGCTACAAATGCTGTTGTTGCTACTGTTGCGAATGTTGTTGCTGTTGCTGTTGTTTTATTTGATCATTTTGGCGAGTAAAAAGTTATTAAAATTATTGTTGCAAGCGGAGGGGAAAACGATAAATCTTGATATATCGATGATTTCCTGGTAAAACTTTTAATGTTAGTCCTCTTTATTTCATACACTCAACTGTTCTTTTCTGTTTAGATACAAACACACATCTACAGACATGCACCACAAACACATATGTATATGTATGTATGTATGTATGTATGTATGTATGTATGTATGAATGTATGTATGTATGTATGTATGTATGTACGTACGTATGGTGTGTGTGTGTGTGTGTATAATAGTATATATATATATACCTAACTGTGTGTGTGTATACGTGGGATAGACGTATAAGTACATGTGATTTTTTTTGTGGAAGTAAAATCATAAATGTATGTGTGTAACTGTATATATTTAAGATATGTATATTCTTCAAAGCCTAAATGATAGTAAATACATACATACATAGATATATGTGTGTGTGTGTGTGTGTGTGTGTGTGTGTGTGTGTGTGTGTGTGTGTGTGTGTGTCTATACATGTATATATATATATGACTATGGGTGAATATAAGAGTGTCTGAGCAAATGTATGCATATACATATTATATATATATATGAATGTATAAATGTGTGTATATATGTATATATGTATACATGTATGTGTGTCTGTGTTAAACCGCATACACACACGTGATGTGTGTCTCTGTAAAAGTGTAAATACATATTCCTTATATGTTCATGTATATTTGTATGTGCGTATGTTGGTCTATTTGTGTGTGAGTGTGTGTGTGTGAGAGAGAGAGAGAGACACACACACACACACACACCGTTATTAAATTGTTCCACTTCTCTTTTTTCTAAGAATATTCTAATTTTTTTATGCATTTAATACAATCATATTCACTCACACATAAATATATATGCATTATAATTAATATATATGTGCGTGTATGTATATGTGTATGCATGTGTGTATATGTACGTATACTCATATGTATCCTAACCTATAAACGCCTATGTGTAAATACATAAACATGCACATACAGGCGCACACATATATGTATGTCTACACATACTGTATATATATATATATATACATAATATTTATAATATATATATACGAATATATATATATATATATACATAAAATATATAATATATATGCAAATATATATATATATGAACACATACATATATATATATATATACATATATTAATTATGACGCATGCGTGTATATGTGTGAGAGTGACTGTATGTGTATAATTTTATGAAATGTATAAATAATACGAATATACTTAGAAAGAAAGAAAAATAGAACAATGTAACTATGACGGGAGGGGGATCGCATAGTCACACAAATATACATATATTCATACATTGACATAAATGTATAGAAATATATTATATATATGTATATATATATATATATATATATATATATATATATATATAATATACCCTTTTACACACACACACGCACCAACACGTGGACACAACCACAATCATGTCCGTGTTTGTTACTCTGGTTTACATTCTTACACATACCTATATACAATCTCTCTGACACACACACACGCACACACACTTAGATAATACATAGACCAGCCAACATACATATATTTACACACACATATATACGTGTGTGTGTGTGCATGTATGTATATGTGTGTTTATATTATATATATTATTATTATATATATATATTATTATATATATATATATTATATATAATATTAATATATATAGTTTATGACATATGTGTATGTTTATATATACTATATAATATATATATAAATGCATACATACATATATATGAATGAATATATATATCATACTTATATATACTATATATACATACATCTACATACAAATAGTACAACATATATAGGGCATAACTCATACATACATACATACATACATACATACACACATACATAGATACATAGATACATACATTTCAAGGAATGGGAGCCAGACGAATTGAAATGCTTTGTTGGGAAACCCTGGTTATATTTTGCGAAGTGGAAGGCGACACGCACAAGTGTGTTCACAACGGAGTGGGGAAGACTGTTTAGATATTCATTGTCAGGCCACAAACCAATTTAATAAGCAATCTAGTTTTTGAAAAGCCAATTATCTCCAAGTGAAGCAAGCCTAACCACAATGTTTAAAGTCTTTCGTATAGTGGAGATAATGTTTGCTGTTTCATTATGTATATCACACAGTAATGGTAGATGTATACCCACATACACATATAAATACATACGCCAGTACATACATATGTGTGTGTGTGTGGTGTGTGTGTGTGTGTGTGTGTGTGTGTGTGCGTGTATATGCATATGTATGCTTAAATATGTATGTAAAATCTATTGAAAATGATCGTTGCTTGCTTTTTGAATGATTGCTGTTAAATTGGAAGTGTGGAGGAGTTGTTGTCTATACGATTTCCCTGTGTGATTGTAACTGTGGTTCTTTTATTTAGCGGCATACATACATTCAAAATTATGCTGAACCAAACAGTCAGAAAACACATGTGTGTGTGTGTTTACGTGTACGCGCGCGCGCGCGTGTGTGTGTGTGTGTGTGTGTGTGTGTGTGTGTGTTTGTGTTTATGTGTGTGCACAAATTCAGCTGTGTCTGATAATCGAGTATAACTTGGCAGCGTATACCATGTTGTCGCTAATTGGGTGTTGTGCGTATGTAGACGTGAGCAGAGACATCTCAGCTATCCCATCTTTGGACTTGTAGAACATTTAGAATTTAACATATGGAGAAAGAGAGGGAGAGAGAGAGTGGGAGAAAGAGAGAGTGTGTGTGTGTGAGAGAGAGAGAGAGAGAGAGAGAGAAAAGACTACACCAACACTAGAGTGCTGCTTTATTAATCCGCCCTGATAGGAAGAAAGGTAAGGCTAGCTTTAATGGTATTTGAACTCATTGACACAAATATCGCAATGCATTCTATCCGATGGTATCTCGACTTTGTCAATCGATCACCTTGCGTATGAACACATACATTCGTATATGCATCATATTTTAATACGTGTACACTTCTTGCAATATCCTCCCGCTTTTCGAACTTCATGTTCAGTAACTCCATGTCTCTGTAGCTGACATCTTTTGAAACAGAGTTTGGGTCGCCGTTGTGCTCTGTTACCGGTATCACACGCCCACAGTCACCAGAAAATAATTTAATTTTGATTCCATTAGCTACATAGCGTGCAGAGAGGATTGTCTGTGGCCTACAATATCTAACGAAGTTCATAAATAGCGACCCAGACCTAGAAACGATTTCTTCTATAGTCTGAAATCGGTGACCTTTCAGGTTTGATTTCAGCTTTAGGAATAAAAAAAGTCTACAGTGACCAAACCAGGACAGTAAGGCACCAAGGGACGCAAATCGATTCTCGTTTTGTGAAAAACTTCATGCATGAGAAATGCATGAAGAGTCGCGTTGTAGAGTTGCAGAAACCAGGTTTTATTCATACCTGATACCTCTTCCTTCGTACTGCCTTTTTCAAAGAAATAAAACTCTATATCAATGTTGTCGGACCAATGATACAAATTTCGGAGTGAGGGCGAGGCAGCAATGCGACGACTGTTTTTTTGTTTTTGTTTTTTTTTTTGTATCGACATTGTAGGTGTACAGTCATGTTTCCCCATCAAAGTTTTCTATAACGTACCAATGATCATATAGCTCCTGCTTGACTATGACTCGGTTCTCTTTTTCTGCATCCCCCAGCTTAATAACAGAAAGAGTACAATGGCGTATACATGCGACTAAATGAGCTTCTACTGAAGGGTCTCTGGAGTAATGTTATGTGACAGGCTGCGTAGCTCGGAAATCAGGAAGTCTCTCCAGATCGAGTTGCTACTTCTCCGCATTGAGACGTCATAGTTTTGATATTACGGATATACAAAGGAGTGGCTGTGTGGTAAGTAGCTTGCTTACGAACCACATGGTTCCGGGTTCAGTCCCACTGCGTGGCACCTTGGTCGAGTGTCTACTGCTATAGCCTTGGGCCGAGCAAAGCCTTGTGAGTGGATCTGGTAGACGGAAACTGAAAGAAGCCCGCCGTGTATATGTATATATGCGTGGTGTGTGTGTGTGTGTGTGTGTGTGTGTTCCCCCAACATCGCTTGACAACCGATGCTGGTGTGTTTGCGTCCCCGTAACTTGGCGGTTCGGCAAAAGAGACCGATAGAATAAGTACTAGGCTTACAAAGAATAAGTCCTGGGATCGATTTGCTTGACTAAAGGTGGTGCTCCAGCATGGCCACAGTCAAATGACTGAAAGATGTAAAAAAAGAGAGAGTATCACAGGAAAGAATCACAAGACAGATTCTTCGGGCTGAGCCAACCAGCAGAAGACCTCGGGGTAGACCAAGATTGAGATGCGTGGATAATATCTATAGTTTCAGTTTGTGATGCTTTGGAATCCTATAAGAAAGTGTTACGATGATCGCTTCGGATATGGCCCTATGCTGGAGGTACCTGAAGACTCTACCCACTGGATCCAGGAATAGTAGGCGACGAAAATGGATTGATGGATGAGTTTCAGCAAATGCAGCACATGCTGCTTGTTTGTCGAGAGACATCCCTTCTTTCTTTGCTTCATATTGACGTAAAGACACCATTTTTCATTGTCAGTGATGGTGTGATAAAGAAATCTCTGCTGCTTCTCTCCCCGAGTAGCATAGGTGGGTGAGCAAACTGATGGCGAGAGAAGCGCGCTGGAGTTTGTTTCAGAATTTTTAGCCTTCATGCACCGAGTTTTTGGATCTTATCCATCGAATAAAGGTGACGGAAGACGCTTTCATGAAACTATCCCATTTGCCATGTGGGTAGGCGCGGATCCTCGTGGTTGTGCTCGTTCAATCAATCTTCATTCAACTAAACTGGCTGGTTTGTGAGGTCGAATTTCCCTTCATTGAAAAGTGAAAACTATTTCTGTGCACTTTTTTCAGTAATAGCTCTTTCTCCTTACACCGTACATATATATCTCGAGCTACTTTGACAGCTTTGGAGCCTTGGTCAAAAGCGAAGAGAAGACACTATCAAAAATGCTCGGAGTTTTTGTTTGTTTGTTGTTTTTGCTGGGTTTTTTTTTCTTTTTTTTACTATTATCCAGTCCATCGTTATCTGTCTGAAAAATGATAAAATTTATTTAAATTTCTATAACCATAAACAAAAATTGTAGAAGAAAAATGGGACTGCAAAAAATTACTTAAAACTGATAAAAATATTATTTGTGTTAATTTAAATAACACAGGAAAGAATCGAACAAATTTATCCGAAAACTACATACATACATACATACATACATGCATACATACAGACATACATACATACATGCATGCATACATACATACATACATACATACATACATACATACATACATACATACATACATACATACATACATACAAAGACTGTCAGAACATGTGTCGTTTTCTACGATGAGAATGGAAATCTATAGGAATCTAGCAGAAAATTTACTGAACGGTTCGTTAAACATTTCAGCCCTGCTGTCAAACGTTACTGTGAGAAGAATATTCCCAAAGTCAAATGATTCTACTTTTGGATGGCGCTCCTGGCCATCCTTCAATTCTCGATTCACTCCAAACGTGCGTACCTGATGAAATTGTTTTCATTTCACCAAGCACAACTTTACAACTACAGCCTATGGATCAGGGACAAGTTATTTCTATTTGCAAGGCATGTTATCTAAGATCTTTTTAGTCAGGTGAGTATAGTGACTGATGATAAATATCAGTCAGTCAAAAAATGCCGGATAAATTGCATTGCGCAAGCAATAAAAAAACATTGAAAACGCCTGGGAAGAAGTTAAACATACATGCTACATTGGTGTTTGGAATAAATTATGTCTTAATGTCGTTAAGGAAGGGCATAGGATAGGGGAGAATTAATCTCAATCAATAATAGCACTGTAGAAATGGCACAGGAATTAGGATTTGAAGAACTTGATGCAAGTGATATTCAAAATTTATTGCATACTGATAAAAAGACTTTTAATTATGAAGACTTTAAGGAGTTAACAGGACTGCAAGTGTCTAGTTTAGATAACGAAGAAAATATCCCCTACCCATTACTGCAACCGATTTTATCATTAACAAAGATATTATCTAAATTCTCTTGTGAAACAACTCGTGCTTTAGAAAGACTTTCAGAAGACTATCTAAATTTTGAACGAAGCATGATATTTAAAAGATCTAAAATAGTAACGTTGAATTGTTATAGAGAAAAATTAGAGGTTTGTAAGAGAAAGGCAAAGCAATCAAACCTATATAAAAGTTTAAAATTGAGCAGAACCAGTAGTACCGTTTATTTTTTTGTATTTCATGTTTTCTTTACCTGCTGCATAATTTAAAGAAGTGTGTATTTTTTTCTCTCGAATTACATACAATTTTATTCAAAGAACTATTCTTGTATCATGTGTGTATAATTTTTGATTGAATTAAAGATACTTCTGTTCAAAAGTACTTTTCTATACATGTAGGAGCATCGTAGACCTACTGTATTTTAATCCTTTTGTTACTATATATTTCTGTTGGAATAGAGTCTTAGAGTCTTAGATAAGTTGGCCCAGGCCATGTCTAATTTAATAGCACCACCTGGAAGAGATGCACTGTCAGCCCTTGGGCACCATAGCCCATTCGAGCAGAGAGTTATTGTTTACAGAGTCATAACCGGGTGTGGGTGGTTTATCTGGTATTTGCTGGAGGTAATAATCTAGGGACCGTTTGAATGCCGTAAAATCCCTTTCCTCCTTTATGTGGGCTGACACGATGCTGAAGAGAGCAGGGCCAGTTGGGTTGAAATAGTTCCGTCGTACTGTTGTGGTACGACACGAACAGTGGACGAATGGCACGAATGGCACGAATGGCACGAATGTAGTGGACGAATGGCACGAGGGCCAAGCCTCGGATGAATTTTAAAGTTGATACCTATATCATTTGGGCAATGTTAATGGAATATTTTCCACATCATACAGAGGATATAGCGCTCACGGTGGCGTTGGAGGGAGTAAAGCCCACTATCTTTATTTCAGCTAAATTTTAAAATAATAAAGAATTTATTAGGCGCAGGAATGGCTGTGTGATAAGTAGCTTGTTTACCAACCACATGGTTCCGGGTTCAGTCCCACTGCGTGGCACCTTGGGCAAGTGTCTTCTACTATAGCCTCGGGCCGACCAAAGCCTTGTGAGTGGATTTGGTAGACGGAAGCTGAAAGAAGCTCGTCGTATATATGTATATATACATATGCGTGTGTGTGTTTGTGTGTCTATGTTTGTCCCCCTAGCATTGCTTGACAACCGATGCTGGTGTGTTATGTCCCCGTAACTTAGCGGTCCGGCAAAAGAGACCGATAGAATAAGTACTGGGCTTACAAAAGAATAAGTCCCGGGGTCGAGTTGCTCGATTAAAGGCGGTGCTCCAGCATGGCCGCAGTCAAATGACTGAAACAAGTAAAAGAGTAAAAGAGAGTAAAGAGTAATTTAGGAAAATAACTTTGTTGTTATTAAGCTGGTGTTTAGAACATTCCATTAGCATGGAATGTTGATGAGAGGGTTTAATTTAGATCACTCTAAAACTGCGAACGGGCGGGTTAAACATTTTTCTACCGTATTTAGTGACACTAAAACTACCTCTTCTCTGAATAAGCAAACTACATCCTCTCGACACTGAATCACATTTAATGCATTTGCATTTACCCATTGACTTCCTTCTTGCATGGAAACACAAGATATGAGGTGGCGAGTATACTCACCGCTTCATATCCTGAATCAAATTCTTTGTGCAAACTTTTCTCCACAAAGCTGCAAATTCTCTCCTCACCCGTGTTATCATTTTTCCCCTCCTTCTCCTGCAGATACTGATCTATTAAAGTTCGGTATGGCAGAGTCTGTAAAGGTCATTTTCGGCATTATTCTTCTTTCTCACTATGAACTGACGAATTTCAAAAAAATTGTTCATAATACTTTACGGCAACTTAAATAAACTTCAAATTATTAGGTAAAAATAACAAACACGATACAGCAAATAACAAATACGATACAGTAAATGTATAAATGAAAATAAAGATATTTCTT
The DNA here is from genome assembly GCF_006345805.1 of Octopus sinensis. Lineage (NCBI taxonomy): Eukaryota > Metazoa > Mollusca > Cephalopoda > Octopoda > Octopodidae > Octopus > Octopus sinensis. Next base: position 49,105,452 of record NC_043003.1, on the reverse strand, counting down.
TTGATCGACATTTCCTTACAGAAATAGAATAAGAAACAGACAGTACAGTGCACAGGTTAAACAGTCCAGACTTAACGAAACTCAAGAAAAAGATTAAATTTTATAAGAAAAATATCATCTAAAGAATTGGACTGAACTAAGCATGAGTGCACCAGTGAATATATACAATAATTTTAGTTTGTCCATTTCTATCATTCTATGTTCATTGTTCGGTAGTAATTCTTTTGACACAAAAGGTATTATGCTTGCTATATAAAGGAGATTACATTGTGATTACTTTTTTTTTAGCATTCGTATTATTCACGTTGAATATACACAAAAACACAATTTCGTTCAATTCTTTTCCTCAATTTTTCAACAAATTAAAAATTCATTATTAAGATGAGTTAAAACTAAAAATAAAATCCAGAGAACAATTGAATTTCCTTAGGGGATAGAACTGTTGAGTAAATGCAGATTACGTCAAGCAAACACAGAAAGATTGCACTACATACTTACTTAGGTCTGTCTTGAGCCGCAGAACTCATAAGGCCGGAGTTGAACCCGAGATTACAACACTCACACGTTAAATGGAACGCCAGTCTGTCGTCGCAGGATCAGCTTCCCCGCTATTGCTGGAACTCATTTACAGCTAAATTGAAGGATTTTTTGTCTTGTTTTGTTTTTTTCTCGAGAACACAACGCACTGACCGTCAAGGAATCGAAACCACAATTTTACGATCATGAGTGTAACAACTGTGCGCTTCACTACGCACAAAATATTTATTCTGTTAAAGATCTAAATAAAGTTAAAACTTCAAGGAAATAAAACACTACTGTATTTGTCATTCCAGTATATTAAATGATATCGATTTTTCGCGAGACGACGAACGAATCACTACTTGATCATTCGACCTTCTAGAAACTGACCAAATCTTCTTGAAATCACATTCTTCTGTGTTAGAAAACAAAAGACATTGAATTATGTAGTCCAAACATGGTGGACAGGGTATCAGACATCATGCTTTTCACAAATGCCTTATTTTTCTTTTGGTGCTCATGCACTCGTGTGCTGATACAGATATCTTCTTGACCTTCTCATTATTAGATTAGCCCAGTGGAACGTTCAAGATGTGACACGTGGAGAGAAAGAGGGAGAGAGAGAGAGAAGAGAGAGAGAGAGAGAAGAGAGAGAGAGAACCCTGTATTTGATTGTTACTTTAATTTGTCCATCATGATACGAAAAATGGCGAAGTTTAGCATTCGTCGTGTCGCAACACCTATGATATGCGGCCGTCTCCGATCAGGAGAGGAGCGGCTCGTTTCGAACGTGCGGACCCGACTCGGGAGCGATGATTCGAAACGACGCACCTCGCACTATTCTTAGAAGGGGCGATGCGAGCGCAGCGATGTGTCACGTTCAAGCTTTCGCTGCGCAAATTTGAAAACGGCAGGATTTAAATTCAGAACGCAATAAAATGGCAATATTCAGATGAGCGGAATTTGAGCTGAGAACATAAAGACCCGAAACAAATACGGCAAGACATTTGATCTGATATTCTAACGATTCTACCAATTTGAGTCCCACTCACCCCTATCTCCGTGGAATCTGAACTTATTAATGCAAAGGTACGACACTTAACATAATGGAATATTCTACTCTTTCTGACAACTAAAGCATATCCATTTATCACACACACACACACAAACATATATATAGTTGAAATTTACAGAAAACCAAAAGACAAAAACAAGTGCATGAACAACAAGAAGGTGTATTAGTTTGACGCTCGGGAAAGTGAGAAAGTCTTTTACGTTTCGAGCCTACGCTCTTCAACAGAAAGGAATATGAGGAAATCAACGTACGGAGTAAGAAACAGAGTAAGAAAATCAGAAAGTTCAAACAAGTTATATATATATATATATATATATACGAATTTCCTCACAGTTTCCGCCTACAAAAGTCACTTACAAAAGGTATTGACCGGCCTGGGGGTATAGTAGAAGAAAATATCCCAAGATGCTGCGCAGGCAGAAGGTGAACTCGGAACCACGCGATCGCAAAGCTAGTTTCATAACCACACAGCCATGCCTGTACATGTGGCTATCACCTGCACATAGATATGGTAAAGGCAGAGTAGTTAAATTCGATTCGCAATCATGGAGCCCAGAATTCAATTCCTCTACATGACATCTTGGACATAGTATATTTTACCGGAGCTTGTTAGGCGGGGGGCGGGGATCGACCTAAAACTTGGGAATAAAACTGAATTGGTGGAAACTATTTGGAAGCGCTGGCGAATGGATTGTACACGTAATTCAAAGGATCCAACCAGTTTTGTCACGTATTATCGTATCTTGCGAATTCTGTCTCAGGGTTATGCTAAAGATACTGTCTGTGGGATACACGGCCACTTTTGCACGTTAATTTAATGAGTAGTTTGTTCAGTTGATCTAACAACTAAACACCGTTAAAACCAAAGGGTCCATAATCATCATCATCATCATCATTATCGTCATTGTGGGTGTGTTTGCACGATTATGCATGCGCTTGTATGCTCGCGGGCGTCCGGTAAGCTTTCTATGCGTGTATATGTGTATATGTATACATGTGTGATCAACAAAAATATAATTGTACGTGGTAATACTTGATTTTTTGTAATATTTTCTCCTATATAAGTGTCTGCGTATTCATCTGTTTATGTGTGTTTGTGTGTGTGCGTGTGCGTATGTGCTTATCTGTATGCATAACTGTGTTTATATGTTTATAAATGTGTGTATTTGAGCGCGAACCTGCTTGTGTGCATGTGTATGACAGTATGTGTATATTACAGTTCTATATTTAAGGGATGAGGAATTATGTACATTATTTACATTTGACAGATATTTGTCCTCATCGTGTTTGTTGTTAACACAACGTTTCGGCTGATATACCTTCCAGCCTTCATCAGGTGTCTTGGAGAAGTTTCGAACCTGGGTTCTCATTCCTAAGTTGTTATTATTATTATTATTATTATTATTATTATTATTATTTATTATTATTATTATATTATTATTATCGTTATTATTGTTATTATTATTATTATCGTTATTATTATTGTTATTATTATTATTATTATTTTATTATTATTATTATTATTATTATTATTATTATATTATTATTATTATTATTATTATTGAGTGAAAGAGCAGTGCATGCCATCAAAGTGACACTGGGGTAAAATATACGAAGCCCAGTATACCCATCATAACTACCCGTCTGATAAGGGTACACTAGACACATGCATCACAACCATATGTGCGCGACATGATGATCTCATATCAAGACAAATAGCGCATGACCTTGCAAGTGGGACCCAGTTAGAATTTTCTTCAGGTCGAGTAACCCATCCCGTTCAAAAGGTCCCTGAATAAGGACTGTTTAAGGATGTTGAACGAAGCACCCATTTTTCCAAAGGTAAATTATCCAAACCTCCAAGAAAGAAATGGTAATGAATATTTGTATTTAACTTGTTTTCCAGATTTACTGCGATTAGAAACAAATGATCGAATCTGGTGGAACTGGATAGACAAAGACAACAAAATAAGCAGCTTCAATGAATTAGACAGATATATAAACCCTGTTGTAAAGCAACCATTACTATGTTGCATAGGTAAGTCATATAACACCTCTCACTATAGATCACTAATGAAGCTCTTCTATGTATAAATTCCATCTCTGAAACATTCACACACGGCTATGATGCTCCCCAACTACTTCTGCTCATGATCAGAGATGCACATATCGTCAGCCACTAAGGGACATGCTCAACTGGTTAAGGTCAAACAACTGACAAGCAAATCTGTGGTATTGAGCAGAATATTTGCTATAGCCCATCTTTTATATCAAGACAAAACAATGTACATGATAACACTTCCAATCAGTTAAGATCAGAAGCCATGAGAGCCACTGTCTGGTACTGCATCAGGGCATTTATTATTATTATTAATTATTTTATTATTATTATTATTATTATTATTATTATTATTATTATTATTATTATTATTATTATTCAGGTCCCTGCCTAGAACCGAATTCGGAATCTTGGGGTTAGTATTCAGGACAGTATTCAAGAGTAATACAACTCTTCGCAAATATCTCCTTTGAGTAAAACTACCAATAGAAGAGAATATGACCAAAAACAACGTGTACTCCATCTTATGCAGCTGTGGTAGGTTATACGAAGGTGAAACATGCCGCCCCCTCAAAATAAGGATAGAGGAACATCGCATAGCTATGACACGAGGAGATATTGATAAATCGGGTATAGCTGATCACGTATGGAAATATGGAGACCACCTCACCCGGTGGGGTGAAGTTAATATAATAGACAGAGAACACCACTGGAAAATGCGAAAACTAAAAGAAGCAGCACATATGCTAGGACACAACAACCTCCTAAGCAGACCGAGTGAAGATATGAATAGCATATGGGAACCGGTATTAAGGAAAGACAGGAGAATATTAGATTTGTAAGCCCTAAAACTCACACCATAATTGCCCACATATAGCGTAGTGGTTAAGAGCGCTGGCTACTAACCCCAACATTCCGAGTTCAATTCCAGGCAGTCACCTGAATAATAATAATAATAATAATAATAATAATAATAATAATAATAATAATAATAATAATAATAATAATGATAATAATAAAAATAATAATAATAATAATAATAATAATAATAGATAGATAGATAGATAGATAGATAGATAGATAGATAGATAGATAGATAGATAGATAGATAGATAGATAGATAGATAGATAGATAGATAGATAGATAGATAGATAGATATACATGAATATGAATACTGTATGTAGATATGTATGTCACGGCGAATGTATCCATGAATCTCGCAGTGGTTCTTTATGTATGTATGTACACCGAGTACGTGCAGGCACGTGACTTAGTAGTTTGGCTGTTGCACTCATGAACGTAAGGTTTCGATTCCTGAACAGGGCGATGTGTTGATTTCTTGAGCAAAATACATGATTTCACATTACTCCGGTCGACTCAGCTAGCAAAAATGAACAATACAGCAACAAGAGCGGCGCTCCGTCCAGTGATGTTTGGGGATGGAATATATACGCAACAGAATCCAGGAACCTAACATTCAGGAAGAACCTTTGATCCTACTTTTTCGTTATTGTAACTATATATTTCGGTATTGTATGCGTGTATGTATAGTATGTAGATGTGTGAGAGTATGTTTTATATAGGTATATGTGTATACTTGTGGCGCAATGGCCCAGTGGTTAGGGCAGCGGACTCACGGTCGTAGGATCGCGGTTTCGATTCCCAGACCGCGCATTGTGAGTGTTTATTGAGCGAAAACACCTAAAGCTCCACGAGGCTCCGGCAGGGATGGTGGTGATCCCTGCTGTACTCTTTCACCACAACTTTCTCTCTCACTTACTTCCTGTTTCTGTTGTACCTGTATTTCAAAGGCCGGCCTTGTCACTCTCTGTGTCACGCTGAATATCCCCGAGAACTATGTTAAGGGTACACGTGTCTGTGGAGTGCTCAGCCACTTACACGTTAATTTCACGAGCAGGCTGTTCCGTTGATCGGATCAACCAGAACCCTCGTCGTCGTAACCGACGGAGTGCTTCCATGTGTATACTTGTGCGTGTGCGTGTGTGCGTGTATGACTACAAATGATTGCTATGTTGTACATATATATATATGCGTCTGATTACAGGAATAATGTATGATTATTTGACTGTGTCTCTGTGTATAGGTATATATGTGTGTGTGTGTGTGTGTGTGCATCTATATATGCTTTTGCATGTATGTATGCTTGTATGCATGTTAGTAAATATCTGATATGATGCACTTGGAAGTATGTTTGTGTTAATAGAAATAATGCTTGTATACCCCGTATGTGGCTCTGTAAGTAAATATGTATTATCTATGTATCTACGCATGTATATACACCGTTAGCATACATGCATACCTATGTGTGTGTGTGTGTGTGTGTGTGTGTGTGTGTGTGTGTGTGTGTGTGTGTGTGTGTGTGTGCGTGCGTGCGTATTGTTGTTGTTCTTGCTAACTACAATTCAATATTCACTAATGTCTTGATAAAACCACACAGCAATACCAAACGAATATTGATAAATTATATGGAAAGAGATTACATTAAAGATTTTTCACTTTCGCTTTCTCTAAACATCAACCCCACCCCCACCCAATCACCCACCTATCCTCCCCCTCCCCCTCCTCCTCTCAATCTCCCTCTTTTTCTATCCCCCCCTTTACTTTCTCATTAATAATTATATTTATGTTATATATGTTTTTAATTTTATCATTTAACTTTTATTCGCAATTTTTATTGTTTATTTATGTTTGCGTCCATTTCAGTAATTTCGGTATTTTTCCATATTTGTCCAGGTATATCTCATTTTTCTTATCTTTTTCTGCTTTTCTTTTCTTTGAGCAAATCATTCACTGAAAGTTTTAATAAATCGTTTTTAATATTATTTAATTCTGGCATATTTTATTTGTATTTTAATTTATTTTATTTTAATTTTCTTATACAAAGTTCCATTACGAAAATTTTTCCATTAATACGTCATTTCAATGGCGATTCTTTGTTTTTCGGTGGCGGTGTGTGAATGAGGGGAGGGGGTTGGTATTTGTTATTTTTTTTTAATGGACAAAACAAAGTGAATCAAAATTTCTTTCAGATTATTTTTCCTCCCCACCTCTCTCTATCTATCTTCTCTTTCTCACCTCTCCCTCCCACCCTCTCTCTTCCTTCCCTTCTCTTTTTCTCTCTCTGTTATGTTTGCTGAGGTTTATTATATATTTTATAACATTTTTTTAATAATTACTATCGTCACTATTGTTTCCTTCATCGTTATCATCACTATCTATATGTACGAGTATGTGTGTGTATGTATGTGTGAGTGAGTGTGTGTGTATCCACATACATATATATGTGTGTAAGTATGTGCGTATGTATGAATGCTTGTAAACACGAACGTACATATATACGTGTACATGTGCGTATGTATGTGAGTGTGCGTATAATATTTATATTATATATATATATGTATGTATTTATGTATGTATATGTATGTCTATATATATATATATCAGTATTAGTATAAAGGGAGAGAAGCAGAAGATTTCGAAATTTAGAAGTAGTTGTCCATTCGTATATAAATGTTCTCCTTCTGACTAATTTTGCTAGAAATATTCACATCTACAGAGCAGCTGACCTCTACGATTATGTCCAATTCTTCTTTTCTCTCCCAGCGAACTATATAGGGCCTTATCAATACTACTTGTGTTGTTATGTACATATTCATTCAATAACAGGGGCCTTGTCTATATTTATGGCAGAGCATCTCCAACAAACGACATTTCATATTGTTTTAGTAACAACATCATTCCGTAAGAGATGAGTATCTTGGTGACATTTTGGGTAAGCTACAGGCCACATGGGTAACAGCTTCAGGAATGTGACATAATCGATACTTTCGGTTGTACATTGGGAATGAGAGGGCTTAATACGAAGTGTAGCTTCTCTTGGACTCACAGCTATTACACGGCGTCGCATTTCGCAAATATTCTCTGCTTCGGAATTGCAAAAGCATAACCCTCGAATTATGAAGTGATGCAACAGCCGCAACTAGAAGGGAAGCCATACTTTGTTACTGATATTATTACCATCCTTAAGGCGTCGAGCTGGCAGAATCGTTAGCACGCCAGGCGAAATGCTTAGCGTATTTCGTCTGCCGCTACGTTCTGAGTTCAAATTCCGCCGAGGTCGACTTTGCCTTTCATCCTTTCGGGGTCGATTAAATAAGTACCAGTTACGCACTGGGGTCGATATAATCGACTTAATCCGTTTGTCTGTCTTTGTTTGTCCCCTCTGTGTGTAGCCCCTTGTGGGCAGTAAAGAAATAAGAAACGTTAGCACGCCGGACCAAATACTTAGCAGCATTTTATCTGTCTTTACGTTCTGTGTTCAAATTCCACCGAGGTCGACTTTGTTTTTCATCCTTTCGGCTTCAATAAAATAAGTACCATCAATAGAAGAAAGAATATTATCATTATCTTTAGGGCGGCGGGCTGGCAGAATTGTTAACACGCCGGACAAAATTTTTCGCGGCATTACATCCGTCTTTAAGTTCTGTTTTTAAATGCCTTTCATCCTTTCGATGTCGATAAAATACGTACTAGTTTATCACTGTGGTCGATGTAATCAACTTGCCCACCTTCATTAGAACTTGCTAGCCTTGTGCCAGAATTTGAAACCAATATTATCACTCTGCCATGTTTAATTGAAGCATTCCTCTGAATACAGGGGGCCTCTCTTCCAGGTCTTTGCTGAAATATGCTATTTCTACAATTCTGGTGTCATGAGTGTTACAAGTACTTATGACTGTATGTACATGTGTATGTGTGTATGTATGTATGTATGTATGTATGTATGTATGTATGTATGTATGTATGTATGTATGTATAAATCTATGTAGTATGTATGTATGTATGTATGTATGTATGTATGTATGTATGTATGTATGTATATATGTATGCATGTATGTATGTATGTCGTTATTCAGTTCCTTTCAAGATTTCTTACCAATAGGGAAAAAACCGGTTTCTAACGTAGATCCAAGGCGCCTTCATTGGAATTTCAACATCAACAATAAGTTACTTTTGTTTGTTTGTATGTATATATGGATGGATGGATGGATGGATGGATGGATGGATGGATGGATGGATGGATGGTTGGATGGATGGATGGATGGATGGATGTGAAGGTTTGTATGTTGTATGCATGTCTTCTCATGCATATAGCTACATATCTAGACATGCTCATATATATTTAAATGATAAGCGTCTGGAAAGCTTTACAGATGTTTACAGTTTCAGTGATGGATTGGATCTGTAGACTTCGAATTAGTTTTCTCCTTTCTGGTTTTGGGAAGCCTAATTTCTCAAGATTTGTATTTAGGCAGTATGTTACATATCCTAGGGCGCCAATAATTACAGGTATAAACCTGAACTTGTAATCTGGATAAAGTAACTGCAGATTTCTCAGTAGTTCAGCGTAGGTATTCTCTTTTTCACTCATCTTCAGTTTTATGTCAACATCCGCTGGGCAGCTAATTTCTACAACTGTGCGCAGTTTCTCTTCTCTACCCCAAATCATTACATCAGGTCTGTTGTGCTTACATTTTATTGAGGTCTTCACTGACAATATATTTGAGTATGTAGTATGTATGTATGTATGTATGTATGCATATTTGTGTACTACCTATTCGTATATATATTGGGAACTGCTATGCTTATACAGTTGTATTAAAAACAGAACTACGTTTTAATTTTATCTTTTATATTATATCTCATATTTTCATATAATTTCTTTGCTGTTCGTTTGAAAAATATATGCTAAAGCAAGTGACACATGTCAACAGAGTTTGCATCCTGGAGATAGGCTGGAATTCTTGAAACGTTCATGCATTAATTTTATTGTTTCAAACAAACTGCAAGAGATTTATACAACAGTATGAAAAATATAAAACTACATATATAGATAAATTGATTGATTGATTGATTGATAGATAGATATGTTTCTTTATTAGCCACACAGGGCTGTACACAGATAGAACAAATTACAAGGTAGAGCTTTTCTTTTGAAGGTTTAAAAAAAAAAAAAAAAAAAAAAAGGGAAGGGGGAGTTTCGATCAAAAGGGATCGTAAAAGGAGAGAAAGAGGACAAAAAAGGGGGGTTAAAAAAAAAAAAAAAAAAAGGGGGGGAGAGGAAAAAAAATTGATCAATAGGGATCGTTATCACAGAAATGTCAATATGAGTGTAAAGGGGAGGACAGGTGAGGTTTACCCGTGGAAAGAAAGCCTACGGAAAAGACCACGGTAACCTCGGTCAATGAAGTCACATTTTATATTTCTTTTTTTTTTTTTTTTTTTTTTTTTGCAAATAGCAACTCTCTGTTTTCGATTTCTGGGTTCATAGGACTATGCTCAAGGTGGCTCGTCATTCATACGTGCCATTCTTGCTACATTCACCCATCTTTTTTTAAAACATTCGCTAGATAAAACTTGCCTCTCTACTCTCACTTCCTTTTCAGTGGTACTTGAAGAAGTTGATGAGAGATTGACCAGAGAGGAAAGTGTTTGTCTCCAATCCTTTCAGACGCGTCCACCAGATACATTCTTTCGCCATAGCCACAAGGATGATGAAAATAGCTCTTCCTTCCCGTTTGAAGGAAGGAGGCGTGACAATATTGACGATAGACTCAGCTGATAAACCGACTCGTCCCACACGTGACAGCAGTTGTTCGACATAAGCCCACAGGTCGGAAATTGTTGGACACTGAACGAGTACGTGCAGAACGGTTTCGTCGCTCTGACCGCATCACGGGCAGGTCGGCCCCGTGTTTCTCGAGCGTGTCTGTAGAGCTTATCCCGAACGGTAGCGCGCTTCTCGGTAGCACTGCCAGGCCAGGGATCTCTGGAAGTTGTCCATGGGCCCTGGCCCGAAAGTCGTCCCGAACAGGCGGATCAGGTACTCCTCGTCGACGTCCAGGTTCGCCCCGAGCTCGTCGTCGTACCTCCCCTCCACTAAACCCCTATAGAATGCTTTGGTTGTGTTGAAGTCACTTAAGGTCGACCCAGGACGGCAGAGTTGCTTGAGAGCAACGCGACACTCGCGGTGCCATTCGCCCTTCCTCGGCCTCTTTTTGATCCACGACTGCAGTTCGGTCATGGAGACGAGCTGCGGGAAAGCGTGCCTCACAAACGGCGACCACACCTGTTCACCGTCGTCTACATAGAGCCAGAGATGTCGCAGTCTCAGCGCGTGTCTGCGCATCATCAACCACGGCATTGCCCAGCCCTCCTTTTTAGGGGTGTTGACAGCAAATGGATCGCCTGACCATCGGGACGCATCCTTTCCACAAGAAGCGAAAGAGGATGCGTTGTAGTTTGGTGATGGTAGGGTCGGGACAAGGTACGACGGTCAGGCGGTAGTATAGTATGAAGGACGCGATGTACGTGTTCGCCACCTCCGCTCGACCTTTAGGGACAGTTTCCTCTCGGCCCATTGCCGGCGAGAGGGACCACCCACTCGTTATCTCGTTCCAGTTCTTCTCCACTTGGAGGTCCGGGACCGAACCAGACCCCGAGCAACTCAACCGGGCCGTCGGTCCAGCGTCCCACGACGGAGGCGCTGGTGGACGGCATGGGCTTGCTTCTCCAGGTGCCTAGTCGCAAGCCCACTGACTTTTCCCGGTTGATTTTCGCTCCTGTCACCGCTTCGTAGTTTTTCAGTGTCTCGCCGACCAGCTCGATGTGCTCGTGGCTAGACACTATGACGGTGACGTCGTCCGCGTATGCAGACACGCTCGTCCCGACATCCCAATTCTCGCGGGATGCCCCTTAGAGTCGCCAGCTTCCGCAGTAGTGGCTCAGAGTCAATACGTATAGAAGCGCCGAGAGGGGGCATCCCTGACGGACCGAAAGTGTGCAATGTCGAAAGGTCTCGATAGATGTCCATTTACGCGAATTACCGAACGGATGCCTCTGTACAAGGCAGCTATCCAGCCGCGGAAGACGGGACGAAACCAGCCGCTCTCAGGACTGCCTCCAAGTATCGATGGTCTACCCTATCAAAGGCTTTAGACAGATAGATAGATAGATAGATAGATAGATAGATAGATAGATAGATAGATAGTAGATAGCTAGATAGATAGATAGATAGATAGAAAGATATATATTGCATATGTATAATATACATGTGTGTATACAAATATATATGGGGGGCGTGTGCGAGTATATATATTATATATATATATAATATATATATATATATATATAGCAAGTTAGTAGGGAGAAGATAATCCAGGCGCTTACCTAAGAAAGCACTCACATGGACAACGACTATCTGAAAAACACGGAAAGAGAAAATCCTCCGTGGAAACGGAAACGGATATTTCAAATTGGCAGAAATTCCCTAGGCTTCGCTTCTGTCATAGAATATCAATCAATAACAGAAACTAAAGTTTGGCATTCATGATATTTTTGTTTCATGGTTAACAATTGTTTCAGCCAACAACATCACGGTGACTATTCACACATTTTGTCTAAAAACATGTCTGCTAACAACGAACTAGTTATGCATGCTGCATAGTGTATACTACTTGGCTGTCCAAGGAAGTGTCTCTTCGGAACTGTGTACAAAAATAATACACAAAATAATCAACCGTCTCGCTTAAATAAGAAACGTTTTGCATTAATCAGAATGGACGGTGTTAAAATTTAGAACGTTATCAAGCGTTATCAACTCATAAGTTGGTCGTCTAAACATACGATGTATTTTGGACATTATAAATTTTGCGAAACTCATCTGCCTCCAGGTCTGACTACGACTGATTTATTCCTCAAAAGAACAGATAGAAAGACCAAGAGAGGAAGAATAATCGACTTCAGTCCTGAACTGGAACTTTATATATCGAATATCAATGAATAAAAGATATAATTGACCTCAGCAGGAATTAGTTCTGTTATTGTTCAAGACGGCCTCCGAAGACTATGCTGGTTTTTGCATTGATTGATATATCGACGAAGAATCCATCACCTATTTGGTACAGTTTTTAGAACATTTGTTAGAATGTTTGAAGTTTTTCCGTTTAACAGAACACTAAAAGTCATTTCTTGCACATCTGCAGGCCATTATATTAGGAATTAAACTGCAGGTGAATTTAAGGAAGCACTTATCATTATTATTATTATTATTATTATTATTATTATTATTATTATTATTTATTATTATTATTATTACTATCATCATTATTATTACCTCAATCCTTTATATATTAACCAAAATGAAGAAGATTGACAAAATCATTTTTTTAACCTGTTTAAGAGACACAAGATGTCGAAATATCGTTCGCTAGATGACAATGGCACTCTACTACTACTACTACTACTACTACTACTACTACTATTATTATTATTAATTATTACCTCCGCCTTCACTAAGGTGGAGGCATTGTTTTCAGTTGTGTTTGTTTGTTTGTTTGTTTGTCTGTGGACAAGATATCTCAAGAACAGCTTGATGAATTCGGATGAAACTTTCATGGATGTTTGGCCTCGTGACTGGCACGAACTGATTACATATTGGGATCTATCCGGTACCAGACAAGGATTATGGATTATTTTTCCTTTTTTTTTTACTTAATTTTGAGAGCGGTTGGGTTCATTTTTAGTATTCACGTTTGTGAGAGCAGTTGAGTTTATTTCAGATATTCTCATTTTAAAAATCATCTCCGGCTAATCATTGACAGGACATTGATGTTGCCTTGGCGAAAGTTTGTGCTCTCTGAGTGCTCTTATTATTATTATTATTATTAGGCCACGCCGGGCAAAATGCTTAGTGGCATTTCGTCCGTCTGTATATTCTGAGTTCAAATGCCATCGAGGTCGACTTTGTTTTTCATCCTATCGGGGTCGATAGAAGAAGTACCAGTTGAGCAGTGGGGTCGATAAAATAAGTATCAGTCGAGGACGGGGGTCGATGTGATCGACTTATCCTATGACCTGAAATTGCTGGTCTTGTGTCAAACTTTTGAACCACTTCTTTTAAAGTTGTACTTGTTTCATAAGTGATTTACTTCTAAAATCATGCTTCGGAAATTATAATTACATCGTGCTACAGTGATCAATGTTATTAAGAAATCACATACGGAGTTACATTCACTTTCCATGTGTGAGTCTGTCTATTTGAAAGGTGTTATATAAATGATTGAAGGCGTATGGCTCAGTAGTTAGAGCGTCGGGCTCACAATCATGAGGTAGTGACTTCGATTCCCGGACCGGGCTGCGTGTTGAGTTCTTGAGCAATACACTTTGTTTTCACGTTGCTTCAGTTCACCCAGCTGTAGGAATGAGTTGCCACGTCACTGGTGGCAAGCTTCATGGGCTTTTGCCTTTCCCTTGGATAGCATCGGTGGCGTGGAGAGGGAAGGCTGGTATGCATGGTTGACTGCTGGTCTTTTTAAACAACCTCGCCTCGGAGAGGAACTTTCTAGGTGAAATCCTATGGTCCTTCATGACGGAAGGGGGTCTTTACTCTAATACATGATTTGAATTGATTGCTTCGACTTCGCTAAGTATTTGTATTATATGTGGACGTATGTATGTTATATGTATAATAACTTATAGCTATTTCATACTTGATGTTTATGGTTATTTTGAAGGCATACGTTAGAACTTTTCTGAATTAGTTTATTTTATGTCCATCCAAGCGTGTTCTTGCAAAGCACATTTGGGGTTTTAACGGTAAATAACATGAACACAAACACAGAATGGAAAATAATAGATTGCGCAACCCTTTACATAAATGTCTCCAAAACATGCTATCTAGCATTGCAGAGAAATACAGCATAATCACACAATGCATACACTTGCTATAAAGTAGAAATGAGATCTTATCACGCTGCTGACAACAAAACATATGCAATTTTAATAGAAACCACTGGGTTAGAGTTCATTTTACATTGCTACATCACACTAACCATGTCATAGCTGGAAAGAGAATAATTTTGAGTAGTCTTCAACATCGCTTATTAATATATTATATATATATATATATATATATATATATATATATATATATATATATATATATATATATATATATAGCTATATATATTATATATAATATTTCTATACAGATTTTCACTGCCGCGCTGATCTGCGGAACAAGTTTAAGTTCCTCTTACCAAATAGTCAATGTTAGTAGACAATTCTCTGTTGTAAGAGTGACAAATGCATTTTATGAGAAGCAAGGCTGGATTATCTAATTTCATTAACGCGTAGAGAGAATTATTAACGCCACATAGGTTTGTATCTCTGTCTGATGCAACCACAAAACATTTTTGATATTAATTCCCACATCACTTAGTAACTTTTTCATTTGATGTAACACTTCAGTAGCGGTTTTTGAAACACGAATTAACCCTAGAAGCTGTGATACAATTCTATTTTGGTGTTTATTGCATTGTCTAACACACGCACACAGACACAGATAGATAGATAGATAGATAGATAGATAGATAGATAGATAGATTAGATAGATAGATAAGATAATAGATAGATAGACAGACAGACAGACAGACCAGACAGATAGATAGATAGATAGATAGATATATAGATAGATAGATAGATATATAGATAGACAGACGACAGACAGACAGACAGATAGATAGATAGATAGATAGATAGATAGATAGATGATAGATAGATAGATAGATAGATATAGATAGATAGATAGATGCTTTTCATAAACAATATCGGTTGACTTATCCAAAATCAAGAATAAATTACTGTCTCAATGTATTCTTTCAGTGTGTATGTTGGAGGAGGGTGAGTACAGACACGCATATACACATACACAAGTACACATACTTATAATGCTCAAAAGAGATAAAATACAGAATTACTAAAAGTTATAGCAAGACAGAAAAGAAGACTACAACACAGTTGTATTTAAATATATATATATTAAATGCTGTGTTTTATGAACAATAGCGTCGCTTACGATTGGCTAATCAGTGGTTCACTGCATTTACAATGGCCAGAATGACAAGGAATCGTGAAACTCGGGCGGAACAAACACCATAGATGGAGAGTCTGTAGCTCAAAAGTGACGGTTTCTCGGTTTTCTCGTGAACGTTTACATATTCGCCGATATATGTATGAATATTTATATCGATTACACACACACACAAATACACACTAACACACACACACACACACACACACACACACAACACACACACACACATACATATATACATACGTATATATATGACTGCTAGCCACTAAGCTTTTTTATTCTCTTTCTGTTTATTTCTTCGTGCTCCTTTCTGTTGAAGAGCATAGGCTCAAAATGTAAAAGATTTTCTCACCTTCCCGAGCGTTAAACTAATACAGCTGTTTGTTGTTTACATACCTGTCTTCATCATTTGTTTCTTGTTTGTTTGTAAATTCCAAGTAGATATATATGTGATAGATCGCTAGCCACTAAACCTTTTTCTATTTTGTCTCCCTGTTTATTTCTGCCTTCCTTTCTGACGAAGACCGTAGGCTCGAAACGTAAAAGACTTTAGCACTTCCCGAGCGTTAAACTAATACTTCTGTTAGTTGTTTACATACCCGTCTTCGTCTTTTGTTTTTTTGTATTTTTTTGTAAATTCTCACTATATATATATATATATATATATATACACACACACACACACACACACACACACACACACACATACATACACACACACTCACTCACACATATATATATAGACAATCCCAACATAAACAAAGAGAAAACACATCAACGCGAGGACATGGAACAAGTATAGTGTTATTGGACGCTCGGGAAGGGAAAGAAAGAAGGCGGATTTAACGTTTCGAGCTGAGCTCTTCGTCAGAAACATAGATAAAGGAAAGGCCCAAGGAAAGGAAGACGGAGAAAGAAAATCGCCAACGATACAAACGCGGTCACATATTGAACTGCCCGGAAGGGAATGGGTGTGAAAAGGTTCTTTCAAAGACAGGAGAGTGCAAGAGAAGGAGGTTTGAGCATGTGTGGGTAAGTGCGTGCGCACAGGTCTGTGTGTGTGTGTGTGTATGTGTGTGGGGGGGTGTAATGAGAGCAACAAAATAATTCAAATGCGGTTTAAAATTTACGACAGCTGTTTCGATAGGACATATTTGTATCATGGCATAAATCCACCAGCTACAAGTCAAATTTTAAACAACTGTAAACAGAGGGGTAAAATTTTGGTGGTGACGAACCCAGTAATAAATCTATAGTATCCTACAAGTACCTGATACCTGCTTAGTTGTTTAATCTCACTGTGAACCCGAACCCTACGTTATTGTACCTAGCTCTTTCTGGCATCCTAGGTAGTTGGAGTACAAATGACAATAATGTAGTAGTGGTGGCCGTGGTGGTAGTCGTCTAAATGGTTGTAGTATTGGGGGTTATAAAGATGTTGGTAGTAGAGGTGGTGGTGGCAGTGGGGTAGTAGTAGTAGTAGTAGTAGTAGTAGTAGTAGAGTAGTACTAGTACCAGCAGCAGCAGCAGCAGTAGTTGTAGTAGTAGTATTTAATAGAAGACGAATGAAATAGACGAATGAAACACAATGGCAGATCTGTTAATATTTCCAAGACATTTACTTACACACACACACACACATTTATACAAGTAGATACACACGTGTGGAGGCGCGTGGCTTAGTGGTTAGGGTGTCAGCATCATGATCGTAAGATTGTGGTTTCGATTCCTGGACCGGGCGACGCGTTGTGTTCTTGAGCAAAACACTTCATTTCACGTTGCTCCAATCCACTGAGCTGGCAAAAATGAGTAACGCTGCGATGGACTGGCGACCCGTCCAGCTTGGAAGCACATACGCCATTGAAATCGGGAAACCAGGCCCATGAGCCTGGCTAGGCTTTAAAAAGTGCGCATTGTTTTTATGTATATACACACATATATGTGTGTGTGTGCGTATATATAAGATAGATAGACAGATAGATAGATTGATAGATAGATTGATAGAGAGATAGACAGACACACAGACACACACACACACACACACACACAGATAGAAAGATAGAGAGATGGGTGGACTGACTGACAGACAGACAGACACACCAAAATATACGTATATGCACAAATGTGAGTGTGTTGTATGTATGTATATATATGTATATGTGTGTGCGTATGTGTATACATATACATTTACATACATGCACACTCATTTGCCCCCATGCTTATGCATATACATTCGTATATACGCATAAACAATTGCACACACACACACATGTACACACAACCACTCACGTACATATTACTATTATAAAGACACAAACAGAAACATGCATCCTCACACACATATACACACATATATATGCATATATATATATATATATAATTTTCTGCTTCTTTTCTTCTTCTCTGTTTTATTTATAGTTTGTTCTCGTTAGTAAATCTGTGAAACATTCGTGTTGAGAGAAAAAAAACCCATTTCTCTAGTATAGATAATACTGTTATGTAATCACTGTAATTGTGAAAAAGGTTGATTGGAAGCGGTTCTTCTTCACCACTCCCACCATCATGCGTATACTCTTTTTATCATTACTGCCGTGACCACCACCCACTATCGCTACCATCATCTTCACCATCTAGACATCTCCTCTGTTACTATTCGCATCACTACCACCACCACCACTACTATTACTACTACAACTACTCCTACTACCACTACTACTACTAATATTACTACTATTACTACTACTACTACAACTACTACTACCACCACTACCACCACCACTACTACTACAACTAGCGCCACCACCACCACTGCTACTACTACTACTACTATACTACCACTACCACAACTACTACCACCACCACCACGACTACTATCACCATAACTACCACTACCACAACCACTGCCACCCCTAACACTACCAACAACACTACCAAAACCTTTACTACAACACCACTACCAACATAGCAACATCACCACTATAACAACACTATCAACATCACTACTGCCACAACCACTACCAGCATCACCACCACCACTACTACTGCTACAACTACTACCACCACTGCTACCATTACTACCACTACTATTATTATAACCACTATCACCATAACCACTACTACCACAATCACTGCCACCACTAACACTACCAACACCACCACTACAACAACACTACCAACACCACCAGCACCACCACCACTACTACTACCATAACCACTGCAACCCCTGCCACCACTAACACTACCAACACCACCACTAACACTACCAACACCACCACTACAACACCACTACCAACACCACTACCACCATCTCTACCGCCACCACTAATACCACCATTATTACTACCAACACCAACATCACCACTGCCTCTACCTCTACTACTACCACCCCCACTACTACGACGACTACAACAGCAATAACTACCACTAATACTACTGCAACCACTACCATCAACGCTACTACTGCCACTCATGACGTCTATCTGAATGGGCGCTGGCATGGCTGTGCGGTTTGGAGGATCGCTTAGCAAGCATATGGCTTCGGGTTCAGTCCCGTCCCGTCCCACTTTGTGACACCGTGGGTGAGTGTCTTCTACTCCAGCTGACTTATGCCTTGGGAATGAATTTCGTAGAGGAAAACTGTGTGGAAGCCCATTGTATGTGCGTATGTATATTTATGTGTGTGTTTTTGTGCTGGTGTTTGTTTCTCCACCGTCACTTGGTAACCGGTGTTGGTGTGGCTACATCCCGTAATTCTTTTCTTCCGGCAATAGAGGCCGCTAGAATAAGTACCAGACTTACAGAAAAAAAATTATATATATTGGGGTCGATTTGTTTAACAAAATCTCTTCAAGACAGTGCCCCAGCGTGGCCGCAGTCCAATGACTGAAAGAAGTAAAAGATAAAAAAAGTAAACATAAAAACACAAGCACTACCAACGCTACCTTTGGGAGTCTCTGAGCAGTCGCTCGAGTTGCTAGAAATAACACTCAAATCACACGCAAAGAGCACCACTAGCGTCATTACTACCATCACCACCTCTACCATCAGCACCCCCAACTAACACAATCACCACCACCATCACTGGCATCATCATGACCCCTACTACAATCAGGACTGACATCATCATCATCACTACCACTACTGTCATCACCACTGCCATCACCACGACTACAATCATCACCGTCATCATCCACACCCCGATCATCATCACCACCACCATCATCACCACCACTATCTTCCACACCCCGATCATAATCACCACCATCATCACCACCACCATCATCACCACCACCATCATCACCACCACCATCATCACCACCACCATCATCACACCACCATCACTACCATCATCATCACCACCACCACCATCTTCCACACCCCGATCATAATCACCACCATCATCATCACCACCACCATCATCACCACTGCCATCATCACCACCACCATCTTCCACACCCCGTTCGTAATCACCACCATCATCACCACCACCATCTTCCACACCCCGATCATAATCACCACCATCATCACCACCACCATCATCACCACCACCATCATCACCACCACCATCACTACCATCATCATCACCACCACCACCATCTTCCCCACCCCGATCGTAATCACCACCATCATCACCACCACCATCACTACCATCACTACCACTACTACCATCACCACCACCATCACTACCATCACTACCACGACTACCATCACCACCACAACCACTATCATCATCGCTAACATCAACAGCAGCGAAATTAACATTACAAACACCATCATCATCACCACCACCACCACAACCACCACTGCCATAATTATCATTACCATCACCACTTACATTAGCAACATACGAAAATTTTCGCGAACATTCCCACAATCACCACACCACACCCACCCACCATCGTGATTCCTTTAAAAAAAAATCTATATAAAAAAAAATATCTCTATATATAAAAAAAAATATCAAAATAAAAAATATCTATATTAAAAAAAAATACCTACATAAAAAATCTATATTAAAAAAAAAATATCTGGATCAAACCATAATGAAACGTGTTATTTCTCGGTTAACTAATTGTCTTCTCTGAGATACAAACGAGAAAACAATATACAGAAAAAAAGTAGGTTAACATTTTAAGAACAAACTCTAAACTATCAATTATTATTATTTATTCATTCATCCATTTATTTAGTTGTGTGTTTTATTGCATTCTAGTTTTTATTTTATTTTATTTTATTTTTACTTTTATTTATTAATGTTGATGTTGTTACTTCATTATGTAGCATTACAATTACAATCATTCGTCGGTCGCCGTCACCCCCCCACCTAAACATATCGAACCAGCAAAAAAATTAGGTGCCTCTGTTTTTATGAAGTTATAAAATTTGTTTGCTTGATTTGGTTTGGTTCGGTTTGGTTCGGTTTGGTTTGGTTTGAGTGTTGAGTGGGTGTTTCCCTACTGGTTCAGAAATTACTCGAGCAAAAAAATATAAAGGTTTGTTATATATATATATATATATATAGAGAGAGAGAGAGAGGGGGGGGAGAGAGAAACAGAGAGAGAGAGAGAAAAAGACAGACACAGAGATTTTTAAATATATTAGCTTGCTTACCAACCACACGGTTCTGGGTTCAGTCCCACTGCGTGGCACCTTGGGCAAGTGTCTTCTACTATAGCCTCGAACCGACCAAAGCCTTGTCAGTGGATTTGGTAGACGGAAACTGAAAGAAGCCCGTCGTATATATGTATATGTATATATATGTATGTGTGTGTATACGTTTGTGTGTCTGTATTTGCCCCCCCCCCCCCCGAACATCGCTTGACAACCGATGCTGGTGTGTTTACGTCCCCGTAACTTAGCGGTTCAGGAAAAAGAGACCGATAGAATAAACACTAGGCTTAGAAAGAATAGGTACTGGGGTCGATTTGCTCGACTAAAGGCGGTGCTCTAGCATGGCCACAGTCAAATGACTGAAACAAGTAAAAAAAGTAAAAGAGTATATATATATATATATATATATATATATATATATATATATATATAATATATACTCATAACGTTGTTCAAACTGGGCAAATATTTCATTTCTTAAGATTGTTTCCATTAGATCGTTTTATGTAAACAGCTGAAGCTGACAATGAAATTGTATTTATCAGTTATACTGAGTCCCGCCTATAGACAATGGTAACCTGGTTACCCAGTAACCTGTAGATCACAATATTGTAAACGTAGTGGATCTCTATCAGTTTCGACGATGAGCATTCAATTGGTTGATCAACTGAACTACCTGCTTAGGGAATACTTTTACACTGACTATCAGGTGGAATCAATTAATTACGATGTGTGATAAGAGTGGGCCTTCGAGCTGGCAGAAACGTTAGCACGCCGGGCGAAATGCGTAGCGGTATTTCGTCTGCCGTTATGTTCTGAGTTCAAATTCCGCCCAGGTCGACTTTGCCTTTCATCCTTTCGGGGTCGATTAAATAAGTACCAGTTAAGCACTGGGGTCGATATAATCGACTTAATCCGTTTGTCTGTCCTTGTTTGTCCTTTCTGTGTTTAGCTCTTGTGAGTAGTAAAGAAATAGGTATTTCTTCTGCTGCTACGTTGTGAGTTCAAATTCCGCCGAGGTCGACTTTGCCTTTCATCCTTTCGGGTCGATAAATCAAGTACCAGTTACGCACTGGGGTCGATATAGTCGACTTAATCCGTTTGTCTGTCCTTGTTTGTCTCCTCTGTGTTTAGCCCCTTGTGGGTAGTAAAGAAACAGGTATTTTGTCTGCCGTTACGTTCTGAGTTCAAATTCCGCCGAGGTCGACTTTGCTTTTCATCCTTTCGGGGTCAATAAATTAAGTACCAGTTACGTACTGGGGTCAATGTAATCGACTTAATCTCTTTGTCTGTCCTTGTTTGTCCCCTTAATGTTTAGCCCCTTGTGGGCAATAAAGAAATAAGAGTGGCCCTTCGAATTCCAAGTACAATCGAGCCTTTGGGCTTCCATAGTTTCTGCCTGCCCATTCCACACATAAAGATCAAGCTATACGACTTAATGACAGATAGCATTTATTTCTTTAATTTCATTGACTTGTTTCAGCCATTGAACTGCGCCCATGCTGGATGACCAGCCTGAAAGGTTTTAGTCAGCCAAATCTACTTCAGTATTTTTTTTTTGTTAGTTTGATACTTATTCTATTGATTTTTTTATTACCAAACTATTAAATTACGGAGGTGTAAGCAACCCAACACCGGTTGTTAAGCAGAGGACAAAAACAGACATGCAGACACGCCGCACGTACGCACGCATACACACACACGCGCGGGCGTCGGGTTTCCAAATTCACTTGCAAAGCATTTGTTGACCCAGAGCTATAGAAGAAGACACTTTCAAAGTGTCGCGCAGTGGGATTGAACCGGGAACCAAGTGGTTAAAAGGGGAGTTTCTTAACCAGACAATCATATCCACGAATACCATTCAGATTTAAGTATAAATGAAACACAAACCGATATTTCTAATCACTTACCTTACAGAGCACCATCTTTCAGTTAAATATTTATGAAAAAGACTAATGATTGTGGTAGTTATTGTGATGGTTACTGATATTATTTAGCCCTAGGTCAACCCGTATCGAGACAACATATGATCAAATAGTTTCCAACCGTAACTATTCGGTCAATTTGTCTATGTATGGCTATATATGACTAATCCGCCGTGTTTTTTTTATTTAAGACGATAAATTGTAGTTTAACAGAAAATCTGACTGTTATTTCTAGCAGACTGAGCTACCACCTAATGGCTCCTTTGTTAACTCCCGTTTAAATCACGAAAATAGGGCGATGACTTGTCAGATAGTACAATGATACTACAATGGATTAAAAGTTTTACGATATTTAACTCCTTTCTCCCCCTTGCTTCCGAGATCTAAGCTCTAATCTCCCATAGATCGGATTGACTCTGCTTTTCCTATCTTTGGGATCGTTAAAAATGAATGAAATCAATATACTAGAATCGATAAAATCGACTACATGCCATCCCTGCAAAGATTTGGTATTCTGACAAGACTAAAGCAATCAATTTTATACTTTTAAATGTCCGTAGATTTCATGAATATAAGACTTCGCTATTAGACTATACTCTTCCTTTCCTTCCTTCTTCCTTTCTTTCTTTCTCTCTTTCTCTCAATCTCTTTCTATCTCTCTCTCCTCTCTTCTCTCTTCTCCTCTCTCTTCTCTCTCTTCCTCTCCCTCTCTCTGTTTCTGTTTCAAATACACATTTCTATTCTCTCGTGACCACTTACGTTACTTCCCTTGTCTTGCGTTATTTATCACCTTCACTTATCATACCATCCCATTTCTTTCTTTATATCGCACCTTTTTCTTGCTCATTAGCTGTCATCTCTTTCTCCGCCACTATATCTTCTAACATCTGTATCGTTGACTATCTCCGTTCTATTTTAACACCGTACTTTACTACTTGACCCGTTTGCTAATCATTCTTTCACAATATTTTCCCGAAATCTTTCCCACAGTGGCTTTCTCTTTCACAGTATCCCACTCTATATTTATGCCTCGTGTGTTGTGTGTGTGTGTGTATGTGCGTGTGTGTTTGTGTGTATGTGTGTGTGTTTTTGTGTGCGCGTGTGTCCCTCCACCGCTTGACAACCGGTTTTACGTTCCCGTAACTCAGCGGTTCGGCAAGAAGATCTCGATAGAATAAGTACCAGGCTTAGAAAAAAATAAGTTCTGAGGTTGATTTGCTCGACTAAAACCCGTCAAAGTGGTGCCCCCAGCATAGCCGCTGTCAAATGAATTAAACAAGGAAAGATAAAAGATATATATGTGCATACATACTTATATATACTCAACAAAAGTATTAAGGAATGACCCTGAGAGGTCGTTCAACTCACTTGAAAAGAGCAGCCAAACTCAAACCGCAAAAATAGTAGTAATTCTGAAAGCTAAAGGAGAAATAAAAACATTTATCCCTTTCAACTTTGTACCCTGCAAGGTTTCAACAATTTTTACGCAATTGAACTTAATTAAATTAAATTAAATCCATTTACGATTGGGTTGTTTCATCAGCAAAGTCACCAAAAGAAAAGGAGAACATGTACACACGAGGCGACTCCACTGAGGCCCCGAGTGTATATATCCTAATTTTTCGTAACCGCGCCAACTACTCAGCAAATACTATATATATATATATATATATATATATATATGCACATATTTATATATATATATATATGTATGTGTGTGTGTGTGTGTGTGTGTGTGTGTGTTTGTCTCCGCCCCCAACATCGCTTGACAGCCGATGCTGGTGTGTTTACGTCCCCGTAACCCAGTGGTTCGGCAAAAGAGACCGATAGCATAAGTACTAGGCTTACAAAGAATATGTCCTGGGGTCGATTTGTTCGACTAAAGGCGGTGCTCCAGCATGGTCGCTGTCAAAATGACTGAAACAAATAAAAGAATAAAAGAATATATATATACATATAAGAGGGGATGACCACTAAGTGGACATCCATTATGCTAGAAGTAGACCCAATATGGTCTGACCACTAAGAAAATTCAGCAAACGCCAGAACGTAAGCGAGCAAGACAAATGAAAAGATACAAACTATAAAGATTAATCACAAACCCGATTTCATTGTTACCACTTACGTAATACTTACGTAAATGTCCGCAATTTATCAGTGTGGTCGTCATAGCAAAATATAAATATGCAGAACTATGCACGAGACGTCCGCATGATATATATATATATATATATATATATATATATATATATATATATAATGGTTGAAACGGTATAGACAGAAGCATTGTGATCCAATTCGTACGAATTTTAAGTAGAAGCACCAACAAGAATCTGCCTCCAAATGATTTCGTTTGTGGTAACTGTGGATTTGTAGCTCACAGAAAGGCGGTATTACGCTTCCCAAAGTAGAAAGCATAAGCCTACAGAAGATCGCCAATTAGTACCATAAAACGTCTCTTCCATACAAGGCCAAAATAGAGATATCAGGCTGCGGAACCCTCATTTGTCGTTTACGACATGGGAGTACATTATGTGTACGAGGGAATGCTGAAAAGGTCTTGGCTTTAAGGGTGTCGCGAAAGGCCTGGTTAGAGTCCCAATCTTCCGAGTTCTTTTACAGGGCTTAGAAAAATTGAAGGGTGGCTGCAATAAATGGGTGAATCTAAGAGGAAAAATATGTTAAATAATTAACTGATCCTTCTGTATTTTCTTTTACCTAAAGTCAGGAACTTTTCAGTACCTCATCGTATATGTGTGCGCGCGAATGTGTATGTGTGTGTGTGCGCGCGCACGTATATGCGTGCATATATATATGAACCGTTAACGTCTAACAATATTTATTACTTACGCGAAAACGTGAAATAATTCTTTTCAGAATGGTGGACCTCAAGGCAAATAAAGCTAAAAACAATATATACATGCGCGCACAAAACATACACTCAAATACAGATACACACACACACACACACACATTAAGTAGTAATGAGTACAGATGTATGCATTTATATTTTATGCGTTTCTGCACTGTCAGACTTGGAAAACCCTTCGCTGCGTTGTCTGTCTTGGAAGAGAAATTTTCCTTATAGGAAATATCTGGGACAACAGAGATGCACTTAGGACTCATTATAGGACACGCATTTCTGCGTGGTTACACTTCATCGATTACAGACGTTGGTGCTGTCATTAGCAGCTCACTAAAAAATGCCATTCTGAGGTATAAATAGTAAATAATAACATTGCTGGCGTATACAAACATTTGTCAGAGCTGAAATAAATAAACTGATAATTAAAGGCACACTAAGCACCGATAATTAAAATACAGTTGTGCACATATATATTTAGAATATTCGTCTTCACTCAACCGTAGACAGATCTTCGTTTGCGTGTATATGCGAAAATGCGTATGCGTGTTAATTTCAATATTTCAGTGAACCTCTAAATCTTTAATGTTACAGGGGACAAACGCGTAAGTGATATGTGTGTGTGTGCGTGTGTATGTGAGTGTATGTGTATGTATGTGTAAGAGAGAGAGTGTGTGTGTGTGTGTGTGTGTAATAGTGTGTGTGTATGTGTGGGTATGTGGAGAGAGAGAAATAGAAAGGAAGAAGAGAGAGAGAGAGATGTGTGAGTAATATAAATTTACATACATAAGTGTATATATAAAAGTAAGTATATATACATGCATATAAGTATCATAGATATGTTTCTTTATTAGCCACACAGGGCTGCACACAGATAACAAATTACAAGGTAGAGCTTTTCTTTTGAAGGTATTAAAAAAAAAAAAAAAAAAAAAAAAAAAGAAGGGGGAGGTTCGATCAAAAGGGATCGTAAAAGGAGAGAAAGAGGACAAAATAAGGGGGTTAAAAAAAAAAAAAAAAAAAAAAAAGGGGGGAGAGGAAAAAAAAATGATCAATAGGGATCGTTATCACAGAAATGTCAATATGAAGTGTAAAGGGGAGGACAGGTGAGGTTTACCCGTGGAAAGAAAAGCCTGCGGAAAAGACCACGGTAACCTCGGTCAATGAAGTCACATTTTATATTTCTTTTTTTTTTTTTTTTTTTTTGCAAATAAGCAACTCTCTGTTTTCGATTTCTGGGTTCATAGGACTATGCTCAAGGTGGCTTCGTCATTCATACGTGCCATTCTTGCTACATTCACCCATCTTTTTTTAAAACATTCGCTAGACAAACTAAAACTGCCTCTCTACTCTCACTTTCCTTTTCAAGTGTACTTGAAGAAGTTGATGAGAGATGACCAGAGAGGAATGTTTGTCTCCAATCCTTTCAGACGCGTCCACCAGATACATTCTTTCGCCATAGCCACAAGGATGATGAAAATAGCTCTTCCTTCCCGTTTGAAGGAAGGAGGCGTGACAATATTGACGATAGACTCAGCTGATAAACCGACTCGTCCCACACGTGACAGCAGTTGTTCGACATAAGCCCACAGTCGGAAATTGTTGGACACTGAACGAGTGCGTGCAGAACGGTTTCGTCGCTCTGACCGCATCTCGGGCAGGTCGGCCCCGTGTTTCTCGAGCCGTGTCTGTAGAGCTTATCCCGAACGGGTAGAGCTTCTCGGTAGCACTGCCAGGCCAGGGATCTCTGGAAGTTGTCCATGGGCCCTGGCCCGAAGTCGTCCCGAACAGGCGGGTCAGGTACTCCTCGTCGACGTCCAGGTTCGCCCCGAGCTCGTCGTCGTACCTCCCCTCCACTAAACCCCTATAGAATGCTTTGTTGTTGTTGAAGTCACTTAAGGTCGACCCAGGACGGCAGAGTTGCTTGAGAGCAACGCGACACTCGCGGTGCCATTCGCCCTTCCTCGGCCTCTTTTTGATCCACGACTGCAGTTCGGTCATGGAGACGAGCTGCGGGAAAGCGTGCCTCACAAACGGCGACCACACCTGTTCACCGTCGTCTACATAGAGCCAGAGATGTCGCAGTCTCAGCGCGTGTCTGCGCATCATCAACCACGGCATGCCCAGCCCTCCTTTTAACGGGTTTGACAGCAAATGGATCGCCTGACCATCGGGACGCATCCTTTCCACAAGAAGTGAAAGAGGATGCGTTGTTTTGGTGATGTAGGGTCGGGACAAGGTACGACGGTCAGGCGGTAGTAGATGACGGACGCGATGTACGTGTTCGCCACCTCCGCTCGACCTTTTAGGGACAGTTTCCTCTCGGCCCATTGCCGGCGAGAGTGACCACCCTACTCGTTATCTCGTTCCAGTTCTTCTCCACTTGGAGGTCCGGACCAACCAGACCCCGAGCAACTCAACCGGGCCGTCGGTCCAGCGTCCCACGACGGAGGCGCTGGTGGACGGCATGGGCTTGCTTCTCCAGGTGCCTAGTCGCAAGCCCACTGACTTTTCCCGGTTGATTTTCGCTCCTGTCACCGCTTCGTAGTTTTTCAGTGTCTCGCCGACCAGCTCGATGTGCTCGTGGCTAGACACTATGACGGTGACGTCGTCCGCGTATGCAGACACGCTCGTCCCGCATCCCAATTCTCGCGGGATGCCCTTAGAGTCGCCAGCTTCCGCAGTAGTGGCTCAAGAGTCAATACGTATAGAAGCGCCGAGAGGGGGCATCCCTGACGGACCGAACGTGCAATGTCGAAAGGTCTCGATAGATGTCCATTTACGCGAATTACCGAACGGATGCCTCTGTACAAGGCAGCTATCCAGCCGCGGAAGACGGGACCGAACCAGCCGCTCTCAGGACTGCCTCCAAGTATCGATGGTCTACCCTATCAAAGGCTTTTGATTGATCCAAGTTGATCAGGGCCCCACCCATGCCAGGTTCGTTAACTACCCTGTCTATGATGTAGCGCATCAGATGGAGGTTGTCATGGATGGTCCGGCCTGGCACGGCGCATGTTTGCGCCTTGTCGACCAGTTTCTCGATGACAAGCGCCAACCTCTTGGCTAGCACCTTGGCCAAAATTTTCAAGTCTGCATTAAGCAGAGTGATGGGCCTAAAGTTATCTATTACATTTCCCTTGTTTAGATCTTTCTTCAGCAGTGTTACGGCTCCTCGGCTCACAAAACCAGGAATGCTCCCGTTTTGCTGCCAGTTGCAGTACACCGCCGCCAAGAGATCTCCAAACAAGTCTGGCATACAATTGTAAAGCTCGTAGGGTAGACCATCCAAACCCGTGATTTGTCCCTCGAGCATTCTGCCATCGCTTCCCGCACTTCCGCCGCCGTGATGGCACCTTCGCAGCACCCTGCCTTTCTTGTCGAGAGTCGTGGTAGGCTATGTAGGTAGGCACTGAAGTCCACCCTACGTTCTTGCCCTCCACTCGTTCCGAACAGTCGGGCAAAATGCTGCTGAAAGGCCTCACACATTTTACTTGGCTCGAGCAATTCGCGCCCCTGTTCATCTACCAGTGACCGAATGGTGGCTTTGTTGCCCTGTTGCGCCTCTGCCACCCGGGCCTCTCTCGCGGCTCCAACACCTTCGTTCCTTAGAGCACGCTCCTAGCTCTGACAGCACATCCTTCGTGTTTGGCGTTGAAGTGTTGGTCGAGGGCCAACCTCGCCGCCAAAACGTCGGATGCGATGCCGCTTCTAATTGCCTCTTCTAGCTTCTTAACTAGCTCACCCTCTACTCTATTTCTATCTATGGCTAGTGCTTTGCTGTACCTAATCGCTTCTGCTTTTACTGCTCTCTCTGAGGGCAAACCACCATTTGTTTGTTGATGATGGCTCCCGTCAAAGCCCTCTTTACTAGTGTGCTAATCCGGTCTCTGAAAACTTGTCTCGATGGGAAGACGCGTTTAGTTTCCAGTATCCGGGACCCTGCCTAAGTGTCTTACCTAAGTCTAGCGTACATGTCACAAGTTTGTGATCCGTGTAGCTGACTATGTGGAATTGTGGACATCCTATGCTATCTCTATCTACTGTCCTACACAGTATCCTATCTAGATACGATCTCGACGACCCGATGCGGTTGCTCCATGTCCACGTTGGCGCATTCGGGTGGTCTAGTCGAAACCTGTCAGACAGTTGAAAGCGTCTGAGCAGGTCTCTGAGGCATTTGCATCCCCGTCTATTCCTATCTCTACCCACGTAGTCTACATGCGTGTCCAAGGTAGCATTCCAATCCCCCACTAGAGTAAAGGACGAGACGTTCCAAGAAAACTTCTAGACGTTGAAAAAATCCGCCCGACCTGTTAAGGGCGGTGCGTAAACTGATACTAGCGAAAAGCGCACCCATTGCTGCCGTCGACATCCAGGACGACCAGTCTACCCTCCGGGTCTACGAATATTGTCCTTACATTGAGATCCAGACTCTTGTGAAAAAGTACCGCGGTGCCACTACCGCCCATTCTCGGCAGACAGGGGGAAAAATAAATGTTGAACTGTCCGCCCAACATGGTCTTTAGGGCCCGCGGATTGTGGAGTCTGGTCTCGCTTATGGCTATGATTTCTAACTTATGCTTATGTGACTTATGTCATTTAAGAGGTACCCTTGTTTCCAAGGGGACCCCAAGCCACGCGCATTTACACAACCAATCTTGATCATAGTTCTAATGAATTAGAATACAGAGGGTTACTTACTGCTCGAAAGTTTTTGCTTTCTCCTCCGTTGGTTTGTCCTCGAGAAGATCCCAGTACAGTTTCTTTGTGAGATATTTTTTGGCATTTACCACCAACCGCACTGGGGAAATGCCTTTGAGTGTGTGGTGCAGACTTTTGGAGATGTGTATTATTTTGATGTGGTCTGGTGTGTTGGTGTATGGGTGGTTGTTTGTTTTTATGTCATCTTCTGTTATGTTTGTTTTTGATTGGATGTATTCCATCAATTGTGTGTTTTGGTGTCTATGGCTGTGAGCATGTTCTGTATATGTTTTTGTGGTGTGGTGTGGCTGTTGTTTGCGTTGGGTTTGAAATGTCTTCGGGAGATGTATTTCCCCCTGCTTTGTTCGTGTTTGCATTTGGGTTTGGTTGTGTTTCTGCTCTTTATTTTCCTTCTTTTTGTAGCTATTTGCCATTCCTCACTGGTTTCGTCTTCCGACGAAATTTCTGAGGAATCAGAAGGGGGTAGGGGTATGTTGTGGGCTTCTATGTATGTCTGTGTAAGTGGTTGTGTTGTTGTTTTCGTTTTGTTGGTTGTTGAGTGTTTGTGTGTGTTGAGTGCGGTATAAGGGATGGGGGATCAGTTTGTGTGTGTGTTCTTTGTTTTTCTGTTCCTTTGGGTTTTACTGTTGATGGTAGTGTTGGTATTTTTCCAGGTGTCGAGTGGTTTTTGGTTGATGACGGATTAGCTTGGTGTGCTTCTCTTGTCGTCTTCTGTGTTGATGGTGGTGTGGGTAGTAGAGCTTTTTTTCCGAGTGCTTTGGTTGTGGTAGTGGTTGTTGTTGTTGCTCTTGGTGTGCAGTGGTTGGGCACGTCTTTTTCAAGTGTGTTTCGCTTCCACACAAATAGCAGCGTGGTCGCCTGCCCTCTACCACTATATAGAGTTTGTAGCCTCCTGGCAGTTCTATAGCGGTGGGTATCTTCTCTCTTGCTGCTTCATCCAATTGAAGCAGGAATTCGATTGATTTGCCCACATAGTCTTTCTCTCCTAGAACCGCGATTTCCAGGATGTTTGTCTCTGACATTGTCTCTGACATTTCAAAGCAGATGGCAGAGACCACCCATTGTGTTTCGACATCAAATGGTATGTTTTTTATTTGGACTTTCGTGACCCTTTTGTTTAAATAGACTGGTATCATTACCAATTCGATAGATAGATAGATAGATAGATAGATAGATAGATAGATAGATAGATAGATAGATAGATAGACAGACAGACAGACAGACAGTCAGACAGGCAGGCAGGCAGGCAGGCAGGCAGGCAGGCAGGCATGAAGGCAGGAAGGCAGGCAGGCAGACAGACAGACAGACAGACAGACAGACAGATAGATAGACAGACGGACGGATGGATGGATGGATGGATGGATAGATAGATAGATAGATAGATAGATAGATAGATAGATAGATAGATAGATAGATAGATAGATAGATGCATGTATACATACATATATATTTGGGTGAGACAGAGAGAGCATTATTTAGTTGTGCATGATGGGTTTATATAAGTACAACGTGGGATTCCCTTGTGACCATGACATTTAAAAATACGCACATCATGTATAGCCACATGGGAAACAATTTTCAAAGCATAAAAATATAGTAATATATTGATATTACTATACAAAGATCCAAACGTTTATATGCACACTTGTCGATGCAGGCATGGTCATGTGGTTAAGGAGTTCGCTTCCTAATCATAAGTTCTTTATTTCGATCCCACTATGACTGAATTTTACATTGTGTGTGTTAGTGTAAAAAAGGCAATATACAGACTCCATTACAACGTTACTGACTATATCAGGATCATGTATATGAGTACTTATTATGCACAAGGGATTGCATGTATACGTAAATGCCTACAATCATATACACATGCGTATGTGTGTATATGCTTATGTGTGCGTGTGTGCGCAAGCGCGTGTTTTACTTCAGCTAACCTGACTTTATTTGATTTATCACTAAACAAATTATGTATGAAAAGGACGCCATGGTCTTCAAACGGTAAATTTAATATGTAAGCACTTCCCCAGATTATAATCATCACAAGATTTTTAATCGAAATTCCTTGAAATTAAGAAATTCTTGTAATATTAAATTCGCCGAAACCCTAGTAAAAATATATTATAGAAATTTAATCACATGTCTGGTTCGCATATTTCTCTTATGCGTAGGTTAATATTTCATTCTCCTTTCCACTTAATAGAAACTTTCATTCAAAACAATCTCATTATCACACCAGGAGGCTACGTCAGGCCACTCGAGAATTTTTTAAAACAATATATTCCTAGTATATTCATACTTTTAAGACGATACGACAAAACTTTATCCAAATATAATCGGAGCTTACACGACGAAAAAGCACGACTTAAAGATCGATTCTTACATCATTGAACGTATATTCATATATGAATACGGAACACAGAGATGTAATCCTTGCTTCACCGATAATATTCATATTCCATGAAATTATCTTGATGCTGTCGATAAAAGGATCCTAATTAAGAAATTATTCCGAGTTTTTTGATAATATGAAGTTGCGGGATAAACTGAAACTCAAAATTCTGAGTAATAGTAACAAACAGCAAACTCGGCTTTAAAATAATGGCTTTTTGTATGGAGTACTTCTTTTTCTCGTTTATATATTCTGATGTGTACGTGTAAATATATATGTATATGCATATGTGTGTGCGTGTTTTATAGATAGATAGAGGGGGAGAGACAGAGAGAAATGTAGATGCACATATATATATATATGCATATAGTAGTCATATTTACATACATGCAAATATATACACATATACATACATATCTATATTCCATACACATACACATACACAGATTCATATATGTATACATATTATGTATATATTCTGTATAGTAGTGATTTTATTTTTATTCAGATGAATAATTCTGTTTCTTTTTTATCATGTAAACTTTATGCCATGGATCTGAATTTCTACCACATCATTGAGTCCTCTTGTATCAGCTATAGAATTGTAGGCGTATTTTATATTCCACTATTATATGGTTTAGGTACATACTTCTTTAACATTTATAATTAAAAAACACGCTTAAGCCTTCTCGGAGTATTCATACCTTCTATACTTAAAACAGCATCTCGTTTCACCTGGTCAATTCACGCAGAACTCAAGTTGTGTATACAGAAGCATTTGGTTATTGTTTCTACAACAGTTCTTTCCACAGACCTGCTGATAATAGATATCCTCAAAAATGTCCAGAAAGGATATTTTCCAGGCTTATAAAGTGTTTTCGACAAACACCGTGTTCTGAGAAGTTTGTCATACATTTAAATCACTAGTATTTTTTTTTTAAGTATCCATTATGTCACTCTATCCATTATGTCGCTAATGATGGAGTTTTGTAGACATATGAGAGGATACCCAAAAGCAACCGAAAACGTTATCTGTGGAACAAGCCCGTTGTAGTTCAGGCTTCTACCGCTAGAAGCCACTTGTTGCGACCCTAAGCCATCAGTCTGCCAACCGACATCGTTCAATGAGGTCGTACTGCCACGTGGCGCGTTTTTGTTTTGCAGCGTTTCTCCCTTGTTCGTCGATTTTTGCGATGGCTGAAACGAAGGGATAGCGGGCTTATGTGAAATTCTGTTTTCTGCTGGAGAAGATGGTGGCTGAAACAGTTGTCATGCTAGAAGGACAGCTTACAAGGACGCTGCCATGAGCAATGGTTTCCACGCTTTAGGAATGGTCACTTGTCGGTTGAAGACCAACCTCGTTCAGGACAACCACCGACCTCCCAAAGGAATGAAAACATCATGAAAATTCATGAACTGATCTTGGAGGACCATCAGCAACAAACTAGTTGATATGATTGGTGTGTCCTGGAGCTCCTGCCAACGAATTTTGAGCGAGAAATTGCGAATGAAAGGAGGAATTGCAGAAAAATTCCTTTTACAAATTTATTGAAACAAATGTTCCTTACCACATGGGAAGATGAAAGTAGATTTTCATATTTCAGTGTAAGCCCTGGTGCTGTCAACCAGTTTCCTCAAACGGCCCGGGATGGAATGCACAACCTTCTGAAGAACGTCGTCTGGGATATCATTGAGAACCTCCTGAATTCGTGTCTCCAAGTCCTGTAGTGTGCGTGGTTTTGTCTTGTACACCTCCCCTTTTGTGTAACTCCGCATGTAAAAATCACATGGAGTGAGATCTGGATTTCTTGGAGTTCTGAACTTTTGGACATCTGCGGTCACAGTCTTCCGGTTTTAGCTCCTGCATGTAATGGGGCTTCCACGGATGAAAATCCAATTCTTCATGCAACACCGTACGTATGTGTGTCTTGTTAGTCCACTTTCACGAGCTACTTGACGCGTTGGTTTTTGTGGGATGCGATTAAACATTTCCTGCACTGTTACCACGTTCTCTGCCGATCGGGATATGGCTAGACGGCCACTTCTTCTTGCATCGTTCACAGAGATCGTGGTCATCAGCTTTGCATGACAACTTTTTATTGTCTCCGGACGTAGTGTTGCGTGCTTACCTTTCCATG
Organism: Octopus sinensis; assembly: GCF_006345805.1. NCBI lineage: Eukaryota > Metazoa > Mollusca > Cephalopoda > Octopoda > Octopodidae > Octopus > Octopus sinensis. The sequence goes on along the minus strand of NC_043003.1, from coordinate 49,070,192 downwards.
CACGCCACTATCTCTGAACCAAAACAATGGAATTCCACACTTCATAGCGTGCTGCTATCTTAGCTCGCTCCTGAACAGTCAAGCGACCGGCCATCTGGAAAATAAGAAATAAGACAATAAGGAAATAAAAAATCCTCATTAGCGTTGTCTGTATAAAAATGTTTTCGTCATGACTTCAGTGATACTAAAAATTCTAGAAGCCTAATTACTTTCCACCCACTCTGTATATGTATTTGTGTGTCTGTGTTTGTCCCCCCACAATCATTTGACACCGATGTTAGTGTGTTTACGACCCTGTAACTTAGCCGTTCGGCAAAAACAGATCGATAGAATATGTACTAAGCTTACAAAGAATAAGTCCTGGGTCGACTTGTTCAACTAAAGTAAGAGCTCCAATATATATATATATATATATATAATATATTATATAATATTAAATTAAGAGATAGAACCACTATTAGGCAATCATACGATGAAAACTTAAGCCAATACATAAGATTAATTAATTTATATTATTTAAATATATATCAAAATTATTAAAAAGATAATTAGTATAACACTGTATGATTTGCCTAATAGTGGTTTTATCTCTAATTTAATATAATATAATATTTTACTATAAAATTGAATTCAATCCTAAATCTGATTTTTCGCTGTAAGTTTGGATTTATTCCCTAATATTTTATTATATATATATATATATATATATATATATATATATATATATATATATATATACATATTATATATATATATATACATGTATGTATGTATGTATGTATGTATGTATGTTATGTATGTATGTATAGGGAGAATTCACAAAAAAAAAACAAAAGACGAAGACAGGTGGTGTAGACAACAAACAGATGTATTAGTATAACGCTCGGGAAGTGAAAAATTCTTTAACGTTTCGAGCCTACACTCTTCCACAGAAAGAAACAAGAGAAAATAAAGAATGTGTGGTGGCTAGTGATCTATCATAGCGAAGGCCGGACATATTCTTTTATTCCCGCTCGTCGTACAGTTTTGTTAAAATAGAACAGAAATAACGATATAATCAAAAAATTTTAATGAAACAAATCCATTTTTAAAGGTGTATCATTTAACTAGTTTTGATTATATTGTTATTTCTGTTGTATTTTAACAAAACTGTCCGACGAATAGGAACGTAAAACTCTGAGTAACAGCTTTGTCATATTGCTGCTGCTTTTAATTAACTTATATATATATATGTGTGTGTGTATGTGTGTGTGTGTATGTGTGTGTGTTAGATAGATAGATAGATAGATAGATAGATAGATAGATAGATAGATAGATAGACAGACAGACAGACAGACAGACAGACAGACAGACAGAAGACAACACAAGAGGAACAAATTTTAACAAATGTATTAGTTTGATTAAGAGAAACAGTGGTAACAAAATATACATCCATACTTAAACGTTTGTGTTGTAAATACATTTACATGCGCACATAACCTCGCCGTGCAAATAGACCCCATTGTCATAAGACCACAGATTTCTCTGTCGAACAAACCATTATCGGTTCATCAGAAGTGCTTAATTTCATGCATCAATGGACGAAGAAAGAAAGAAAGAAAGAAAGAAAGAAAGAAAGACAGAAAGAAAGAAAGAAAGAAAGACAGACAGAAAGAAAGAAAGAAAGAAAGAAAGAAAAAGAAAAAAGAAAGAAAGAAAGAAAGAAAGAAAGAAAGAAAGAAAGAAAGAAAGAAAGAAAGAAAGAAAGAAAGAAAGAAAGAAAGACCAGCGTACAATTACTTATGAAAAATTCGATGAGTAAGCGATACTTCTTTTAAATATTATCGAGCATATTAATTAACTAAAGTACGGAAGCAGTGTTTATCTGCAGGTAAATTATCTGTCTCTGCAGAAAGAATGTTTAACTGGTAATCAAAAACTAATCGAGCTGTTTTGTTTTACTCTCCGTTGGGATTTTATGTGTATGGACGAATGTGTGTATGTGTGGGAATAATTCACCTTGTGTGTAAAACTTTAACTTCTATGATTTCATGTGTGTAACATTCTTTGTATTACAGTTAAATATTTTCATAACAAAGTATTATGGATTAGAAGATAAATTGCTGGTAATAATGGTTTAAATTTTAGGCACAAAGCCAGCAATTTCGTTGGGGGTGGGGTGAGAGGCTAAGCTGATTACATCGACCCCAGTGCTCAACTGGTACTTATTTTATCGACCCCGAAAGGATGGAAGGCAACTACTACTACTACTACTACTAATAATAATAATAATAATAATAATAACAATAACAATAATAATAAGAAGAGAATGATGAGGTATGGTGGTGATAATGAGATAGTGATGGTAATGGTGATGATAATAACAATAATAAGCCGACTACCGGCTGCTATAATGGTACGATTTATATTGTAACGGCAATGATGCCGTCTCCTCCACGAGCCAATCAAAGCTAAAAAATGATACATTATCGTAGCACCAAATGTTTTTGGAAACTAAAGGAAAACTAAATCAGTATAAACCAAATCGCTTGTCCTATGGTTAATCTGGAAGCGCGTCCCCCGGGAAGAAAGCCAGCCTGGGATCGAAAAGTCATCAACTGGCACAAACTCTTCTCCGAATACGGACATGGATGGTCACATTGAACGGGAAATCCCCCAACTCTCGAGCCCTCCAAGTTTCACCACCACACCCACCACAGAAAGAAAAATGTAAGCGGAACAAATGGACCCGAGAAGCGTATAAAGAAGTATATACGCTTATTACTAATGCATTAGGTAGGCATCTCATGCACACAAAGAGCACACAACACCGCAACTCTTACAGTATATGGAGAACAACGGATCAAGACAGTAGGCCCTATTTGGACGAGAACAAATTACAAATGTGAGGAGGGATATCCTAGAAATAACAGACTCACAGACCAGTGAAATAAGCGCGATCGAGCACGCAACGGAAATGACATAAAATATAAGACACAAGGAAATGAAGAATCAGATGAACAGTATAGCCCGCCCTAGGCTTAATTGAAAGACTGCCGTCTGACCACAGTACGCAAAGGCCTGAAGATACAAGAAATTCTATTGTACCTGTTTAAAGATAGCCAGGAAAACGAAAAACAATAGTAACTGAAGATCTCGCATTTGCTGAAGAACACAGAGAGTCCTATGGCAGAAATGAGGCAGAAAATCCTGAATACGCTTGAATTGTAAGACATACAAGTATGAATGATAGAGAACCACTTCATAAACTCAAATACAAACCAAAATAAAAACAAATCCAAATTGGCAACTATGTAACAAATGAAATAATACGAGAATTAAAACCTAATTTTACTGAGTTAAATGAAATTATTTACGCTTCTGCTAGGGCAATTGAACCAGCTGTATGCCCCCGAAAAAACCAAGAAAACAAAACCTGGGAAGAAATCAAACTGAGAAGTAAAATTGAAAGAGAGATTGAATTTATGAGAGGGGGAAATATCAATATTAAATGAGCTAATATGTGGAAATGATGTAAGATCCAGAACAGGAAGAAAGATGAAGAGAAAATTTGGATCCTCACCAAGAGAAGAACTGATATCAATAAAAGAAACGCTGAAACAAAAAGTCCAAGCAAAATCCCAAAGAATACGAAGATTTGAGAAGAGAAACAAGTTTTACAAGCAAAATAAGCTGTTCACATCCAATGCCAAAAAATTCTACAGAGAAATAGGGAAGGAGAAAGTAACCGTTAAAGACCCCCCCTCTCATGGAAGAAGTTCAAAACTTGTGGAAAAGGATTTGGAGTGACAAGAAGACGTACAACATAATGCAGACTGGATTATACAAACTGAAGGATCCTACCAAAATTTACAACAGCATGGGAAGACATCACAATAGCAGACCTAAGAAAGGCACTCACGAAGGCCCATAATTGGAAATCCCCGGTAAAGATAGGGTGCCGAATTTCTGGCTCGCATCGCTCCCATGCGCACACGGTAAGCTAGTTCAGCTGCTCAATGGAATTATGAGAGACCCAAAGAAAACACCTGAATGGTTAGCAAGTGGCATTACTTACCTATTCCCAAAGAATAACGAAACCAACCTTCCAAAAACATCGGCCTATAACCTGTCTATCCACCACGTATAAAATCCTAACATCTATCTGGCGGAGAAAACATATGCATTCGTGGAGAAGAACGATATTTTCCCCATTGAACAAAAGGGTGCGCCGAGGGCTCTTACGGATGCAAAGATCAACTGCTAATCAATCGTATGATCCTTGAGAACTGTCACAACAAGCGCAGAAATCTCAGCAACGCATGGATTGACTATAAAAAGGCCAAAGGCCTTCGACAGTATACCGCATCCATGGATCTTGAGATCGCTGGACATCTTCAAATTTTCCCTGTGATTTCAAACTTCCTGAAGCACAATATGTCGTTGTGGAATACGAATCTCCAATTATACCACTCTAATGGAGTACTTGCCTCAAATAATAAACATCAACTGTGGAATTTTTCAAGGTGACTCACTTTCACCTTTAATATTCTGCATAGCCCTAATACCCCTTACAAGTGAATTAAACAGAACAGGGTATGGGTATAAAATTGCCAATAAAAAAATAAGCCATCTATTTTATATGGATGACTTAAAACTTTATGGTAAAGACAATAATGAACTTGAAGGCCTATTGCGCACCGTGAAAGCATTCAGCGATGACATCAGGATGGAGTTTGGACTTGAGAAGTGTGCCAAGACCACTTTCCAGAAGGGGAAAGTGAAGACCACAAATTCAGTCGTGTTAGATGTTGACACAGTCATAAGAGAGCTTGAGCAAGAACAAACATACAAATATTTAGGGATAAATGAAGGCTCTGGTATTCAGCATGCAAGCATGAAAGAGAAGATCAGGAAGGAATGTTATAGGAGAGTTCGTGCAGTCCTGAAATCTGAACTAAATGCACGAAACAAGGTGTTAGCTATAAATTCCTTAGCAGTTCCAGTTGTTACTTATAGCTACAATGTGTTGAACTGGAATATGAGTGAAGTAAGGAATATAGATAGGAAAATACGCAAGCTGCTGAGTTGTTATAGGATGCACCACCCAAAGGCAGACGTAGATCGCCTTTACCTTCCCAGAGCCCAAGGAGGTCGAGGCCTGATCCAATTTGAACTAGCTTACAAAACAACCACAATTGGACTGGCCAAATATCTCGAAATATCGAATGACTGGATGCTAAAACTCGTGGAAAATCACGAGAGACGAAAGAAGCTTCATTCTATCATAAAGGAAAGCAAAAAATTTGCTATTGATCTCGTGCAGGATACCCAAACTGAACAACCCGAGGGAAGTACGGCAACTATTGTTGCAAAGAAGGTGAAAATGATGGCAATGAAAAAAGCGCACGAGCATTTGGCTGATAGGTGGGAGGAGAAACCTCTGCACGGCAAATATGTGACCCGCAGCAAACAAGCTGATGTTGACCAGAAGCAAACCCATCAGTGGCTGCGGAGCTCAGGGCTAAAAGCAGAGAGCGAAGGTTTCATCCTGGCTGCTCAAGATCAAAGCCTATTAACCCGGAACTACCAGGCCAATGTGATGAAAAATGGAGCAGACACAAAATGCCGATTCTGCAACGACATGATTGAAACAGTGGACCACCTAATTTCTGGATGTAAAGTCTTAGCACCAGTGGAGTATAAATTAAGACATGACAGAGTTGGCCAATATCTCCACTGGCTAATAAGTCGGCATTACAATATCAAAACTGCCGACAAGTGGTATAATCACCACCCTGAGGCTGTAACTGAAGGAGAAAATGTAACCATTCTGTGGGACTTTCCAGTACATACAGACCGAACCATCAAGGCCAATAAACCAGATATTGTTGTGAAAGACCAAAACAATAAAGTTTGCTTATTGATCGACATGAGCATCCCCTGTGATCATAATATCTCAGCGAAAGATTTGACAAGCTCAGAAAATATAAAGACCTACTCATTGAAATTGAGAAAATGTGGCATCTCAAGGCGGTTACAATACCAGTGATCGTAGGAGCACTAGGAATGATCAAGAAGGGAACGAAAATTATATGAGAATGATCCCTGGCTTACCATCCCTGCAAGAAGTGCAAAAGATTGTCTTAACTGGTACATCACACGTATTGAGAAGAGCATTGTCGATGTGAGAACTGTTGCTGCTCATGTATTTCAATTTAACTTTAAAAAAAAAAAAAAATGAACGAACTACTGAGTTTGGTTTAATGGCCTACCAATGTATACTATGAGTTTTCTTTGCCCTAGGAGTCGGGAAGACACTCGGCAAGAAATGGAAGCAAATTTGAAAGAAGAAAAAAAAAAGTAATAATAATAATAATAATAATAATAATAATAATAATAATAATAATAATAATAATAATGATGATGTACTTTGGTGAACACGGTTCACTGTTTTAGTACTGATATTAGAATGGAATTTGAATTCAAGAAGTGCGAAATAATCCACCTGATTACCTAATAGAGACTTGACTAAACAAATTGAAATGGAAGGATACAAATACCTTGGTGTACTAGAATCAACGAGATAATGGGAAAAGAAATGAAAGAGGAAATGAGAATGGAGTATCTCCGAAGACTGAGGTTGGTGTTGCGCTCAAAATTGACGGGATGGAATATAATCCAAGTAGTTAATACGTGGGCGATAGCATCACTTCAGTAAGGAGCGGGAATTATAAAATAGCAACAGAGAGAAGAAAAGAAAATGGATACCAAGACCAGAAAAATGTTGACAGTACACGGAACTTTCCACCTTAAGAGTGATACCGATAGGCTGTGCTTGTCCAGAAGAAAGGGTGGGAGAGGTTTGATCAGTTGCAAGGACTGTATCGAAGCAGAGGAAAACAGCTCAAGGTGATATATAAAACTGCCGTGGAGCCTCTGTTGAAACACACGAAGAAGGCCGGCGTCATCAAAACTGAAAATTGTGTAACGAAAGAGAAATTTAAACAAGAAATTAACAAAAAAAAACAAAGAAAAAGCATGGAAGGAAAAGAAAATGTACAGTCAGTTTGCAAGAGATTTGAACGCCAAGACAGATACAGAGGACCGGTGGCTATAGATGAAGAGAAGTGACCTGAAGATAGAGACAGAAGCATTCATGTGCGCAGCTCAGGAACAAGCGTTAAAGACCAACTATATGAAGTGCAGAATAGACAACATTACCAATAGCGACAAATGCAGAATGTGTGATGAGAGGGGTGACACGGTATGGCACATAGTTAGCGAGTGCCCGAAAATACCACAACACGAATAGAAAAGATGCCATGACGATGTGGCAAGAATGATCGATTGGGAGCTCTGTGGAAATCACGCCTACAAAGAGCAAATCCCAGAAGGAGTCACTGAAAATGAAAATTTCAAAATCCTGTGGGATGCAATGATTCAGGGCGATCAACAGACCAGACATCGGAAACCGGACATAGTTGTGTTAAATGAAAATGAAAGAACATGTATGATAATCGACATAGCATGCCCAGGTGATAACAGGCTTAATGTGAAAGAAAAAGAAAAAATAAACAATTATGACGATTTAAAGTGAGAAATTCGACGGTTGTGGTCAATGAGGAGAGTAGACGTGATGCCAATAATGCACTCAGAAGTATCAGCACTCAGCTATCAACATGGATGAAAAGGATTGGTGCAAGTGTAAAGGTAGAACACCTACAAAAATCAGCATTGCTTGGAACTGCAAGAATTCTTCGTAAGGTTCTTCAAGCATGACCAGTAAACAAGTGTTACCTTAGTCTGCTGGTTGTGGATAGCTGACACTTTCCATCATACCCAGCAAAATATGCTGTGAGTTTTCATATAATAATACTAATCATTTCTACAATAAGCACAAAGCTTGAAATTTGTGCAGAGAGAACTAGTCGATTACATCGGCCTCAGTGTTTCATTGGTACTTAATTTATCGTACGAAAGGACGAAAGACAAAGCTGACCGCGGCGGAATTTGAACTCAGAACGTAAAGACGGACAAAATGCCGCTAAGTATTTTGCACGGCGTGATAACGATTCAGCCAGCTCGCTCCACTACTTGTGGTTAATAATGGCTTCTACCTTTTGCTTTTTACTTGTTTCAGTTATCGGACTACATCCTTGCTGGGACACTGCCTTGAAGGGTTTGGGGTTTTCGTCGACCAGATCAACCCCAGTACTTATTTTTTTAAAGTCTATCACTTATTCTATCGGTGTCTTTTTGCCGACCCGCTAATTCAGTTGAACGTAAACAAAATAACACCGATTGTCAAGTAGTAGGTAAGGGACATAAACAAACACACAAACACACATACAACGGGCTTTCACATAGTTTCCGTCCACAAAATTCATTCACAAGACGTTGATCAGATCGGGCTATTGTGAACGACACTCACCGAAAGTGCTGCGTAGTGGAACTGAACCTGAAACAACATCGTTTCAAAAGAAGCCACTTAACCACACATTCATTTCTGCACCTAACATGATTAATCCTTTATTTTCCGGTTACGAAGTCTTCACTCAATTTTGAGTTCGTCGTTTGGAATTACTTACCTCCTTTAAGAACTGGAATGTAGAATCACAGAACATTTTAGCAAATTTTTTTTCCATAATATACAATTTCTGCATCTTATCTACTTTATATCTTTGTATGCTGATCAGAATGTCCGATTCTGCGGCGCTCAGATAGACAGAAGTATTCAAACAGATATTGATTGTTCAAAACGAGTTGTCACATATTTTCGTACAGTCTCCAGCAACAGCAGCAATAACTTTTAGCATGAGAATGATTGTTCTTCTCCCAATACACCTGTCAAAAAAAAAAAAAAAAAGACCAGCTATTTTATGTGTCTTCACGAAATTGGGGAAAATTATTTTCAAAGTGTGACTTCAAATTGTCTTACACTGTGTAAATTCTTCAGTTATCTCTGTTGGATTATTTTTGTACAAAGATATATGAGAGTTGAGTGATGGTAATCATGGCAGCAGTTTGTTGACACTTTTATTGCTCTCTTTTATGGCAGCTGTTGGCTAATTTTGAATGGACTGGCATCGCAGGAGTTGGAATAAAAATAACTATCCGTGACAATCGTTTTTGGACAACGAAAAATGCCTGTCGACGGAGCTGTTTAGTAGTGTTGTGGTTCAAGTTTGGGTAAACATCGTCCCAATAAGTCATAAATTGCTTCAAATGGCTGATAGAAATATTTTCTAGGCCTCTCTAAACATACCAAAGTAGATCTTGATATAGAATAGAATGACTAAGTAAAGCTCAAACAATATTTGCTCCATATTGCAGGGCTCAGAGATTTGATAACAAAAAGTGTACCCGCAGACATGGCTGTGTGGTAAGAAGCTTCCTTCCCAACCACAAGGTTCCGGGTTGCTCTCATTGCGTGGCACCTTGGGCGGGTGTCTTCTACAACAGACTCTGGGCGACCAAAGCGTTGTGAGTGGATTTGGTAAGTGGAAACTGAAAGAAGCCCGTTGTATGTATAAATATATACATATATATATATATATATAGTCCTTCAAATTGTATTTCTATATGACGACTATGCTGAAGAGATTGCGGGTATTCACATGCGTGGATAATAACAATCGAAACTGATCGGTACATAGGTAATCATTTTTATTTCGTATATTTTCATTTGTCTTGCTTATTTTTAATACTTTGGTACGTGCTGGATTTTTATTTGAGAACATATTCTTTGTGGAAAATAGCGATTTGACGTCTATATCTAGCATGTTGACCGTCCACTTTTAGTGGTGAGTCCTTTAAATTTTGTATGTAAAAATATTTTAATCTTCGGATTTTTTTAATATGCTAGGCCACTGGTTTTAATTGATTAATATCAACTTCTACCCTTATTAAATTTTATATATATATATACATACAACGGGCTTCTTTCAGTTTCCATATATATATATATATATGCATTATGTTTGTATATATCGATGTGTGGGTGTATCTTTGTGTCTGTGTTAGTTCTCTCAGTACAGGTTGACAACCGATGTAGGTGTGTTTACGTCCTCATAACTTAGCAGTTCGGCATAAGAGCCCGATAGGATAAGTACCAGGCTTTAAAAAATAAATCCTTGGGTCGATCTGTTCGACTAAAACACTTCAAGGCGGTGCCCCAGCATGGCTACAGTCGAATGGCTGACACAAGTAAAAGAAAAATGAACACTCGTATATAATATTTTGGTGTGGATATAAATGTATTTTTATAAATCTTAGCTATAGTCATAAAAATTATGAAAACTATTTTTTTGTTTTTGATTCACTCTCAACACAAACTTGTTGGGGAAAACATGCTTCCCTTATATATAAAAGAAAAAAGTCTTGTCATTCATCAGGAATGTGTTTGGTCGATGTAATCGTAATGGAAAGCAATGGGCATTGTAATTATAGTTGTGAAAAGAAATAAACATAATCATTATTGTAATTATTGTGAAAGCTGTCTGTCTGTAACATCTGGTCTCACCACTCTTTCTCTCTCTCTCTCTCTCTCTCTTTCTCTCTCTCTCTCTCTCTCTCTCTCTCTCTTTCGTTCTCGCTCTTTCCCTTTGTATGTGTGCATATATGTATGTATGTATGTATGTATGTACGTATGTACGTATGTCTGTACGTGCGCATGTGAGTGTAGGGGTACACAGACACATAATTCTCCACATAGTCGTTAAGCTGCCACTTTCGAAAATAAAATATTTCTTCTTTAAAAAAAACTTTTATAACAAAATGGAAACAAAACGATGAATCTCCGTCCTATAATTTCTCTTAAGAAAACTGGTAAACAAATTATTTGTTTTACTTCGCTAAATTTGCCATCTGTTTATCGATGTATCTACCATTGTTTTCTCACCCAATACACAAGTAACCTAGACGAATCACAGCCACTCGCTTCTTCAGTTTCCTCCATTCCATCATTTCAGAAAATGATCTGACTCTTTCGTCACACATCCTCTGACCTCTTCAACGACCTTCCATTCCACGTGACTCCTTCTGTTTCTTAAAGCCATGTTTATTTCAATTTTATTATTGAACAGTTTTGAAGAACATGCACTAGAGGATTTCATAGGCATCCCCATTATGAAAATACTAAGTTCTCTAAAACTATTGCATACACAAATATTCTTTTCTACTCTAGGCACAAGGCCCGAAATTTGGGGGAAGGGGACCAGTCGATTAGGTCGACACCAGTACGCAACTGGTACTTAATTTATCGGCCCCGAAAGGATGAAAGGCAAAGTCGTCCTTGGCAGAATTTGAACCCAGAACGTAAAGACAGACGAAATACCTATTTCTTTATTGCCCACAAGGGGCTAAACACAAAGGGGACAAACAAGGACAGACATAGGTGCTGACGTTTCTTATTTCTTTATTACCCACAAGGGGCTAAACATTAAGGGGACAAACAAAGGGATTAAGTCGATTACATCGACCCAGTGCGTAACTGATACTTAATTTATCGACCCCGAAAGAATGTAAGGTAAAGTCGACCTCGGCGGAATTTGAACTCAGAACGTAGCGACGGGCGAAATACCGCTAAGCATTTCGCCCGGCGTGCTAACGATTCTGCCAGCTCACCGCCTTAAAAGCGTGCTAACGTTTCTTATTTCTTTATTGCCCATAAGGGGCTAAACATAGAGGAGACAAACAAGGAAAGACAAAGGTATTAAGTCGATTACATCAACCCCAGTGAGTAACCGGTACTTACTTTTTCGACCCCCGAAATGATGAAAGAACATAAAGACAGACGAAATACCTATTTCTTTACTACCCACAAGGGGCTATACGCAGAGGGTACAAACAAGGACAGAGAAACGGATCAAATCGATCATATCGACCCCAGTGCGTAACTGGTACTTATTTAATCGACCCCGAAAAGATGAAAGTCAAAGTCAACCTCAGCGGAATTTGAACTCAGAACGTAGCGGCAGACGAAATACCGATAAGCATTTCGCCCGGATTGCTAACGTTTCTGCCAGCTCGCCGCCATTTCCTGCCTGTGATATGTTATACATATTGCATGTAGAAATAAAAACGGTTCATAACTAATATGTATTTTGATCTGTTAATGTTTTCTTTTATATCAGTATTGTTTCGTCTTCTTTTACCAAATTCTTTCTTGCTTATATACTTGGTTATAAAAGTCATTACTTATTCCGGGCATAAAACATTAGGTCATGCACCAGTTGACACAATTGTAAAAGCAAAACGTTTTTGAGGTTGTATATTTAATATTTTCACTTATAGAGTAAAACCTGATTTCAACGTTGAAGCGAAGATGTTTTATAGGATATTAGATAACATCAACTGGTATTTACAGGTGTCTGGAGATATACGTAAATGTGGAAGCATGCATGTCATGGCATGTTAAGATTTATCTGTTCTGACATATATGTATGAATATACATATACATATACATACATATATATATATATATATATATATATATTATATATATTATAATATATATATATATATATATATATATATACATATATACTAATATCTATCTAATATATATATAATATATATATATATATATATATTATTCAGCAAAACAATTTAGATTCAAATGAATATGGTACTTAACTTAGATGCACCAGAATTTTTTATGGTATTACCCATAAAATTAGACACACATATGCATATATTGACACACACACACACACACAAGTTGGTGTCTCTATACGTGCGTATATATACCAAATTATTCTGGAATCTTTTACTTATTTTCATGGTTCCGTTAATGGCGTGTAATTGCCAGTTCGCAATTCATCGCTTTCGTTTTAGTTTTCGAAGCCCGGCTTCATAAGATTGGTACTCAGGCTTTTTTTTGTTTCATAACTAAGTGACCCAATAATCACGCTTATAATCTATATTCGTGCGTAGCATCTATAGATTTCCCATTCAACCGGAATAGATGTTTTCTTTTATCTTTAATGTTAACATCTTCCGGAAAATTAATTTCTGTTATTGTACATACTTTTGTTTCTCTATCGCAGATCATTATGTCTGTTTTATTATGTTTAGTGTCTAACAGAAGTTTTAGTGGAGATATTCCACCAGTATTCTTTCATATAATGAAAAAAGTATAACATTCACAACATTGTAACTTACATTTTCATGTTCGGAACTACCTTTTGTACGGATTACGCTGTGTAATGTTTTGTCCTTGACATCTTGCCTCAGTATAGAAAAACCGTGCCAAGTATAGAGAACCGTGATGACATTTTCTGGCAGCTGCTTATATTGTGGATAACGTCTTCGATGTTAATTCCACCGTCTGCATCATTTTCAATATGTCCATTTACCGACCTGCTTTTCTCACACACCAGGTATTTTGTCGTCATTTCTAGTTCCTTCAATGCAAAAGCATACCCTTCAAAGTGAGGGCTATTTCATATTATATTACAGATTTCAAATCTTGGCACAAGTCCAGCAATTTCAGGAGAGATGTAAGTCGATTACTGAGACCCCAACGTTCAACTGGTACTTATTTTATCGACCTCGAAAGGATGAAAGGCAAAATGAACCTCGGCGACACATACGCACGCACACATACACACATACATATAACTGTATTAGTATGAGAGGATGTAAGTATTTATAAGGTATGTGCGCAGAATTGACCAAAGGGTTAGAAACTCGTTATCAATCACTTGGTTTCGGGTTCAATCTATTGCCTGAATTTCACAATAGCCTTGGATTGCCCCAGGACTTATGAGGGTAATGGAATAATACGGAATCTGAATGGACGCCCATTCAACGATTTGTATCTGTACTTCAAATGGTTGGCATTGTTCCATTCTGTATCACATCGATTCTTCCTAAAGGTGCATCGATTTTGCTTGGAATACTCAATCACATACACTCCAATGAAATGAACAGGCACTTCAGTATATCAAAGGGTTTACGGAGACTGTATGGAGTCCTGTCCGACAGTTATATATGTGGTTCAAAGGGCCAAATTTGTTACAGAGTGTCACTTTGGTTTTACCTGAGGATACCTAAATTTTTCCCGGAATATTCAACCACTTAAACCGTAATATATTATAAAGCACTTCAGTTGGATCGTCGAGGCTGACGGAGGATAATTTTTACTTTATCTTCAAAGTATCATCTAAAAAAC
>NC_043003.1:49028533-49048533 GCF_006345805.1 Octopus sinensis | reverse complement strand
TTTTGTACAGAAATAAGTTTTCCTGCAATTTATATATGTTAATATATATATATATATATATATATTCTTTTACTTGTTTCAGTCATTTGACTGTGGCCATAATGGAGCACCAGCTTAAAGGGTTTTTGGTTGAAGAAATCGAACCAAGGACTTATTCTTTATAAGCCTAGTACGTATTCTATCCTTCTCTTTTGCCGAACCACTAATTTACGGAGACGTAAACACACCAGCATCGGTTGTCAAGCGATGGCGCGGAACAAACACAGACACATGCATTCAAATATATATATAATACATATATATATATAAATATATATATAAATACATTCATATATATATATATATATATATATATATACATATATTATACATATATATATATACATATACATGTATATATATATACACATATATATATATACATATACATATATATAAATATATGTTATTATATATATATAAAATATTATTAGAGACAAAACACTATTTTGCAAAACAAACAAGGAAAGACTTAATCAATACATAAAATTTTAATAAATAGTCAAAAAAACTGCCACTACAATCGTTTCTTGTCTTGATCGACAATCTTCAGGTGGACTTCCAATAATTCAGTGTCAAATTATGAAGTCATAATTTGACACTGAATTATTGGAAGTCCACCTGAAGATGTCGATCAAGACAAGAAACGATTGTAGTGGCGGCGGTTTTTTGACTATTTATTAAAATTTTATGTATTGATTAAGTCTTCCTTGTTTGTTTTGCAAAATAGTGGTTTTGTCTCTAATAATATTTTATAATATTTTACTATAAAATATATATATATATTATATATATATATATATATATATACAACGGGCTTCTTTCAGTTCCCGTTAGCCAAATTCACTCACAAAGCTTTGGTCGGTCCTAGACTACAGCAAAAGTCACTTGCCCAAGATTTCATGCAATGAAACTGAACCCGGAACCATGTGGTTGGGAAGCAAGCTTCTTGCCACGCATATATATAGTCGTCTTATAGGAAGCTGTATAATCTGTGTAAAGATATATATGTATATATATATATATATATGTTTGTGTGTGTATGTGTGTGTGTGTGTGTGTGTATGTGTGTGTATGTGTGTGTGTGTGTGTGTGTGTGTGTGTGTGTGTGTGTGTGTGTGTGTTTTATAATTCACTTGTCCGACAACAAAAACGTTTCGTGCGAATAAATTCGCAATTATTCAAACTTCGATTGAATAGCTACGAATATATTTGCACGGAACCTACGGCATTGAACATCTGAATTATTATATAATGAAATTTTTTATTCACCTATGTGGTGTTGAGATATCATTCTTCCATTTTATCACAAACATGTGTATGCTTAAGTATGTATGTGCGTGAGTGTCTGTGAGTGTAAGTGTTTGTAAGTGTGTGTGTGCCTCTGTGTGTGTGTGATATGTGTATGTGTGTGTGTGTGTGTGTGTGTGTGTGTGGTGCGTGAGTGTCTGTGAGTGTAAGTGTTTGTAAGTGTGTGTGTGCCTCTGTGTGTGTGTATGTGTGTGTGCGTGTGTGTGTGTGTGTGTGTGTGTGTGTGTATGTGCGTAAGTGTTGTGAGTGTAAGTGTTTGTAAGTGTGTGTGTGCCTCTGTGTGTGTGTATGTGTGTGTGTGTGTGTGTGTGTGTGTGTGTTTAGCATCATCAACTCCGTGTCCTTTTCAATTACTAACTACACTTATCTTTCAATTATTTTCTTTGTGTTTCTTTTTCACTTACAATCTGTTCTACCGTCTATTCGGTCTTTCAATTCCTCTACCTTCTATAATATATAATTGTGTTCGACTGACTCAGTACTGATATGTTTCAATTGTTGTTAAGTATACTAACAGCTGATGTTACCCAACTGATTCAGTGTAAAGGCTACAAGCTTGACCCATTTCAAGTTACTGTCCAGAAATCTAAAACTGATTTCATATCACTTGCAATGTAACCTTCGAACTTGATTTCCTATTACCTTTTATCTGTTCACATCACCAGTACCCATTTTTCTGATTTAGCTGAAATAATATTCTTTCTTTCCTTTTGCCCTTCCATAATCTGGTCACGATCTTGAGCGATTATGTCGTAAAATGAAACAAGGGTAATCTGAAATTTATATCCCGTGATGTCATGCACCCAACCTACTTTGCTACAAACTTCCGTATTGCTAAGAGTTCGAGGCAAATAAATGTCTTCTCAAATCATTGAGTGTTCTTAATTACTTATACATTAGGTAATTTCCTCAGTTGCAATGTAGCATTGTTTTGATGTTGCAAATGGCCAACCATACTTAAAAGCCGGGGTTTTAAATTTTTGATCAGTCTGGTGGCGTGCGGTTAGCCATTTATATAACATCTATATTTGGCTAAGTTTCAAGGTTAAGCTTTGTATCAAGATAATGGGGGGGTTCATATTTAAATAGTGACATCTGCTTGGTATCACTCATCATCAGTTCAATACCTTATTCTCTGTTTTCTTTCAATATTAAAGTTTTCAATTATTTTTTTCGAACTTTAAATCAAGCGTGACTAAAACAACAAAATGTAACAGAATTTCGTAAATTATTCGCTTTCATTCCCTGTTGATTAAGGACTCGTTTAAAGAGTCAATAATCGATGGATGTAGATCAAAGTGAGGCAATTTTTTTCTAGTTAAAACACGTTGACAAAATTGATTATCTTAAAACAAATGAAAAATAAATTGTTGTTGATGTTATTGTTGTTGTTACTGTTTTTGTTGTTGTTGTCGATGATGATGATGATGATGATGATGATGATGATGATGATGGTGGTGGTGGTGGTGGTGGTGGTGGTGATGGTGATGGTGATGATGGTGATATACTCTTCTGAAGATATTCTAAAACCATATTTATTTCCAGATTTTTACCATAAAATTGTCATTGAATATAAGTTAAACATTTCTCATCAGCTTCAGCTTTAAGAAATTTTCATTAAAAATATCTTACAGATGAATTTTGTATATATTTTTTTAATGATAGGATATGAATTACAGTAAGAGATTACTGTAAAAAGGAAAATTAGTGCCCAACAGTCCAAACCCGAAAATATACTCCGGACCCAGAAAAATGCCTGGTGTTTGTTTTTTTTTTTTTATAACTTGTTTTATTTTTTGGTTTATATATTTTTATATTTGATACGTAAATTAGATTATTATAAATGGTCTATCGGTGCAATAGCGACTGTTTTGTGTATTAAAACTAAAAATACACATATCCCTATAACATATATATATATATATATATATATTAGTTTCTAGGGAAATGGTCGCAAATTTCAAATAAAGCAGAATGAGGAAACCAAAATTGACACCGATCTCCTATCAAAACGGGAAGATAAGAAAGAGAACGACTTATTGTCAGTGAATGGCGATGGTAGGACACAGGAGAATGTTCGAGTTATGGGGAAATTAAATCTGAATTTTTTCTTTCTTTCTTTCTTTCTTTCATTTTTTTTTTTTTTTTGATGACGTTATTTAGAGATTGACGAAATGTCAAAACGGTTTGACATTGCGAACATAATGGTGTTCGGCGTTCTGTGACAATGTTGAACCATGCTGATGAATTTAATTATATGAACATACTCAGGTGAGCCTTCAGAATACATTGAAGTAGAAACGAAGCACATTATAACAATGCATTCATCAAACTTTGGTGACGATATAATGCCAAATCAAATATAAAACATAATAAAAAATTTGATATCTTCGGCAAAGTAAAACTCATTGAGAGCTTCTTGAAGAGCACGTTGACATGAGAGGGACTGGATGATTTAATATTAAGAACAAGCTTGCAGTGAAAATTCATTTCAAGGAAATAAAAATATTTGCTTTAAAAAAAAGACGCGTAAAGCACGTTTCCTTTATTTAAATGAATCCTCAATTTAGCTTTATTGAATTCATTAAAGGCATTCTTTACTATGGGTTTAAACTTTCAATAAAATATCCAATTAACTCAACAGATGTTTACATTTAATTTTTTTCTGTTTAACTCTTTCTGAAAACGCTGTTAATGACTGTTGAAGGCCTTTGTCTAAAAGTCCGGAGCTTCCAGTACAATTCTCCTAAGATCTCTACCGGAGGCCCAGCATGATGTAGGAAATATATGCCCAACCTTTTTCTTTTCACATACATGCACTAATAAGTTCACATTCAGTATATGCGCTAATGTGTGTAGTTATGCATGAAGGTTAGTATGTGTATGTTGATATATGTATCCCGATTTGAAAATTCATGTTTCCCTCATATTTCCCTCCCAGGTACTATATACATGCATATCGTGTATGTATATATAAATACATGATAAACATCCCTTCTACTAAAGTCACAAGGCCTGAAATTTGTGGAGGGAGGACTAGTCGATGACATCGACCCTAGTACTTGATTTATCAATCCCGAAAGAATGAAAGGCAAAGTCGACCTTAGCAGAATTAAATACATGATAAATATGTTATTTGCGAAGGGAAATCATCGTTCCCGTCTCTAGCCTGACGTGATACACACGGACCCGGGTTTCTGAGTAGTAACCTGTCATCAGTGTATGACAACCACCGGCTAGGGATGAGAAGTGATTCCAGACGCAAAATACTATATGCGTTTTTCAATTCACTCTCTCCGGAAGCGTATGTAGGCTAAATGCTTCCATTTATAAATTTATGAAAATCTAAGTATTTTTCTTTGATGTTATGTATGTATATAGTTATATATTATATATTCACTTAGTTTTGTATTAATATAGTTGGAGTTAATTATTAAACATTAAAAATATCTGCGTTTCTGTCTGGAATTCAAAATGTTGAGAACATTGACATTTCATGAGATGAGGTTTATCAATGTATTGATCCCTTGCCTACAGATGATATATTGAGTTTCAGGCTGTGTTTATATATCCGGTTTATAAATCCTATAATCAAATAGTTGAAAATATAGGCGCAGGCATAGGTGTGAGGTTAAGAAGCTCGCTTTCAACCACGCGGTTTCTGGTTCGTTACCACTGCGAGGCACCTTGAGTAGATGTCTTTTACTATAGACCGAACCGAAACCAATACTTTGTGAGTGGATTTAGTAGGCAGAAACTGTGTGGAATCCCGTCGAATTTGATAGGCAGAAACTGTGGAAACCTATCGTATATGTGAGAGTGATAGTGAGAAAGAAAGTGTGTGTGTGGTGTGTGTGTGTTGTGTTGTGTGTGTGTGTGTGTGTGTGTGTGTGTGTGTGTGTATCTACTCCACTGCTTGAGAACCGATTCGCCTTATTTAAGCCCCTGTAACTAAACGGTTTGGTAGTAGAAATGACAGAACATGTGACAGGTTTGGATAAAATAAGTACCGAGGTCGATTTGGTCGCAGTCCAATGACAGAAACAAAAAGATGCATCTACAGACGTAACACTCGGACTCATCGTCAGTGTTTTATCCTAGGATTATTGTTTGTTTCAGGTCTTACAACATACAATCTTTTCCAGACGACCATACCAAAGTTGATCAGACTTAGACTTGTGTCCAAGCGGCATTGTACTGATCCCATCTATGATCTATGGATTATTTGGCATGGTAATTTCTTCTATATTGCAAATTTTCATATTGAACATTGTACAGTATGTCTCAAAACATGATGACCTCTACCGTCGATTTCGACGTATGAGAGTCTAGTTGTTCGTTCAACAGGGCAATCTACTAATTGAATTAACATATGGATTGACTGAGTATTCCACAAACACGTAACCTTTCACGGTGACTATCATGTAGAGTGAGAGTTGCACAAGTGTGGTAAGGCTGGACCTTTGTTTTACTAAAAGAGTCCATCCAACACACACACACACACACACACATATATATCTACATAGCTCAGTGGTTAGAGCGTCGCACTCACAATTATGAAGTAGTGACTTCGATTTCCGGACCAGGCTGTTGTGTTGTGTTCTTGAGCAAGACACCTAATTTCACGTTGCCCCAGTTCACTCAGCTGTAGAAATGAGTTGGAATACAACTGGTGCCAAGATGTATCGGCCTTTGTCTTTTCCCTTGGATAGCATCGGTGGCGTGGAGAGGGGGAGGCTGGTATGTATAGGGTGACTGCTGGTTTCCCATAAACAACTTGGCCCGGACTTTTGCCTAGGAGGGGAACTTTCTAGGTATGATCCCATGGTCATTCATGACCGAAGCGGTTTGTTTTATATTAGCATATACACACATATACGCAAATATACAGTCTTACGATGTGTGTGTATGCGTGTGCGCGCGCGCGTGTGTGTGTGTTTACATCTACAGGCATAAAAACACTCCCACACTTATGCTCAGATTCGTATACGCACATATGCATATACATTAAAAGAAACTTCAAAGAAACAGTCAATCCTTTTCTTGTAAAAACAATATACACAAACCTACATATACATACATACATACATACATACATACATACATACATACATACATATATGCATACATACATATACATATATACATTCATGCACACATGTTTTTCTATATATATAAATATATCTCTTTATGTATGTATGTATGCATGTATGTATGTATGTATGTATGTATGTATGTATGTATGTATGTATGTATGTATGTATGTATGTATATTTATATGTATGTATATATGTATGTATGTATTGAATCAGCATATGGATGCACGCATGTATCTATGTGCGTATGTATGTATGTATATGTAGGTATTGTATTTGTAAGAATTTATATATTATATATTATATATACAGATACAGATATATGTGTATATATATTTATGCATATATATATATATATATATATATATTATATATATATATATACACAAACATAAAAATATGCATATATATAGTTACATTTATATTTTATATATATTATATGCCTGCTTACAGTCACGTATTTCTGTGTCCATGTGTGTGTGTGTGTGCGCGCGTGTGTATGTACATATGGTTTTATGTGTACGAATAAGGAAGAAAGTGGATCAATCAATACATAGATTTTATTTTAATCATTTTGGGTTTTACATCTTCACTGTTTCCCTGCTCTGAGTTTCCTGTACCGCACAGCGTTCGTCAGACGGATGTTGTTTATCTTTAGACTCGTCAAGTTTACTGCAGGTGTTTCTATGTTTCAAATCAAAGTGTTTCTTCTTTTCATCCAAGTGTCAAGAAAAAGTATTGTTCTTCCTCGAAAAGGTCACTAGGAATAATCTCCCGTTGATACATACTTCATTGATTTATAGGTCACACTCTCGATTCTATTTATTACAAATATATGTGGCATAAGTGAT
Source organism: Octopus sinensis (assembly GCF_006345805.1). Classification (NCBI taxonomy): domain Eukaryota; kingdom Metazoa; phylum Mollusca; class Cephalopoda; order Octopoda; family Octopodidae; genus Octopus; species Octopus sinensis. The sequence continues at coordinate 49,041,236 of NC_043003.1, read as the reverse complement.
TGTTTATCTAATAGATAGACAGACAGATAGATAGATAGATAGATAGATAGATAGATAGATAGATAGATAGATAGATAGATAGATAGATAGATAGACAGACAGACAGACAGACAGATAGAAAGACAGACAGACAGGCATTCAGGCAGACAGACAGGCAGACAGACAGGTAGATAGATAGATAGATAGATAGATAGATAGATAGATAGACAGACAGACAGACAGACAGACAGGCATTCAAGCAGACAGACAGGCAGACAGACAGGTAGATAGATAGATAGATAGACAGATATGTTAGATAGATAGATAGATAGATAGATAGATAGATAGATAGATAGATAGATAGATAGATAGATAGATAGATAGATAGATAGACAGACAGATAGATTGATTGATTGATTGATTGATTGATTGATTGATGCAGTCGAAATCCCGTGATCTGGCGGTCTTGATGCTGGAGTTGGCGGGGATTTATCTTCCCGCAAGCGATATAAAGAAGAGTGCATTTTACACCAAAAGTCATAATGAGAGTTTCTCTCATGACAACTACCGCAGTACAGTTAGTTCTAACAGAACATCCAGGTTTAAGTGTGGATATATATAATATATATATATATATATATATATATATTATATATATATATATATATATATATATATATATATATTACGGCTGTTTCCGATCCGTTGCCAAAATGTTGTCTATAAATAAATGTGAGAATAAAGTTCTTCATCTTCATAGGGCTTTCGAATCAAGGCAACGGAGCTTCATCAGTGTAAAAAACAAAAGCATACAATATAAACAAAGGGAAGAAGGAAAGGAAAAGAAAACATGGCGTAGAAAAATGGCTCTTTGTCTAGGCCATGTTTTCTTTGCTTTTGCTTCTTCCCTTAATTTATATTGTATGCTCTTGTTTTTTAATCTAATGAAGCACCGTGCTGGAATTCGAATGCCCTATGAAAATGAAGAACTTTATTCTCGCATTTATTTATTGACAGCATTTTGGCAACAGATCGGAAACAGCCGTAATATATTCTACGTCACCTATTTGTTATGTTTTGTATTAAAATATAAGCTATAAATGTGGTCCAATTGAAGTGTTTGTTAATCTGAGGTTTTCTCCATTTTCTGATTATTGGTATTTTCTGATTATTTGTGACTCCAGTGCCAAGCAGTGTCACACCTCAAGCGACTAGACCGGTAACACGAAGAGTGGACGACTTGTATGCATATGCGTTTATGCCTTCCACAAAAATAAATCGTTCACGTCTGTACATACAGATGCAGACAGATTGCCAATCCTGTCCGATACAGGTTCCACTATTTCAAAACTAATTAATTGATTCATTCATTCATCGATTGATTAATTAGTTAATTAATTAATTAATTGATTGATTAATTACTTACATTGAACATCGTCCCTTCACCATTATGTCAAAGATTGATCAGAGGAGATGGTGCAACGCCCATGATTTCGTCTTTTTCCAGGTCCACCATATAAGCTGAGGACAAGTGTGAAAGAAACAGCAACTCATAGGTTATCAGAGATCTGGTTCGAATTCTTACCAGAGACTGGACTCTACTAAAAACCTCCTCCGCGCGTCCCAGTTGATGATTTTAAACCGGGAGATTGGGTTTGATTCCTTTTGGTAAGGATTTTTCATAATTAAGTAAAACCCTAAATAATAGGAAAAAATATCGCACTCAAAATAGTCGTGTCTTCGCTTTAATAGTGTAATGGTCAGTATAGTTAAGCTGTTTACCGAAAGAGAATATGTATAAAGTTCTGCCAATTATATTTGAGGGAATATTTCAAATGTCTTCATTTTGAAAGAAAGAAACACTGGTTGTCAAGTGATGAAGAGTGGCACACACAGGCTCAAACACACACACATGCGCGCATATATACACATAGAGAGAGAGAAAGGGAGAAAGAGATAAGCAGATAGATAGATAGATAGATAGATAGATAGATAGATAGATAGATAGATAGATAGATACGATGGGCTTCTTTCCATTTTCCGTTTACCAAATCCGCTCACAAGAGTTTGGCTGGCATGGTACTATAGACGAACGCACTCTCCTATGGAGGGTGTAGTGAGACTGAACACAATACTACACGCTTGGGAAGCAAGCTTCTTGCCACACAGCCACGCAGCTACACCAGTGTGTATGTGCGCATATGAGAGAGAGAGAGAGAAAGAGAAAGAATGGGAATATGTGTGTATGCATGTGTGTGTGAGTGTGTGTGTGTGTGTATAACTAGTTGTTTGTGATATTGTTTAGCCCTGTGTAAGCAATAACAGTCGTTTAATTTCTGTGTTATCTTTTTTATCTGCCGAGCTGTATTGCCCAATCTAGCCCTAGGTTTTAGAATTTCAGAGTAATTTGATTTGACAGCCAGTTCTTGTAAATCGAGGTTCCCTGAATTTGGCTGGCTCGCTCCTTTGGTCGAATATAAATCCTTCCATACGGCACAAGGAATATTATTAGATATATAATATAAGTTTTTTTAAATGTTGCTGCAGTTTATCAGTTTGGCAACGGATTTGTTTTTATATATAATATCCCAATAGCTTTCTTTCATATTATTTGATAAACGATAATTTGAACCACCGATATGATTAACATTCCCCACATTTCAGATGAAATCCACTCGTATTAGATGGTTCCCTTTTTTTTCTAAATTATTTTTATCGTTCTGATTAAGTTATCACGATCTTTATGTTGCTCAACTCACTATTCATTTATTTTATTTATTTATTTTAATGTTTTATTGAATGTTAATTAGTTCTAGATGCGGTGCGTGTTATCTGTGTTTCGATGATAATTGGCTGGAGATCTGGCAACAGCTATCGGCATATTTATTTTGGCATGTTTTCTACGAATGTATTGATTTTCTTTGGCCAAGCGCGAGGCCAATACTTTGTATATGGAGAGCTAGAACCGATAAAATCTCTCACCAAATATATCTGGTACATAACAAACTTCTCGGATAATAAAACAGAAAATAATATCCTCGGTGAAAATTGAACTCAGAAGCTATGCTTCATGTTTATGCCCTCTGCCTGTCTCTTATCTCTTAGATCAGATGTTTTATGTCAGCGCGCACAATCGCGATGTACCCCAGTTTGTTCTTGTTTTTTACTTATATTCTCTTCCAATATATCAACGATATAATTTTTACCACATCCAATAACGTCAATTCCTACTCACTCCTCTGTAACCTTTCGTACTCAGACATAATCCACGTTTAACTTGGACTCTTCATACCAGACATCTACTGATTCCAGGAACAGGGATCTCAAAGACACATCCAGTTTGTCTTTTTCATCAAGTCAAAGATACAAATGCTATACATTTCATGGAAACAACACTGTACTCAGCCTTAATAACACGCTGCTAAGCCAATCAAATTTGTTACAGTTGCTAGGCATCCCTATCACTAAGGATCTCCGCTGGTGTTCTCACATCTTCAGTATAACAAAAACTACATGACTCCTAGACTGACGTCCTTCTTCAAAGCCCCCAAATACTTCAACTCCCAACGTTTACAAAACCGTGGCTGTGTGGTAAGAATCTTGCTTCCTAGCCACATGGTCCCAGGTTCAGTATCTCTGTGTGGCACCTTGAGCAATGCCTTCTTCTACACTCTCGGGCCGACCAAAGCCTTCTGAGTAGATTTGGTAGACGGAAATTGAAAAGAAGCCCGTCGCATATGTGTGTGTAACCCACTACAGCTTGAGAACCGGTGTTGGTATGTTTCCCTCCCTATCGGTCTCTTTTGCCAAAGTGACCCATTGAATGACGAAGCTTAAAAGAATAAGAACTGGGGTCGATTCAAGATGGTGCCCAGGCATGGCCGCAGTCAAATGACTGAGACAAGTATGAGATGAAGGATAAAACATAAAGATGAAAAAAATCTCATATGAGACACACAATGAAGTATTGCTCCATTTGGGGTAGTGGTGGTGTTGGTGGTTCTGCTGCTGCTGCTACTGTTGCTGCTGCTGCTGTTGCTGCTGCTGCTGCTGCTACTGCTGCTGTTGTTGCTGCTGCTGTTGCTGCTGCTGCTGCTGCTGCATATACAGACAACCTAGACACAATTTAAAAAATACGCAATAACTCACTGGTATGACTGTGTGGTTAAGAAGCTCGCTTTGTAACCACATTGTTTCGGTTACAATCCCACTATTTGGCACTTGGGTATCTTTTACTGTAGCCCTGGTTCGACCTTTGTGTGGCAACCCGTCATACATATGCGTGTGTGTGTGTTATTTTTCGGCCAAATAACGATCAACGTGATTTTCTCTGGACTACCTGCCCTTCTTCCTTTTCTTCTTCTCTGTCCTTTTTCCTTATATATTATATTCAACCGAGCTTGAGCGAAAACATAGTAGTAAGAATTTACTTTCATTTGGTGTGGAAGTGTGTGAGTAGCTCCCTACCCCTTCCGCGGCTTGTGGGGTGTCTTTCGGGAACCGTGTTCATAAGTGTTTGGTAAATACCCGCTGTAGCGACCCAACTTCTTTAGGAAATTTTATATATATATCAATATAAGCCTTACTATCAACGTAGATAAAGTTTACGTGCTCTGGTATGTTGTGGCTTGGGGGTACGATATAGGGGGATATACGGGGGTTTGTGCAGACTAGTTCTGTTAGGTGGGTATTCTATTAGGCGGTAATTTTTATGACTGTTTTGGGGCGAGGTGATATGGATTCGTATTGTGTGGGGGTGTCTGTAGTGGGAAGTAGCAGGTGGGTTATTTCTGGTGTGTGTGTCTGTGATGTGGTGGCACTGGGGTGAGTGTCTGTGGTTGAGTGGGAGTGGGTGTGGTATTTTTTCGTTTGCGTTTTCTTTTGACTGTACGCTAATCTAGGTTTGCTTCTTCTATGTTTATTGGCTCATGTTTGTTTTTTCTTCCTGGTTATTCTTCGAAGATGGTTCTTTTTGTTGTTTTTCTTTTCAGATGGAGCGGTGTTCGCAACTGGTGTTGGTTTGTTTACGCCCCTAACTTCGCAGTTTGACAAAAGAGAGCTAGCAATAGAAGAGGTATTATATATATATATATATATATATATATATATATATATATTATATATATATATATACTAGCATTATGACCCGTCGTTGCCGAGTCATAGTGGCTAGTGCATGTATATATGTATATATATATGTGTACATATTACATTTACATCTATATATATATACATCTACACATAAAATACAAAATACAAAGTTATATCTTGATATCGCTAGTGATAACAATACTCAAAATATATAACAGACTGGAATTGTAGGCCCGTCTCTTGCAATTTCGATCAATTGTATCTTGTCCTCCCTCTTGTTTAGAAGTGTGGCTACAATCCAGTCTACCTCTATTTCTGGGGGGAGATTTAATTTTTATCCGGTACGTCCTATGTCCCAGATATAAAGGGAAAAATAAAATATTTCCACTTTGCAAGGTTCGAGTCGAGTACTCCCTTGTACGCTCCATTGACTCGAACCTTGCTTCTACTGTGGCGAAGTTACCGCCTCTGGTTAGATATCTTTCATAGTCGCACCAAGACACTTTTTGATGGTGCTTTCCTCCAGGTGTTCAATTTTTTCTCTCTACATTGTATACTTTATAGACAATAGTCTTTTCTTTAATTTAATTTTTTTATTTCGTTTGGTGGTGTTATCCTAGATTCACTGTCTTTGTCGGTGATCTGTCCGAAATAGGTTTGTATTTCTTCCATTTTAATTTCAATGAGTTCGCGCCCGCCGACGGCTGCAGCGAAATTCATTTTTGGAATTTCTTCTATCGAAGGCATTCTAACAAAAATGCTTCCGTATAAACGGTGAAAATATTGTCAATTTCCCCAAACAGGGACACAATTCACTTTTTAAACAATAACCAAAGCCCCTTCTCCCAAAGGGGGAGGTTACAGTTTACAATTATTTAACAAATGCAAAACAACAACGTTTCCCTTACGAGGAACCAACAAACGTGATAACAATAGTTAACAGTAATATAATAATAACAGTACTCAGTAGAAGCGCGGTTCGAGAAAACAGACATTACATACAGCCAAACTTCATATAGATACTAATGCTAGCTAATTAGCAGATAATCTAATGTAAAAGCCGTGGTAAAGGGTATTGCCACCCTCTATCTGGACTATTCCATTTCTGCACGCTAATTCTATTTTTATTTATTCCCATTCATGTGAAACCAGGTTCAAGTCATTGAGCAATTTTATACCAATTGCTATTTTTATTTTGTTATGTTACGATTTATATTATACTTTAGTTTGATTTTAATTATTACTTACTACATATAATTCAATTGTTATTATTATTTTTATTGTTAAAGTGAACGCATCTGACATAAAATAGAGAAATGTTTTTGCTTCACTTTTAACACGTAATACTGAAATAGTGAAGAAGATATGATATTGCTATGGGCTCGCTCTAGGCAAGAAGTTGAACATTTTTTTTTTGCCCATGTGAGAGAGGGGGAAACCGAAAGTGAATGTAGCTAAGAGTAAAGTGATGAGACGTTCTAATGGCTGGTAGAATGAATGTGAGTATAAATGGTGAAATGTTAGAGGAGGTTTAATGTTTTTAAGTATCTGGGATCACATGTGACGGCGAACGGGGGTGGGTTAGCTGAGGAAGTGGGATATAGAATTGGTACCAAACTTAAAAACAGGTACTGGGGTCGATCTATTCGACAAAAAAGCCCTTTGGGGCGGTGCCCCAGCATGGCTACAGTCCAGTGACTGAAGGAAGTAAAAAATAAAACTAATTGGCATGTTGTCACTTACTAACTCACTTTAGCATCGTTTCTGCAAGCTTGCTTGTCTCCTTCTTCTCCTCCTCTTCTTCCTCCTCCTCTACAGCCTCTACTCTGGCTTCTACTCCTCAGTATCCTTCATCTACCACTCAGGATCACCCAACTCACCCATTTCTAACCCTATTCGTTATTACCAGCCACTTCTACTCAATGAACTAATCATACGCTCAGATACTTTTTTTTTCTTTTTCGCAGAACGTTAAAACAACGGAAATCCTCTCTGCTTATCTTATCTTTTTCTCTCAGCAATCGTCAGCTTTACAATTATAATTATTGACAGAAAGCAATTGCGTCGATCTAATCGGTCTTGCAGCGCTGGGAGAAGGGCATGTGCATAGTTTCACCTTTCTCGAGATTAAACCAATAAACACACGTACGCGCACGCATATGCATCTACATATGTATGCATATGTGTATGTACACATGTAAATATGTATGTGCATATATATATATATATATATATATCTATATATAATGTATGTATGTATATATATATGTGTATGTGTGCGTGTGTGTGTGTATGCATATGTGTATGTACATATGTAAATTGTAGGTGTATATATAATATAATATATATATATATTATATATATAAATAATATATCTTGTATGTGTATGTATATAAATATGTATGTATGAGTGTGTTACGTATGTGTGTGTGTGTGAGTGAGTGCGCGCACGCATGTGTAAGTCAAACCAAGTAGCCATATTTTTTAAGTATTTAATATGTACGTTTTAGATTATTATGCAATAGTTAAAAAGGAATGCATCTCTTATACACCTTCCTCTTCGATTCGAATTGGAAAGTTCTATTAACATGCATCGCTTCTAATTGTGTCAAGAAATAGATAGATAGATAGATAGATAGATAGATAGATAGATAGATAGATAGATAGATAGATAGATAGATAGATAGATAGATAGATAGATAGATAGATAGATAGATAGATAGACAGACAGACATATACACAGATAGATAGATAGATAGATAGATAGATAGATAGATAGATAGATAGATAGATAGATAGATAGATAGATAGATAGATAGATAGATAGATAGATAGATAGATAGATAGATATAGTCGTTTAAGAATCCATAAAACAGCAAAAATATGCACTCATATATGCGTCAATAGAGTGGGTATATTCGTAGTATACAATAGCATATATCCATTACGACCGATCTGACCAATCGGTTTCGCACTGGTTGTTTGATAACAGCATGGTTAAGTGATACCGCGTAATCACCATGTGTGTGTTTGCGTCTGTTTCTCTGTGTGTGTGGTGTGTGTGTGTGTGTGTGTGTGTGTCTGTGTGTTTGCCTTCCACCACTGCTTGACAAACAGCTTTGGTTTGTATATTCTCTGTAAGTTATCGGGTTGGCTGTAAGAGGCTGGTAGAACAAGTACCAGGCTTAGACAAACCTAAGTACTGGAATCGATTTGTTCGACGAACGTTTCATGGCTGCAATCAAATGAGTGAAAGAAGCAACAGATAAAAGATATATATATATACGTCTGTATATATGTATGTATGTATGTATGTATGTATGTATGTATGTATGTATGTATGCATGTATGTATGTATGTATGTATGTATGTATGTATGTATGAGGCATTACTGACACACAATACATATGGAAAGTGGGGGAAATTAATTATACGTTTATATTACATACCATACTTCAAAGTGTCCTGTAGCGAATATTAATGTGCCTTCATCTACTACAAAACACGTTGAAGTATTTTGTTGTACGTATCTAAATATATCAATAAGCATTTGGTTATCATGCCATACCTTGAAGTACTCTGCCGCATGTTTTTAAATACATATTATTAAGCATTCATTTATTACGTCACATCCTGCAGTGCTTTGTTGAATATCTATAAACACTTATTATTAAATCTTCATCTATCATACCCATACCTTGAAGTATTCTGTTGCGTAATATATATAAACATATATTATTAAGCGCATATCATTAAGTTCATTTGGCATATCATTACTTGACACATTTGTTGTATATCCATAAATATATATTACGCATTCAACTGTCATACGATGCCTTGCTTATATCTATATATGTTAAATTTGTTTTTGTTTTTGTTTTTGTTTTTTGTTTTTTTCACAGGTTTAACATCAAATATAAGCATCAGTTTTCAAACATATGTCAAGTGCAGTTAATATCATTTTGTCTCTTGAATATTCATATAAAACCTGTTTTCTCATCGTATGTTCGATACTGCATGTAACTGTTGAATACAAATCGCTTGATCACTAGCTAAGGAGTCATTGAGGAAAGACTGATAATTCTGCAAGTAATCCGTCCTTTCCGCTAGTCGTTATAATAAGGATGAGCGATGTAACCACATACGTGCTTTACTTGGATATTTTTTTCCTTCTCTCCGGACCTTTGCTATTATTCTAATACATTTACTGTGTACGCCATTTTGACTTTTGTTCTTTTTATGTTTATTTTCTATTTGCCTATACATGTGTTTGTGTATTTTTGTGTGTCTATGTGTGTGTGTGTTGTGTGAATTCTTTTATTCTGTTATTATTTTACTTGTCTCAGTCATTTGACTGCGGCCATGCTGGAGCACCGCTTTGGAGGGTTTTAGTCGAACATATCCCCAAGACTTATTTTTTAAAAGCCTAGTACTTATTCTATCAGTCTTTTTTGTCGAACCGCCAAGTTAAGGGGGCGTAAACACATCAATGCCGGTTGTCAATCGGTAATGGGGGGGACAAACAAGACACAATGACACACACAAATAGATATATACGTATATATACGACGAGCTTCTTTCAGTTTCTGTCTACCAAATCTACTCACAAGGCTTTGGTTGGCCTGAGGTTACAGTAGAAGACACTTGCTCAAGATGCCACGCAGTGGGACTGAACCCGGAATTATGTGGCTGGAAAGCAAGATTCTTACCTCACAGCCACGCCTGTATGTATACGGTTTGTTCTATAAATTTAACAGTTTGCATACAAAGAGTAGAAAACCCAATATTCCATCCAAACATAAAAATATTTTAAGAAATAAAAAAACATATTAACTAATTAGGGCTAAGAGATAAGAGTTTTTTTCAAAGTAGCTGCCTTCAGCTTTCACCACAGCCTCAACCTGGCTCCGGAACCTGACGCATGCGTTCTTCACTTTGTCCCTGGAAAGATCTTCGAACACCTCCTTGATCTTGGCCACCAGGCTGGCGTTCGTGTTGCAAGCAGAAGGGTTGATGTCTTTTTCAACCGCACCTCACACAAGGCAATCCATAGGATTACAATCAGAGGAATAAAGAGGCCAAAAATTGAGGTTGACGAAGTCGTAGAAATTCTCCGGAAACCACTTATGATTCTTTCCATGGGTAAAGTAAGGAGTTGAATGCTGTTGGCATATTGATTGATTGATTGATTCTAGTTTCAGCTTATGAGCTGTGGGCCTTCTAGCCACAATCTCCAGCCGTTTCACATAGCCATCTGAATTGAGTTTGAGGTCCTATTTAACAGCAGTCGAATGAATTCCGGCGTGTGAAAGCGGTCAGAAAGACTGTTGGGCCCTTTCCTGTTGACCAGGGCTTCGTAGTCTGTATTGGAGGTACCCATGTCATGTCCTACAGCTTTTACAGTGTTCGCAGAGCATTGAGCAGCAATCATGATGTCGGATTTTTATCATCATGATACAGGTAATTCTTTTCCAGTATTCAGATGGCTTCTTTTGTCTTTCCAACTACAGTTTTGATATTTATACTCTCAAGTGCCGTTCACCAATACATTAACTGTTCCTAACAAAAGGAAACGCAATAAAACATCGAATTTAGCCGCCGAACATCCTATCATACGTGTGTGTGTGTGTATGTGCGGGAGAGCGCTCGGCTGTGGTTGCAGGTAGGGGATTTCAGAAGTTACTTTTCCTCCACCTTCGATGCTCTCCAATGTCTGCAAGACTGATGAATGAAATACACACTCGTCACGCACACACACGCACGCGTGATCACGTAATATATATATGAGTATATATATATATATATATATATATATATATATATATATCTCACGTGATCACATGTGACCGACAAGGCTATCAGATGCAGTTACACATCGCTAGTCACAATGCGCTTTTTTGCATTGTTTTAGCCTTCAAATGACGCCACCCTTGATAGAAGGGGGATGTGAAATGAAGTGCTTTGCTCAAGAACACAACGCGTCGCCCAGTCAGAGAATTGAACCCATGATCTAGCGATCGTAAGTGCAACAGCCTAACCACTAAGTCACACGCCTTCACACACACAGAAACGGTGTGTCCTCGAGAGAAACAGACTTGATTTTCGATATCTGCATCTCAAGGGGAAGGTATTCGGTAATTAATAATATAAAAATAGGATTTGCTGCGAGAAATAACTCGACTTTTAGATCGCTAAATCTACCCCTCTGTATCTGTCCTATCTATCTATCTATCTATCTATCTATCTATCTATCTATCTATCTATCTATCTATCTATCTATCTATCTATCTATCTATTTATTTATCTATCTGTCTTTTATGTATTCTCCGCTCTCTATATATATTTACCATTCTCTCTCTCCCTCTTTTTTCTCCCTCTTTTTTCTCCCTCTTTTTTCTCCCTCTTTCTTTGTATATCTATATCTCTCACGCATGCTGCTCCTTGACTCTCACTCTCACTCTCTCTCTCTCTCTCTCTCTCTCTCTTTCTTTCTTTCTTTTTCTCTTTCTTTCTTGATATGACATACAATTGCTTTCATCTTGTTTAAAACTTCGTTGCAATATTTTCCCTTTCATTTTGTGATAGCTATCACACAAAAATAAATGCTAGCTTCTAAATCCTGCTTTCTGATTGAGGAAAAATCATCAATTTTTTAATTTCTGTAACATTTTTCGAAAAGCTTTCTGGAAGAAATGAATAGCAAAATCGTATTCAGCGTAAAAAGATTATATCAATGTAAAAAGTTGAAAATTGTCGCTTAATTTTTAAATTTCAAAATCTGTGACAACAGAAAAGATTCCCTCTATATATCTGTCTCTTTGACTTTTAAGCGTTTTTCATTGTAAACTTCCCCATCCCCAACCTCTCTCTATATATTTGCAACACTCTCTCACTCTTTCTCTGTATATCCATATTTATTTCTTTATTGCCTACAAGGGGCTAACATAGAGGGGACAAACAAGGAGAGACAAAGGGATTAAGTCGATTACATCGACCCCAGTGCGTAACTGGTACTTAATTTATCGACCCCGAAAGGATGAAAGGCAAAGTCGACCTTGGCGGAATTTGAACTCAGAACGTAAAGACAGACGAAATACTGCTAAGCATTTCACCCGGCGTGCTAACGATTCTGCCAGCTCGCCGCCTTCTCTGTATATGCATATTGCTGACGCTGAGTGTATGAGAGTGTGTGAGTGTGTGTGGTGTGTGTGTGTGTGTGTGGTGTGTGTGTGTGTGTGTGTGTGTGTGTGTGTGTGTGTGTGTGTGTGTGTGTGTGTGTGTGTGTGTGTGTGTGTGTGTGTGAATGCGTGTATGTATTCGTGTGCGTAATAAATTCCACTAGGGCAAGAGTCGAAAGACCCTCAAAAAAACATCAGCGGCGAGTTCAGGAGACACCCAAAATAACAGTAGGCTCGGTGATAAGAGTAGACTCGTTCAAGAAAGCCTTTATTGATGAAGGTTGGATATGTAGATGTAACTAACGAGAATTTTTGGCCGTTATTTTCAGCAGGTTGAGAAACCATATGTTAACATCTCCTCTTTCGCTGCGTTCTCTCTCTCCCCCCTCCTTCCTTCTCGCTTCTAGCTCTTTTTTCTCCCACTCTTTTCTTTCTTTCTTCTCCCACCCACCCCT
>NC_043003.1:49016033-49023533 GCF_006345805.1 Octopus sinensis | reverse complement strand
TCATAACCATGTGTTGAAAGGAATTCTTTGGGTTTTGGATAATTCACCTTTGGAAACATGGGTGTTTTGTCCATCATCCTTAAACAACACTTATTCAGGGATGGATTCCTCAACCTGAAGAAAATTCTAACTGGGACCCACCAGCAAAGTCATGCGCAGTTTATTATGATATGAGGTCACAATGTCGCACACATATGGTTGTAATGCATGTGCCAGGTGTACCCTTAGCAGACGGGTAGTCATGATGGGTATACTGGCCTTCGTATATTTTACCCCAGTGTCACTTTGATGGCATGCACTGCTCTCTCAATGATAATAATAACAATAATCGCTTCTACTATAGGCACAAGGCCTGAAATTTGAGGGGAGGGAACTAGCAGATTATTACGATCCCAGTGCTTGATGGTACTTAATTTATCGACCCCGAAAGGATGAAGGGCTAAGTCGATCTCAGCGGAATTTGAACTTAGAACCTGAAGACGGACGAAATGCCGCTAAACATTTTTCCCTGCGTGGTAACGACTGTGCCAGCTCACCGCCTTAATAATAAAAACAACGGTTTCGAATTTTACTACAAGGACAGCAATTTTGTGGTGGGGGATGAGTCGATTACATCGACCCCGAAAGGATGAAAGGATGAAAGGCATTTCGCTTGGAGTACTATGGATTCTGACAGCTCGCCGCCTTGATGATGATGATGATGAAATTGACCGAACGTGAATGAACCCTTATATATATATATTGCCCTGCGGGTAGTGGATAACAGACACATTAGACCGTGGGGAAAAATTACTTGCGTTACTTAGTTACGGATATTCATATTCTGGGTTCAAATCCTGTGGAGGATAACATTTCCTTTCATTCTTCCGGGGATGAGGAGAAAAAGAAATACAATTTCTAGTATAATCGACTATATTCTTCGAAATCTTACGATTTTGCTTTTGTTATTTTAAAGCATTATTACGTCACAACACGTGAGTAAAACAAATTCACAGACTCCCAGCAGGACTCGGCTACATCAGGTTTATACATGGTGGAGTAATTCATACAGAACATTGTTATATCACCAGTGACGATATATGATGCGTGAGTGTAACGATATATCACAGCACCAAATTTTACCGTGTAACAATAAGGAATATAACAAGAGTTGGTTATCTTATTATAACCGTTCGTACAATAACAATCCAGTACTCCAACGCAGAATCAGTAACGTGACCATCGCTCTCACAGTTCCACCTCAACTGTCTACTGGTTCATCTATTCATAAGGCTTGTCCAGTCCACTGGCAGTCACATGCGGGGGTGTCAGTTCACTCCACAACAGACATATTTATTCTCTACCATGGAATGTCGTGTATCTCTCTCTCTCTCTTCTCTCTCTCTCTCTTCTCTCTCTCTCTCTCTCTCTCTCTTTATCTGTCTACCTATCGATCTATCTATCTATCAGTCTATCTATCATCTATCTGTCTATCTATATTTCTATCTATTTGTATATCTATCTCAATCTCCCTTTCTCCCTCATTCCTACTCTATCTTAAACTCTCCTTCCTTCCATATCTCTCTCTTCTCTCTCTCTCTCTCTCTCTCTCTCTCTCTCTCACACACACTCTCTCCCTCCTTCTCTCTTGCCTATTAAAGGTTATGTTTAAGACATTTTCCTCTTTAGAAGCTAACTTGTACATTTGGACGAAACATTTTAAAAAAAACTTTTTATACTCAGTTTTCAATAAACCCATCGCTCGTCTTTATGAACTCCTCAAAGGCATTTTATTTATATCTTTATCAGAAGAGAAAAGACTATGTACATGATCACTTTCAGAAAAATCTGTGCTTCTAGAAAGTCGTCCCCAAACTAGGGAACGACTTTCTAGAAACACAGATCCATTTTCTTGAAACAGAATGGAAATCCACGCTAAAGGAACCAAATAGCTAGTAGGTGATGGTAAACAAAGAGACAGATTAGATATAGTTTGGGCAAAGCTAAAAACATAAAGACTAGATAAAACCTTTGTGGTATTAAACCGGGTGTAGTAGAAATATAAAACTGAAAGACATTCGCAATGGAATTTAACAAAGTAAAGCAATAAACTGAACAAAGTGTGGCAAAATGAAAATATATCATGCTCTTATCTGCGATTCTAAGAGGCATTAAGTGGTTCCAACGAAATAAAACGAATATATTCAAATGAATATGCATTAATCGTTCCTTCTCCCGATTTATATATTATATGTATATGTATGTATGTATGTATATATATGTGTGTATATATATATATATATATATATATATATATATATATATATATATATAATATATATATATATATATATATATATATTATATATATATATATGTATGTATGTATGTATGTATGTATGTATGTATGTATGTATGTATGTATGTATGTATGTATGTATACATACGTACATTTATATATACACATATATTTATATATGTATGTATGTGTATATGTATGTTTGTATGTGTGTGTATGAGTATATTGTGTGTGTGTATATACGTATATATATATATATATATATATATATATATATATATATATATATATATATATATATTATATATATATATATGTATATATATATATACCTACGCATTGTATGCGTAAATATTTTCACATGTATGTGCATACATGTCTGTGTGTATATATGAGTATGTATGTTAAAGGAACATATGCACACATAAAGTGTTGCACATATTCACACACACACACACACACACACACACGCATGTACATACAGACACATAAACACGCACATCGCATACACATGCCATATTACAATCCCGGACGAGGCTCTATATTTGATAGAAGTCCAATGTTGTACGGTTAGCTGGTCAGACGAATGAATTAAACAGTTTCTCCTCTCTCTCCGGGGATTTTGACATTTTTCAATAGAGATTTGCAGAATAAAAATAAAATACAAAATGTCGGCGATGAGTTTTATTAGATAAAATATAATGGCGGAATATAATGAAACGAAAAGCTAGTGAATCGCTGTGTGAAGGAATGCGTTTACAAAGAGATATGACAGGAAATTATCAAAGCAAAGTATGGATGCTCAACTTTGATAAAATGTTATTTTAATTTCTACGGTTGCTCTTCTCGCTTGTAGAGCCGTAACGAACAACTTGGTAAAGGTTTTGGCTTTTTTTTGCTAAACATTTGTTTATCTGAGTCACTGACGCTGCTCTGGGTCCCTGGAGAAAGCATTGAACTATTCCTTGTAGTTTGTTTAACTGAGATGAGTTGTTTATTATTATTATTATTATTATTATTATTATTATTATTATTATTATTATTATTATTATTATTGTTATTATTATTATTATCATCATTATTATTATTACTTTTGATGAGCTGTCTTTTGTATAATGTTGCTACTTGTTATATCGTTCTCGGATGGATGAAAGACAACTTTGAACCCACCTCTCTGTGGCATTTTAATTTATAACATAAAATCCAAATAGTGAACCATAGGCTTGTATTTTTTTAATGACTTAACGGAAGAAAGCCAACGCCCATAATCCTTTTAAGGGATTTTTACCTTTCACCTTTTACTTGCTTCAGTCATTGGACTGTGGCCACGCTGGGGTACCGCCCTGAAGAGTTTTAGTCGAACAAATTGACGCCATATGTATATTTTTCTTTTTTTAAGTTTAGTACTTATTCTATCGGCCTCTTTTGTCGAACCGCATGATTACAGATACGTAAACGAAACAACATCGGTTGTCAAGCGGTAGTGATGGACAAACACTATTACAAAGATGCATACACATACACACAAGCAAACACACACACATGTACACACACACACGTACACACACACACTCTCGCATACATATATACATATATACATGAGAGGCTTCCACACAGTTTCCGCCATTAAATTCCTTCACGAGCTATTGATCAGCCCGGGAATATAGTGTTTTCTACTATATAGTAGATATAGTGAAAAACACTTGCACAAAGTGTCGTGCAGTGGGACTGAAGCCGAAATCACTTATTTGCAAGGCGACTTTCTTAACCACATCAGCCATGCTTGCGCCTGAAACGTGTGGGAGGAAATTATCTCCTGACCAGAAACTTCGCACGTATATTGGTCAGATTAACCAGGGCTTCAGTTTAACTCTACCACGTAACTTAGTCTATTATAAAACAAAATTGTTAGGCGTATCTCGTTCTACTGTAATTTCTATTGATGAAAATTAAATCCGATCTATTCTAGTCACGACTGGTTGAGACTGATCTGATCTTAATTGATCTATCTGAATTTCTTTTTTTTTCTTTTTTTCTTTTTTTTGGTTTTTATCCCCTGTTTAATCGTGTTGGAATCTCACTGTTATATTCATGTATAGCTTGATCTAATCATTAAAAAGGCATAAAGTATGTCTTTTACTTGTTTCAGTCATTGGACTGCGGCCATGCTGGGGCACTACTTTGTAGGGTTTATATTTAAGTTTGGTAATTATTCTATCGGTCTCCTTTTACCGAACCACCATGTTACAGGAACGTAAACAACCAGCACTCGTTGTCAAGTGGTGATAGTGGTGGACAAACACAAAGACGCACACGTTCTTATATATGTGACGGGCTGCCACGCAGTTTCCATCGTCCCGATTCCTTCAGAAAGAATTGGTCAACTCGGAACTATAATGGAAGACATGGTTGCAAAGCGAGCTTCTTAACCACAAAGCCAGGCATGCGTCTATATAAAATTATACGGTCTTTAGTAATGATAAAGTTTGCAGGAATGAATAACCAACGGATAAGTATTTGACTATATGCTCACAAATCTTGGTTCAGTCCATTTCTATTTCTTTACTACCCACAAGGGGCTAAACACAGAAAGGACAAACAAGGACAGACAAACGGATTAAGTCAATTATATTGACCCCAGTGCGTAACTGGTACTTATTTAATCGACCCCGAAAGGATGAAAGGCAAAGTAGACCTCGGCGGAATTTGAACTCAGAACGTAGTGGCAGACGAAATACCGCTAAGCATTTCGTCCGGCGTGCTAACGTTTCTGCCAGCTCGCCGCTCGTTCAGTCCATTTCTGATAGGTTTTCTCTTCATATATACAAGTCAATGAAAGACATTTAATTCCATAAGGATCAGTTCACCTAGATGTCCCATATATTCTATTGGTTTGATTTAAGTTGACCTTCTCTGATATAGCCTGGTCTTTAATAAGTTTATATGTTGATTGATCTTCTCAGATACTCGTGTTCTCTTCTATGTTGCATCTGAACTAATCTGGTTTCTTCTAGTTTGCTCAAGTTATGTACTATCTTATCTAAACTTGCTTAAGTTGATTTTGTCTGGTTTAGACTGTCTTTTAAGATTGCACTGACCTTATCCAATTTTCTCTTGCTTTCGCTGGTCTTGTTTTGTTTGTTCCAATCCTACCTTTGTCTGTGCTTGTCTTGTTTGATTTTGGACAGTCAAGTTTAATTTAGTTCTGTTTGAGTGAAGTAAATTTTGGTTTATTGGGCATCCTTCGTCTTTTTCTGTTCAAAGGGATTTTTAAACCAATATTTGCATGCTATTATTTATAACTTTAGCTGCTTCAGGATACACCGTTCGGGAAAAAAAAAAGCATTATTAATCTAGCCTTATTTGTATCGGTTTATGACTGATATTATCATCTTACCTCTTATTTTCAATGATCTTCACTACTCTATTCCTCTATCCTACATTCTAGTCTAGTTTTCATGTGCAGTCTTATATGATTCTAATCTGGCAGTCTGATTTGGCTTGTTCAACACCAATTCCAACGCAAACAGTTGAAAGCTTACTACTAATAATCATATAATTCAGTGGCATGCGTTCATGTTCGAGAAATTGGGGACTAAACAGACCCATTTACTGAGCTTGTCCAGGAAAGAGTGCGTGTGAGCAGCCAACAAGATTAAAAAGCAAAACCTTCAAAGGTGGATGAGTCTTTGAGAGCCAACGAAACTCATATCCTGCAGAGGAGGTGGGCACCCCTAGATTTCTAAGCTTAATGAAACACTTGAATGGAAAGTACAACAATATTTAACTCCATACTGGACTGGTCGAGACCCCAAAACTGAAAAATGGTATAAAAGATCGATTTTGTAATGTGTCCTAGCGACTGAAATGCATAAAGAACAAATTCATTTTACTTGGATTTTGAGTCTAATAATAACCAGTTCTAATTTAGCCTGACCTGGTATAGTTGTATCTAATTTAGACTAGTCTAGTTCTAGTTTGGGTTGATTATGTCGGATTTAATATGTTTTAGTCTGAATTGATGTGATCCAGTCTCAGCTTCAGCTTCTATTTACTGTTTTTTTCATTCATTTCTTTGTCTCGATAGATTTAGTGTGAACCGATCTAGTTTAGCTTGGTTTAAGTCAGTTGTAATTTTGTCTTGAAATATTGGTGGTCAGGGTTGATAAGAGAATCTAATTTTCTTTCTGGTCTTAGATGATTTCATTTGCAGTGGTCACAGCTGGCTTAACCTAATCTAGTCTAAATTGCTTTTGGCCTTCTCTGATTTTATCTGTGGTGGTCAAAACTGATTTAATCTAATCTAGTCCTGATTTTTTTTGTTCGTATCTGATTTGATACCAGTTACAGCTGGTTTAATCTAATCTAGACAATCACAACTGGCTTAATCTAATCTCGTCTAAATTGTTTTTGGTCTTCTCTGATTTGATCTGCGGTGGTCAAAGCTGTTTTAATCTAATCTAGACTATTTTTTGTTTTATCTGATTTGATCTACGGTGGCCAGCGCTGGTTTAATCTAATATAGTCTAATTTGTTTTTCGGTTTTATCTGATTTGATCTGCTATAATCTGATCTAAAATTTCTGAGGTATGAACAACATTTCTGTTAGTTTTGACAGTCCGGTCTGCTCTGATCTTGTTTGGTCTAATCTAGTTTTAATTCGGTTTAATCTGGTCAGAAAAAGACAAAAAAAAATACTGAAAAATGAAAACGAAAATATTAAATATTTAAAAACTTTATATTTTATTTTACTAATATTATTATTATTGTTGTTGTTGATTTTTATTCTGGTATGCTCCGATTCGTTATGATGATGACAACAAAGCAACAAAAACCGCCCCAATTATTCAAAACTATACTTGAAGTTACGATTCTATCTTCGTTCCTTCACTCTCTCTCTCTCTCTCTTTCTCTCTCACACACACGCACACACACACACGCGCGCGCATTTATTCACTCTAAATCCGATTCTCTTTTCGTGACAAGATTTTGTTTGCTATTATTGAATTTCTGCGAATCACACTCTAAACACAAGAATGTTTTATTTCGTCTTCTTTTGTCTTGTTTTCTCTTAATTTTATTTCGTTTTGTTTTGTTTTTGTTTTTGTTTTTTCCTTCTATGTGCCTTCAGTTAAAAACTCCACTCAAACATTCTCCTCTTCTCTTCTTCCAACAAAGCGTCCGCCTTCATTTCGCTACGTTGCACTCCGCTAATTCTGCTG
>NC_043003.1:49008533-49011033 GCF_006345805.1 Octopus sinensis | reverse complement strand
AACAGATCAGGTGGCTGGAGCATAACAGACTAGATCTAGTGGTGGTGGTGGTGGTGGTGGTGGTGGTGGGGATGGAGGATTAGGACAAGATGCACCACATATGCTATATTGTTGATGTTGCGTGCCTATTTGACCCACGAATAGTCAAGAAGGAAGGAGAAAAGATAGATAAATACAACTCTTATTAAGTATGAAATAGCCCAGCTATGGAAAATGAAGGTGAAGATAGTAGCAATTATCGTTGGGTCTTTCAGAACAGTATCAGAAGGCATCAAAGAGAATGTAAAGGAAATTGGAATAGAATGCCCAGTAGAACTGTTACAAAAGTTTTGCCTCCTTGGCACGACCAGAATAATCAGGTATTAGATAACTGAAAAGAATGGAAAGCACGGTACCGTAGACTGCAGGTAGCAAGCCCGCTACGCTTGTCAGACTCCAGGAGCTCCAACAAAACCTGTGATAAAGAGAAATAATAATAATAATAATAATAATAATAATAATAATAATAATAATAATATAATAATAATATATAATAATAATAATAATAATATAATATATAATAATAATAATATAATAATAATAATAATAATAATAATAATAATAATATAATAATATTAATAAATAATAATAAGAAGAAGAAGAAGAATAAGAATAAGAAAATAATAATATTAATAAATAATAATAATAATAATAATAATAATAATATCCTTAAATAACCCTTATTCAAGGACCTTTTGAGTGGGATGGGTTACTCGACCAGAAGAAAATTCTAATTGGGCCCCACCTGCAAGGTCATGTGCTGTTTATCTTCATATGAGATCACCATATCGCGCACAAATGTTTGTGATGCATATGCCTGGTGTACCCTTATCAGACGGGTAGTCATGATGGGTATACTGGGCTTCGTATATTTTTCCCCAGTGTCACTTTGATGGCATGCACTGCTCTCTCACTCAATAATAATAATAATAATAATAATAATAATAATAATAATAATAATAATGACGATTGTGATGATGGCATCAAATTTTGACACAAGCCTAGGAACATCGAAGGGAGGGACATGTCATTTACATCGACTGATATCACTTTATTTTATCAACCCCGAAAGAATGAAAAGCAAAGTTACCCTCAGTGTGGAACGTAAAAAGTTGAGGGAAACGCCGCTAAGCATTTTATCTGACACGCTGAAGCTTCTGGTAACTCGTCTTCCTTTTTCAAATTTTGGTATAAAGCCTGCAGTTTCGGGGAGAGAGAGTAACATGATTACATTGACCCCAGTACTTCACTGGTACTCTATTTTGTCGACTCGGAAAGGATGAAAGGCAGTGTTAACTTTGGTGGGGCGTAAAGAACCGGAATAAGTGTCACTAAGCATTTGTCCAACACGCTAACGATTCTACCAGGTCAGCTAAAGAAAAAGCATCGGCGAGGTTGTTCAAAATAAAGAACACAGCAACTGAACAATTGTGAGGGACTATTTTCAACACAAGAAGCATCTCAAACGCTTCAAAAGACGAACAACTGGAAAGAAACAGGACATAATAAGATACCAAACTTATGGTTTGAGTATTAAACAGGGCCAGATGTATAATGTGCTATGAGAGATGTTTAACAAAATAATGACAGAATTAGGAGCAACACCTGATTGGTTCACTAAAGGAAAAAAACAGTTTAGTCATTAAGACTAACAAAACAGCAAACCCTAAGAACTACAGATTCATAATCATTGATTCTAGCGGCTGTTATTTTGATCAGTTGTTTTTAAGGTTTACAGTTTTCGAAATGTGTTTCGATTAACTATTTTCGATCAACTCTCTGCTCACAAGTCTCTAGTCCGCCTGCTTACAGCTTACAAAGCTTGAACTGTAATAATAGCGTGGGGTGGGACGGGTAAATGATTATATAGAAACACAAACAGAAACAAAAGCAAAACAACTTTCGAAATAACTAAAGTAGTGTTGCATGGACGTAAAGATCGATTGCCAATCAATAAAGCCATGAAAGGCGTTCATATAAAGGGAGTAAAGTACGTAAGAATGACGTAAATTGATTACAAGAAATATTTTGACAGTGTTCCCACACGTAGGTTTTGGAAACATTAGCCATGAGTAAGGTAACACCAGAAACAAACAACTGCATTAAACGTGCCATAAATAAATAGCAAACAGTTCTGAAGATTCGTATAAAAGAAAGAACTATCAAAACAAATCTCACCTGTATTAGAAAAGGAATGTTTCAAGTGAATTCCCTCTCTCCATTATTTCCCTGCTTGGTGCTAATATATTTAACAAGTTAAATTAGACTGGACTCGGATATACAAATGTTATAGGAGGACAATATACAATCTTTTGTAAATGAACAATATTAAGTTGTATCCTGTGGATGATAAACAACTGGAAACATTGTTACAGAATTTATTCGGATTCGGCTGAGGAATTGACATGAAATTCGGTTTAGAAAAATGCTCAAAAGCAATCTTGGAAAAGAGAAAAATTAA
>NC_043003.1:49001033-49006033 GCF_006345805.1 Octopus sinensis | reverse complement strand
TGGTTGCGATTCATGTGCCTGGTGTACCCTTATCAGACGGATAGTTATGATGGGTGTACTGGGCTTCGTATATTTGTATCCCAGTGTCACTTTGATGGCATAGCAACAACAGCTACGTCGATGACGGCGGCAATGTACAAAGCATTCCTGAAGCATTCAGCATTTGAATGGAATTCTCTAAAGTACCAACAAAATAAATCTTCGTCATGAAGAGACTAACTTCTCTCCTACTGAGGGAAATTCAATTATATTAACAAGCAACTGGGACACACTGACACACACACACACTCTTACACATACACATACACACACTCCCAGAAAGGCGCACACATACACACACACGCTCAAACACACATATATACAGATACCACAAACGTATAACACAGCCATATGTGTTATACGATAGATAGATATAAGATAGATAGATAGATAGATAGATAGATAGATAGATAGATGATAGATAGATAGATAGATAGATAGATAGATAGATAGATAGATAGATAGATAGATAGATGGATACATACATGCACATAGGCAGACACAATGTATAGTGACACACAATCACAGATACCCATATATGTGTGTGTGTGTTTGAATGTGTGTGTGCGTGTGTGTATGTATGTGCGCGCGTGCGCATATATGGAAACGATGACATGTATAGACTTCGAATTTCCTATTAATATCCAAGCGTGCCTTCCTTCTAATCTTATCTAATCTAATGTTATCTATTAAATCTATCACTTTGATTATTCTCCATTGGCAATTTATTTATTTATCCGACATCGTTGGTGAGAAATAGTATCTGTCCAGACTAAATCTATTCCACTCTGTCACTCTTTACTCCATTTCTATTCCACGTTTGTCTTTCATCCAATCGGTGGTGGTAAAATAATTACTAAACCTTTCCCAGGGGGTATGGAACACATTTGAATCACCTCCATCAAACTTCCATACATTCTCCGCTAATACAAAGAACTGGCACTTTTCTATCCAGGCTGTCCAGTTGTACACACGCATGCACACACGTTTCATAACCAGTGCACAAAAGAAATTGAACGGCACACGAGAAATTTAGCTTACGGACGAAGAGTCACTTGCATAAAATAACGTAGTTACTTAAACCCTTGGCTACCTGTGGAGCAGAGAACATCGACGACTTTTCTCCATTGTCCTCAACTCTGAACTAACTTTCTGCTTTTCTCCAGTTGGATTCCAGCTTTTATTGCTCTGTCTCAGTATCCCATCTCTAAGGGAAGTATTCCTCTCTCTCTTCCACGTTTTGTTGGCTTTGAATTGCTATCGATGCTTCTGTAGCTTTGCTTCATTCTAGGTAGGAGTTTTCTACTTTCTTACGAATTTACTTATACTTGCAGCGATATTCACCCACCCAAGCTGGGTTGAACTGGCTTCGACTAACGAGTTCACCACGTCCCTCACGAATGCTGACCGCATCCGACAATCGGTCGCAGCCGAAGCAGTAATGGATACCCGCTCCCGGTTCCACTGCTGAAGACCATAGATGAGGGTCCCAATTGTGCTTCCACGTTCGCCTTTACCGTAACCAGTCACGTCTTCAGTCGTCCTCCTGTCCGTTCATACCGGCCTGGGAGGGTTGATCGCCTTGCGAATGAATCCTCCTGGAGGTTGACGGAGAGTATGACAAAGCCACCTTAGACGTCTTGCGAGGAGAGCTTGTTGCAGAGAATTGATGCAGCAGTGTTGTCGTATTTTGGGATTCGAAATGATGTCCACTAGACAAACACGTAGAATTTGACGTCAGCTGTAATGGTTGAAGACTTCAAGTTTTCGGGGATCATCAATTCTCACCTACTCTACGCAAACCCATTTTTACCTCTGGGAAGAGATTAGCCATATTAGTGTATTCTCTATCTTTTACTTGTCTTGTATGAGAGGCCCCACAAAGAGCTTTCGCTCTTCTAGCATAGCTCTCAACGTCGTCGAGGCGCACAAACCACCATAACGCAACAAGTGACTGGATCTTGTGGTGGGCATAAAATAACGTAGTATTTAATAACTATGCTACTTATACATTCAGAGCACACATACTTTTGTCTCAGGAAATAATTTGCACAACGTGAGATTTTTGTACGTCCTCACTAAAAATTAGAAAATTTGAATACATGTTTCCGGACTAAATGGAAGAGAAGAATAGTTGGGGTCGTGGAGCCCTCTGAGCGAACCCAGATTGTTACTTCTCACCCGTTTGTAGGTAAGTTGATCTATTTGTTGTGTTATATTTATATTAGAGTGTATTTTATTTTCTGGAGTCCTCAACAGCAATATCCGTTCGATTTGCCTTGCTTTCCCTATTTATGTGGATTGACGCTCTATCATTTTCTGGAATCTTCTTCTGGTATATATTTATACTGCCTCTTTTCTGTTAACTTTTAATTCGCATAACATTTAGTGCATGAAAATCTCTAATTTTGTCGCATCTGTAGATGCATTCTTCTTTGGCTAACCTTAGACAGCCAGAAACAATGTGGTTAATTGTTTCTTCCCGGCCTCCCTATACTCCGCAGTTACTTAATATATCTTGCTGCCTTATATACATTTCGTGGTTTCTGATAAGAAACCTCTGTTCCAATGCTAAAATGAAAAATATTTCACCCTCATCTTCTTACCATTTATCTCTGTTTCAAATAATAATTTAATGTGTATAATATTCCCAGCTAATGTTTTCTAAATGTATGGACGTTTTTACTGTTCAGATATTAATATCATTGATAGAAGCAACAGTTGCTAGAATCAACAATTAATCGAATTGCTGCAAATATTGAATTTTCATTTTTTCGAAAAATACTCTGTCACATTTTATTAAAATGATTTTTTATTAAAATGCAAAAAGCGGTTTTTCGACTGTAAACATAAACAACAAACACACGCACGCACTCACATGTACACACACTCACACACACACACATACACACACACATATACACACATGTGCAGTTGCACATGGCATGAGATTATTACATATTTCTTTTTTTGGCAAACTTCGTTGAATTCCTAATTTCTTCGAACAGTAGAAACATTAGCGCCATTTTCAAATATTTATTCCATTAACACAGATTTTGAACCAGCCATGATGAAGGCTATAAAGAGACTTTAACATAAACTACATCGGTTTTCAGACTGTAAACATAAACATAACTCTCTCTCTCTCTCCTCTCTCTCTCTCTCTCTCTCTCTCTCTCTATCTCTATCTATCTATCTATCTATCTATCTATCTATCTATCAGTCTGTCTATCTATCTCTATTTCGATTATTTTCAATAATTCGAATAACTGATAATTCGTGCAACTGCTACTTTGTTGAATCTTCTTTCTTTTTCTGCAACTATATTTTGATTTTTTTTTCATTAAATTAACATCAAAACATAGTTTGTTGCTGTTTATTATTGTTACTTTTTTTTATATTATTATTTTATCATTTCATTATATGTAAATTCCCACATTTTTCTTTCTTTGAACTATCTCCCTCATCCTTCACCTTTGTGGCAAATAAGTGAAATCATTATATTATTATTATTATTATTATTATTATTATTATTATTATTATTATTATTATTATTATTATTATTATTATTATTATATCGTCTCTATGACCCAATCGGTTTGCGCGTTCGGCTATTAACCGAAAGGCTGGTGAGAAAATGAAACGAATGAACAATATTTCGGCATACCGTGTGTCTTTTACCAATTCAAAAAATAAAATGAAATGAAATTCAGAGATAGGAAACTCTGAAACATTCAAAATTAAACCGGAATAACTGCGTTTCTTTCCAGGTGAAACGACGTCATCTGTCCAGATGAAACGACGTCAAAAGGTAGCAGAAGGAAGGAAAGAAAGAAAAAACAAAAAGAAAGAAATGGATTGGGGAAAAATAATTATTCAGTCAAAAAGTTTTTGTGTAAATATGGTGGAATTCACCTGTCATTTTATTAATTCTTCTAGGCTGAGATGTTAACAGTTCACAAATATATCTATCCTCATAGGTTTTGAGGGACTAAAAGCGCAGTGGGTGAGGGTATTATTTGAGAATGTGCACCTTCAGGACTTCCTCAAATTTACATCTGTTTGATGTGAAATGCTTCTCAAGTTCTGTGGAACCACTGTTATTGTGCCTGACGCCGTACCTATATTCGTTAAATGTTGTGCAACCAACATACCTCATTTTGTGTTTGATGCATTCCGTTGCATACGCGGAATGGGAATCCTTACAGGTCCCTCCTTCTGTGTAAATCATATCATTTCTGTTATAATTCTTGATGAGAGGAGGCGGTCGTGGGATCGCGATTTCAATTCCCAGACCAGACGTTGTGAGTGTTTATTGAGCGAAAACACCTAAAGCTCCATGAGGCTCTGGCAGGGGGTTGTAGCGAACCCTGCTCTATTCTTTCACTATAACTTTCTCCCACTCTTTCTTCCTGTTTCTGTTGTACCTGTATTTTAAAGGGCCAGCTATGTCATACTCTATGTCACGCTCAATCTCCCCGACAACTACGTTAAGGGTACGCGTGTCTTTGGACTGCTCAGCCACTTATACGTTAATTTCATGAGCAGGCTGTTCCGTTGATCGGATCAACTGGAACCCTCGTCGTCGTAACCGACGGAATGCCACGATGACGAATTCTTGATGGAATTGGTCTGACTCATGTTACTGCACAACGAACAGTGCTTACCTCTCTTATGTGTGTTTTTGGGGGGTGCAGCGCTCAGAAACTTCAATGGAGCTTTTATTAGAGGTACTGGTCAATATTTCTCTAATATTTCTATTGCGTCTAAAAGCTACAATAGGCGGAAGACGGAATATTTGTCGGAAACGAGGATATTTTTCTGAAATATGCTGGAAACTGCCATGCAGCACTTTTGAAATATCAGCAAAATTTCGGTGCCAGTTAATCACTAAAGGAATTCGGCCATAAGCTCTTTTCTGATTGTTAAAATTTGGCGTGAAAGTTTGATTATCACAACTA
>NC_043003.1:48943533-48996033 GCF_006345805.1 Octopus sinensis | reverse complement strand
CTGTTGTTGTTAACATAAAGAAGAACTTGATGGTGATCATAAAGAATGTAGCGCCAAAAAAATTGGTCTATAATTAGTGAAGAAGTTTTGTTTCAAGTAAAACCTGAAATTTCGGACAAGATTCTGAACGAATTAACCCTCCCAAGTGTCAGCCAACTGCATCTTGTGATGGAAGACAGAAAGCCGTAATGTTACACATGAATTAGCAGTAACCATCTGATGGCCTTCGACACACAACAGCGGGGAAACAACGGGAAAGAAGTCCCGTTATATTGCCGACAAAACAACCAGTGCAAGAACAACTAGAGCAGCAAATAAAACAGCAACATTAGGAAAAGTACCAGCACCAGCAATAGCAATACCAACAATAGCATCAACGAAAATAACTATAGCAGTAGCACAATCAACAACAGGAACCCCGAAAGTTAACAAAAACAACACCAGCAACAACAGAGAAAGAATAACACCCCAGCAATTCCGCCCACACGACCACTCTCAAAAGAAGGCCTGATCCTCCCTCTCACAATACTCAAAATGCTAATACACGCAAAACACATACATACGTATATTCTCTTTTTTCTGCCTCAGGCCTCACCGACTTTGAGAACTCGTTGTTCGATCTAGTCAAGACGTAATCAGGGATCTGATCTGCTTTTTCGTTATTTGTGAAAGTGAAACCATCCATTGGTATAGTAGAGCATCAGATGTCAAGACCCTTCTCATAAAGAGCTCGATATGGCATGCCTGGTTATGCATATTCATACACTGAGGATTCCTGAATAGTAAGCGGGTGGGATTACTCTTTTTCCTACAGCACTTCTCTTTTGCGAAAATGCAGTCCAGTGCCAAACGAAGATCAAGATTATATGTACTATTGTATCACAGGTTCAGATGTTTGGATTCCCTACTACTGTTCTATCACGGATCCCGGATAACAACACACAGGTATCTTTATTCTGTTCTTTGTTAAACGTTGATCCTGAAACGTCGAGTATTTTTTTCCTTTCCTCACAGCAGCTACATTTATTTTAACTACCATGGTTCTCCTTGCTATATAAACACAGACCAACAGATACAGCAGCAAACATATAGAGGCGAACAGCCAAGTAGACAAAAAGCTGACAGAGTGTGACAGGTAAGTAGACAGGCTGACAAATAGAATGTGAGACAGGGAGAAAGATTGCGGAAATAGGAAGAGAAGATAACAAAAAAGCAATGAAGTAGAAAGAGACGAACCAAACAATCTGGAAAACAAACAGATGAAGTAAGAGACAAGCAGAAAGACGGCGGAAAATGTGTGTGTGTGTATGTATTCATTATAAACACACGTACGTGTGTGTGTGTGTGTGTGTGTACACATACATTCTTGTTGTGTGCGTTTGATATGTGAGTGCCTTTCATTAAGCTACCAGACTAAATATTGCAGGCTTGTTATTGAGAGTTCTTTATACTCAAGTATCTTTCTTAAAATCGTCCTTTTTATCACCACGAGAGCTTTGTCTTTGTTCGTTGGTGTAACGCCTTTGCAGGTAACGTTTGTATATTGGTTCCTTGGCTGATAACAATGGTAACATTAGCATAGGCACCTTATTTTACCACCTGGTCACCACCTGCATAATTAAGCACTTACCCAAAATTCTTAGCATATTCACCTAATTAGCAGGAATTTTGAGGTCATATTACTGGTTTTAATGCAACTCAGAAACGAAATATAAGAAAAACCGATCCTTACAAATAAGCATGCTGGATCACAATTTCTTGGAATGTTAACAGTTCCTTAGTGGCTGTTGCATAGCGTTTCAAAATTCGGATCATGCTGACCTCTCTGCTATCATTACCTTGAAACGGTGCATTGCGTCTGTCAATGCACATCACAGCGGCAGAAAAGGAATCCTTACTTAATTTACGATGAGGTGTGAAGCTAAAAGCTTGTTTATTCCGAGATAGGTGGATTTGCTAATATAATCCAGTTTCATCCTCCACGCTTCTGCTTTAATCATTCGATCTCTTCATGACCGGTTCACTTTTCTCGGTCGGTACGCTGCCTGCTTCACCACAAGTAATTCGAATACTCATTCCATGCTTATTTTTGAACCGTTATAACCACTCATCATTTGCTTCGAAATTCTCAATGCTGAACATGCTACGCTAGCTTTGTAACAACAGTACTTCGAATCGTTGACGTCCTGATTAACCTCGAATCGTTAAAGTTCTGTTTAACCTACATGCATCTACGCAGGATTGCACCTAAGAACTTATGCACTTATTTCTACATCGGAAAGTTGAACTGTGACCTTTTATGCTTCTTTTTTCTTCTCTCTCTTCATCTCCTTATTCCTTTACACATGACCTCTATGTCGTCATTTCATTAATTTATACCCTTCTCCCTTTCCCTATTTGTCTCTGGGATATCCCAGAAATAGCTGTAAGACTTTGAATTTTTTCCAATAATATGTGACTTGAGATATTTGCCTTGCGTTAACGGTTGTTGTCCTCTTTAACAATAATACACACATATATATATATATGTATGTATGTATGTATGTATGTATGTATGTATGTATGTATGTATGTATGTATGTATGTAAATATGTATGTACATATGTATGTATATATATGGAGTTTAACGCAGGTATAATTCAAATACTTATACTTCCGACGCATTTTCTGTGTCGGAATTTCTACATAATTTTCTGTTAAAATGTCTTATTGACGGGTTTCATTTCTTCACTTCCTTGAAAAGAAGATTACATTGTTTTACACCCTTTATTCCGTTGGAATAATATCAGTGACATGTGTCGGAAAAAAAAGTATTTGAATTATACCTGCGTTAAACTCCATTTATTTATTTATATATATATATATGAGTTCATTGCTAAACCTCGCTAAGATAAATATTTCAATTACCTGAAGATTGACTGTAACCATAACTCGAATTATTACGAATTGGACAGCCATGAAACGATCGTAGTGTTTTACTCATTATCTTTTATTAAACTTTTAATACTTTTGATATATATTTAAAATAATATAAATTAATAATTTTATGTATTGGCTTATGTTTTTCATTGTTTGATTTGCCTAATAGTGGTTTTATCTCTAATTTAATATAATATATATATATATATATCGGCTTGAAAAGTGGTTCTTTACTCGTTGCTGGCAAGCTAGATTGTCATGTAATAAGGTCATATCACGTGATCAAAATTGTTGCATACTACGTGGTGCTGTTAGATGTAAATGCGTTTTTGTATAGGGATACCAACTCAGCAGAGATGAACTTCGTTAGTAAGGAAGTTTAAACTTCGATATTCTCTGGCATTATTTTCAAACCCATTTGAACTGGTGCAAGACAAAAACACGTCTGGGAAGCTGCTTATTATAGAATTATATAATTTCACTAATTGTCATCATAGCCGAAATTTTGTCTGTAATTGAGTAATACTCTGAAGTACGGAGGGAATCTATTAAGAATGTTTCAAGTTATAATAGATTCCCATCGTCTCTAGGCTTCCAAATGAAATGAACCAGAGAGGTAGAGTTTACACTGTTCCTGGATCTAGAGGTTGCAGACGTTGGGTATACTATACTTTGAAGTTGTTGGCAGTAATCCCAGTATAGTGGATTAGGTGTAGCTCTGTATATCACAGTCTTGGAAATGCAAGATGCCTCCTACTGGTTAATAGTTCGATTCCAGCAATCGTGAGTGGGTTTAGGTGAAGGAACAAATATATACTCTCTTTTACTTGTTTCAGTCATTTGACTTTGGCCATGCTGGAGTACCACCTTTAGTCGAGCAAACCGACCCCAGGACTTATTCTTTGTAAGCCTAGTACTTATTCTATCGGTCTCTTTTTGCCGAACCGCTAAGTAACGGGGGCGTAAACACACCAGCATCGGTTGTCAAGCGATGTTGGGGGGACAAACACAGACACACAAGCATATACACACACATATTCACACACACATATATATATATACATATATACAACGGGCTTCTTTCAGTTTCCGTCTACCAAATCTACTCACAAAGCTTTGGTCGGTACGAGGCTATAGTAGAAGACACTTGCCCAAGGTGCCACACAGTGGGACAGAGCCCGGAACCATGTTGTTCGTAAACAAGCTACTTACCACACAGCCACTCCTACGCCTACAATATGTTTTTGTTGTGGAATGTAATGCTGGCGATGCTTTTATGTAGGCAAGAGTAGCTAACCTTAGCATTATGCACATTGTGTGTGCATAATATGTGTATGTGTGTGTTTGTGTGTGTGTGTACGCACATGCACATACACACACACATATATAGATATAGATATAGATATACACGTAGACACACATTCATATATACGTTCACACAGATACATGCACAAATACCTACACACATATACACAGTTACATATGCACATGAAAATCCATTTCATACGTACATATACTCATGTATGCATACATATTCATACAGCCATGTCCATACATGCCAATATACACATATAAACACACCGGTGCATTAAAGTACACACACACACGCACAGTCACTCGATTACACACACAATGCACACATACATTAAAATTTTTCGTTTGTTGTCTTTTTGCCTGCTGCTGCTGTTACAGTTGTTTCTGCAGCAGCAGCAGCTCCTGCTACTTCTTCTGCTGCTGCTACTGCTGTTCCTGATGATGATGATGATCATCATGATGATGATGATCATCATCATGATGATGATGATGATGATGATGATGATGATGATGATGGTTTCGTTATTGCCGTTGTCTCATCAACTTTTCTTGTTTTTTTTTTTGTTGTTGGAGTCAAGACAGCTTTCTAAGTCGTAATCGATAGAAACGTCAAAAACCGTCAGAAATAACCTGTATCGATTGCCGTTAGAATGGTGTTTGAGTTAGTAGTGATAGTGGGGGGGTGCTGGTATGGCGGGGCAACTGGTGTGGCAGAGTTGCTTATGAGGATGCTGGGAGTGGGGCTGGGTCTGGTGGTGGTGGTGGTGGTGGTGGTGGTGGTCATGATAATGTGGGTTCAGATGGTGATGACGGTTGTAATGTTATTGTTGTTGTTGCTGCTGTTGTTGTTGTTGGTGGTGGCGGCGGTGGTGGTGGTGGTGGTGGTGGTGGTGGTGGTGGTGATGGTTGCATTATTGTTGGTGATAGAGGTGATGGTAGCGGTGATGGTGGTGATGGTAGTGGTGGTGGTGGTGGTGGTGGTGGTGGTGTGGTGGTGGTGTGGTAGTGGTGGTGGTGGTGGTGGTGGTGGTGGTGGTGATTGTCGGAGTTAAGATGGCGATGGTGATAATGAGTAGGAAGTCAAATTGTGGAAAAGAAACGCAAATAAGAAAAAACAAGAAAAAGATGATAGTCAAAATGTATTTAGAATCAATTTTCGTATTTAGATTTTTGTATTTCTAATCTAAAATACACGTACTTAAACAGACAGACAGACAGACAGACAGACAGACAGACAGACAGACAGACAGATAGATAGATAGATAGATAGATAGATAGAGATAGATAGATAGATAGATAGATAGATAGATAGATAGATAGATAGATAGATAAGCGCGGGCGTGGTTGGGCGGTAAGGAGCATGCTTCCCAGCCACATGGTTCCGAGTTAAGTCCCACTGCGTGGCCCCTTGGGAAAGTGTCTTCTACTCTAGCCTCGGACTGACCAAAGCCTTATGAGTGAATTTGGCAAACGGAAACTGAAACAAGCCCGTCGTATATATACATCATCTTTTTCCCTGTAAGTTTGGAGTTATATTCCCTAATATTGTTTCGCCACTACACACATTTTTTTCTCTCCTTGTTTCTCTCCTTGTTTTTTTCTGTGTCCCTCTCTGTAGAAGAGCGTAGACTCGAAACGTAAAAGACTTTTTCTATTTCTGAGCGTTATACTAATACATCTGTTTGTTTTGTACACCACCTGTTTTCGTCTTTTATTTTTTTCGTAAACTCTCCCTATATATATATATATATATATATATATATATGTATGTTTATATGTATGTATGTATGTATGTATGAGTGTATGTATATGTTTGTGTCTGTGTTAGTCCCCCCACCATCGCTTGACAACCGATGTTGGTGCGTTCACGTCCCTGTAACACAGCGGTTCGGCATAAGATACCAACAGAATAAGTACTAGGCTTACAAAGTGTAAGACCTGTTTCCTACAGGTCGTGCTCCAGCATGACCCCAGTCAAATGACTGAAACAAATAAAAGAACAAAAGAATACATATATATGTATATACACGCACATGCATATATATTGCAATATTCTCATAATATGTATAGATATGTATATAAGTGTGTGTATATAATGGGGGAGAATTCACAAAAAAAACAAAAGACGAAGACAGGTGGTGTAGACAACAGATGTATTAGTATAACGCTCAGGAAGTGAGTGTATATATATATGTGTGTGTGTGTGTGTGTGTGTGTGTGTGTGTGTGCTTTACATAGTTCAATCTACACAATGTGTGAAAAACAAAATATGAATTTGTGAAAAACAAAATATGAATTTTGAAAGAAGCATCTATAAAACTATTGGGTTGTCCGGAAAGTTCTTGCCGATGATTAAAGGAAAGAAAAAGGTCAATAAATACTTGCCATTAAATTTTTTATCAACCAAATATGAACCTTTTTGTTGCACAATGCGTCTCCATCTTTCCTTTAACTTGAAAATACCCTCTTCCCAAAATTGATGTGGTTTCATAGCAAAGAATTCATCAAGGTATCTTTTTACACTATCCAAGTAATTGAAATGTTTACCATTAAGACTATTCTACAGAGACCTGAATAAGTGGAAATCCGAAGGAGCAATATCTGGTGAATATGGATGGTGGAGTAAAACATCCCAGTCGAACTGCAGCAATTTTTGTCTGGTTCCCAAAGCATCAAATGCCAATAATGAACTTTCTTATCTTCCATTTTAAAGGGTTATAGAATTAACACCGGTTATAGGAACATAAACCTTCTTCCACGAAAATATAGTCTAAACTGTGCTCTAAATGGAGGTGTAGTGAAATCATATTTTATGGACTTAAGCATGTTCCAAAATAAGTTGAAATGTAAGCTACTATAAATCGGCACGAACTTTCCGGACAACCCAAAAGTTTTCAAACATCGAATGTCTATGGGGATCCATCATAATAGAATAATAATCAAAGGGATACATAGATAGAAAATGGCTGAAAACCACTGATTTGGAGTGTAAGTATGCGTGTTCGTGCGTTGGTGGACGTAGGTGTGATAAAAGAGAGAGCGCGGAAAGGAAAAGAAAAGAGTCTTTGAAAGTGTATATTTATTTTCTGCAGATGAATGTTGGAATGTGGTTGTTTAAGTAAGAGTATTTTTACGTCTGATGATGACTTAGGTGGGCGAAACTTCGAAATCACTGTCAATACTTATTCTTGTTCAAAGAATAATGAATGTGTGTACGCGTGTGTGTACGTGTGTGTGTGTGTGTGTGTGTGTGTGTGTGTGTGTGCGCGCGCGTATTATTGCAATTGTAATAAAAGATATATAATAGTCAGACAGGCAGATGAATACATAGATAGAACATAAGTAGATGTCAATATATAGGTTGCTAGGCATATATACGTACAGACGTACATATATATATATATATATATATATATATATATATATATACATATATATATATACATACATATATATATATATATATATATATATATATATACATATACATATATATATATATACATACATATATATACATACATACATACATGCATATATATATACATACATATATATATACATACATATATATACATACATACATATACATGCATACATATATATATACATATACATATATATATACATACATACATACATATACATACATATACATGCATACATACATACATACATACATACATACATACATACATACATACATACATGTATGTATGTATGTATGTATACACATGATATGGAAATATATGTATATATCTTCGATTATCTTGTGTCTACCAAACAAGAATTCAGACCAGTTCACACAATATCCAACAACAACTATCAATCAACTCTTCGTCGCACAGCTAACTCCTCCCTCACCTATGTCACCTCAGTTTTTCATAAACCACGCGATATCGATTTTTCTCGCCATTTTATCTTTCCATCACACCTCGATTTTAAGAAAAACAAATGAGCAATCTTCTAGATTTATTGGTAGATTTTGTGTCAACGGCGTTGTATATCTTGTTGATGTTGTTGCTCATGTTGTTTTTAGGGGCTGTATGTTTTTTCGTATGATGTATAAATGGCCATGGGCACAGGTATCGCCATAGTCGCAAGCATGGCTGTGTGGTTTAGGAGCTCGCTTTGCAACCATGTCGTGTCGGGTTCAGTCCCACGGTGCGGTACCTCAGGCTAGTTTTTTTTTTATACGAGCTCCCACGCTTACCAATGCTTTGTGGGTGAATTTGGTGCACGAAAACTGAGTGGAAGCCTGTCAGATGTGTATGTGTGTGTGTGTGTTGCTTTGCATCTCTGTCACCCACCACCGCCACGGCTTGTTTTTTATACCTTTGTCCTCGGGATCTAGCTCTTCGACAAAAGGTGGTCGATAGAATAATCGCCAGACTTTAAAAGAAAGCATGAAGTGTCGAATTGTTTGACTAACACCCTGTAAGGCGATGCCCCAGCATGGCCGCTATCCGATGAGTGAAACAAGGAAAAACAAAAGGTAAACCGACTGTAAATTGACAGAACCATTAGAGCAATGGATAGAATGCCGAATGATATTTGTTTTGACTCGCTGCACACCGAGTTCAAACCCCGCCGAAGACACCTTTACCTTTCAACCTTTCTGGTTTAAGAAAGTGCCATTCCAGGATTGTGATTCTTCCCGAGTCATGTAGATTCGTCAGGCCGGCTTCTTGATCTCCGTGAAGCACATATATTCGCCACTGGAAGGGACGCCGGTGCGTCGGAGAATTACTCATTTTGCCTGTTCAGTGGAATGGAGTATGTTGCTCAAGAACACAACGCGTCACGCGGTCCAGGAATCGAAACCACAATCTTGCGATCACGAATTCAACACCCTAACCACTAAGCCACGCGCCTCTACTTCCTGGCTAGTTGTTTGGTAGAATTTTTTGAGGCTATGGGTAAACCTTCGGGCCCTTTGCATTTTGGCAACAGCGCATGCGATGCCATTAGTGCCAAGCTACATCGGCGGCCAAAATCGGCAACCTTCCCTTGGGTGAACATCGTTGGCATCGAGAGAGAAGACTTGCATGCAAAGGCAGCTGCCAAACTTCTTCGATAAATCTTCTCCAGAATACATCGTTTATCTTTTATATCTGTTCCAGTCATTAGGCTGCTGCCATGCGGGGGAACCGTCTCCAAGAATTTTTAGTCAAGCGAATTGACCCTCGTACTATCTTTTTGTCTCAAGCCTAGCATGTATTCTATCGGTCAATTTGCCGAACCAGTGGTGGTAGGAGATAAACACTGACACAAGCACACACACGCATGCACACACACACACACTCACACTAACAGACATTATATATATATATATGTGTATATATATATGAATGTGCGTGTGTGTGGTGTGTGTGTGGTGTGTGTGACCGCGTGTGTATCGATGGCGATTTTCTTTCTCCGTCTTCCCTTCCTTGAACTTTTCCTTTTTCTGTGTTTCTGATGAAAAGCTCCCCTCGAAACGTTAAATTCTCCTTCTTTCTTTCCTTTCCTGAGGGTCCAATAACACTATACTTGTTATACGTCCTCGCGTTGTTGTGTTTTCTCTTTGTTCGTGTTTGGAGTAACTACATATATATATATATATATATATATATATATATATATATATATATATATATATATATATATATATATATTATATATATATATATATATATATTCATTCTCTCTGTGTCTATTTTCTCTTATTCCTTTCTATTGAAGAGCGTAGGGTCGAAACGTAAAAGACATTTTCATTCTCCCTGAGCGTCAAACTAATACACTTCCTTGTTGCTCATACACCTGTCTTCGTCTTTTGTTTTTCTTTAAATTTCAACTATACACACACACACACATACACACACACACACACACACACACACACACACACATATATATATTATATATATATATATATATATATATATATATATATGATGGGCTTCTTTCAGTTTCCATCTACCAAATCCACTCACACGGCTTTGGTCGCGCCTCTTCTATATGTTCTTATTTCTTTATTGCCCACAAGGGGGCTAAACATAGAGGGGACAAACAATGACAGACAAACGGATTAAGTCGATTACATCGACCCTGTGCGTAACTAGTACTTAATTTATCGACGCCGAAAGGATGAAAGGCAAAGTCGACCTCGGCGGAATTTGAACTCAGAACGAAGCGGCAGACGAAATACTGCTAAGCATTTCGCCCAGTGTGCTAACAATTCTGCCAGTTCGCCGCCTGTTCTATATGTTCTATCATCTTGAATAGATCACGTCACTCTTTGAATAACACTCCTGAATAATTTGTCTGAAAATTAGACGTGACGAGCATGGCTTAGGCTCTTTAATTATGCATCCACTCAAATCAGAATAAACCTGGGCTATAAAATATGAAGAACATTAAGAAAGAAACCTCTAAATGGTTAATCTATCAGCTAGAAATAGCAGCTAAATCTCCCTCAATTCGCACCCTACCCACCTCTATAAAAGGGCTTATTTTCGTTTGTTTGGGGTGTTTTTTTCTAGCAGGCGAGCAATCACGTTGAGACTCCTTCCATGGCTCTCATACTTCTGGAAGTGTTTATGGTGATGATGGTGATGAAGAGGAGGAGAAGTATGATGATGATAATGATGATGAAGATGACGACGACGACGATGTTGATGATGATGATGGTGATGGCACTGATGATGGCAACAAGGACAATGATGATTACTATGTTAATAATAATGATGATAACGATGATGACTATGATGATGGTGATGATGGTAGTGGTGGTGGTGGTGGTGGTGGTGGTGGTGGTGGTGGTGGTGATGATGACAATGATGATGATGATGATGATGACTATGTTGATAATAATGATGATAACGATGATGACTATGATGATGATGATGGTGGTGGTGGTGGTGGTGGTGGTGGTGTGGTGGTGGTGATGACTATGATGATGATGATGATGATGACCGCGGTAGCGGTGGCAGTAACGACGATGACAACCATGACGATTCTCAGTTATTGAATTTTGTTCTGGACATTTCAGACATAGACATTCGATTGTAAAACATTTTTTTCTTTCTTTTCTGCATTAGAAGACACTAGTCACGTTTATTTGCTTCGGTGTAAGACTGTAATTTCTTAAACTACGAGTGATGTCAACCCCACGGGATACTTGTGCAAAGATTATTTGGGGTCACGGAACTTTCATGGAGAATACTAAAATATGTTATTAGCTTTATTTACTACAGTCGTTTTTTCATCCGTATATATATATATATATATATATATATATATATATAATATATATACATACACATATATATATATATATACATATATATATATGTATATATATGTATATATATATATATATATATACATATATATATATATATATACATACATATATATATATACATATATATATATATACATACATATATATATATATATAGATATAGGGTATATATATATATATGTGTATGTATGTATGTATGTATATATATATATATATGTATGTATGTATATATATGTATATATATGTATATATATACGTATGTAATATATATATATATATATATATACGTATGTATATATATATATATATAGATATATATATATATATATGTATATATGTAGTATGTATGTATGCATATATATGTATGTATGTATATATATATGTGTGTGTGTGTGTGTTTGTGTGTGTGTGTGTACCTGAAATATAGATACAAAAAATGATTGTCAATAAGATATAGAATGAAAGTGTGGAACCGAACATTTACGAACAAGATATTATTCTATATTTTGTTATCAATACTCCACCACCATAATCTGTAAACTACGAAGAACTATTGATTCTATGAGGATTTGCAATATCGTCGGTATTGTTTCGTGACACTTGCTATTCTGTCTTAAATTCATTCAATCGTATATCCATAGACTAAGATTGACAAGTGTTTTTGCGAATGCTATCAATACGGTAACATGTTTACGATGATGATCTGGAAATATATAAACGCAGTGAACAGTGTCGAAATAGAAAGTACTTGCTGAGGTAACATAACAGTGAAATGTATGTAATTTAAATCAATAAATAATGATATAGACTTTTTTTTACGTTTTTACGAAGTTACTTTATATCATATCAAATTAATTCAATAAATATAAAAACAAAGACGTAAATATTTCAATTTATATTTTGTTATATAACTTAAAAGTTTGCAATTATAAATTAGTCTTGACTAACTTACGTCAGCAATCGTTTGAAGCCGATTTTTTTCTTTCATTCTTTTTTTTTTTAAAGTGATCATAGAAATTGTTACAATTAGCTTTTTAATACGTGGGATTGAAAATATCGCCGTATTTTATAAATGGTTAAATTTCTAAAAAAAAAATTAAATTATTTTAATAAAAAATGTTGAAAACATAGAAAAATAATACTGAAGTAATAGTTCCTGCAGAAACAGGATGCAATAACACGAATCAGAAAGTGGGCAAAACTCTATAAGTGAACAATCCTACGCAAAAGAAAAAAAGTAAAACGAATCTTGGTTGAAACGTGGATTTATTTTCGTCCTTAAGCATGAAGGGCACCGCCCAGTCTGCTTAATTTCTAGCAAATATTTGATGAATAAATGTATGAAACCTGCTATATTGAAAGGATATCTCGATACTATACAAGCTTCCTACTGCAGGCAAATTATTATCGTTTTTTTTTTTATGTTTGTTTATTTGGATTTTTTTAACATTGAAATCTTCGAAAGTACAAAAACAATCTTTTGAAAAACAAACACCGATTCAAGAGAAATACTTTAGTGAAAAGATACGAAGCCTCGTGCTTAATTAGTAAAGTTAACAACCATACACGACGAGCGAAGATTTGTGTTGCTTGTGGCTGGTAGTATCACGAAAATTAGTCATGGAAAACCTGCGAACGAAATGAGATTTAATCCGCTATCGAATGACACTGCATGTAAAAGAATTGCAGAAGTTAACAAACAATTTATGCAACGTATTGAAGGCATTTAAAAAACTACAAAATTTGCGATTTGCTCGGACGAATCACCCGACATTATGCATAACATTGGGCAAGTGTTATTTGTCAGATATTCGTATGATAGATAACATTATGTATGAGGGCTTACTGTATGACTAGCCATTACATGAACATGCTATAGATGGTGTTTTCCTCTGAGTGGACCTTTTTTTTTTAGAGACGTTCATCAGGAGTGTATATACCTATCGCGCAACAGCAATGACGGGGGAACACATAAGATTTCAAGCTTATATATTATATTTTGAAGCAATGTACCTATAACGTTCATTCATTGACTGATTCATCAAGAAATATTACGACTAAAATAAACTTATGGAAATATGCAGTACAAAATAAAACTCAAAATGTTTTCATGTAGGCGCAGGAGTGGCTGTGTGGTAAGTAGCTTGCTTACCAACCACATGGCTACGGCTTCAGTCCCACTGCGTGGCACCTTGAGCAAGTATCTTCTACTATAGCCTCGGGCTAACCAAAGCCTTGTGATTTGGTAGACGGAAACTAAAAGAAGTCCGTCGTATATATATATATAATGTATATATGTTTGTGTGTTTGTGTTTGTCCCACCCCCAACATCGCTTCACAACCGATGCTGGTGTGTTTACGTCCCTGTAACTTAGCAGTTCGACCAAAGAGACCGATAGAATAAGTACTAGGCTTACAAAGAATAAGTCCTGGGGTCGATTTTTTTAATTTCTTTATTGCCCACAGGGGGCTAAACATAGAGGGGCAGACAAGGACAGACAAGGGGATTAAGTCGATTACATCGACCCCAGTGATTAATTGGTACTTATTTAATCGACCCCGAAAGGATGAAAGGCAAAGTCGACCTCGGCGAAATTTGAACTCAGAACGTAACGGCAGACGAAATACCACTAGGCATTTCGCCCGGCGTGCTAACGTTTCTGCCAGCTCGCTGCCTGGGGTCGATATGCTCGACTAAAGGCGGTGCTCCAGCAAATGACTGAAGCAAATAAAAGAATAAAAGAATACTGATGATTTTGTCTGTAATTATAAGTTGACTTTAAATTCAATTGCATATCATGAGTATTTAGGTTTTCGGGGGTTTTTTTGGTTCGGTTCGGTTCGGTTTGGTTTGGTTTGGTTTGGTTCGGCTTGGTTTTGGTGGGGCGATTTTCTTGCTGAATTCGATTTCCTTCAAGTTTTCTACATTGATGTAGTTTTATATGATAATTATAAAATCAGATTCATTTTTGGCAGAAATTAAAAATAAATAAAGTTACATAACTTTAAGGCATGAAATATTTTTCTAATTTCATGTTTCAACCAATTCAAGTCCTGGTTTACTCGCTGCTGTGGAAACAGACATCAGGTGTGACTTCCGCTATGTTGATAATGGAGGCTTCCGATTACCTAAAATTATCGAAAAATATTTCAAAAGTTTAAATTTTAAGGCTTATAAACCCCCATTGATATCTTATGTCGGCTCCGTACCAACTGAATAATACAATTCTGTATTTTCTGAGATAAGGAATTTTTATATTATATAATAGTTGGAGTGATGTTCTCATCTTGGTTGTTATTTTCATTACATTTCGGCTGTGTACGATCCAGCCTTCTTCAAATGCAATGCAGTCACCTAGATGTTCTGAGTTCAATCCCAGTCAAGGTATTAAGGTGAATCACAAGACACTTGAAGAAGACTGGAGTGTACAACAGCCGAAACGTAGTGAAAGCAACAATCAAGATGAGGACACCATTCCGACCAATATTAATACATAATAGTAAAAAAAAATAGTCCTCATCTTAGAAAACACAGAATTGTGTAAATTTTTCGTCATTAATTTCTGCAAAATAAAATTGAATGCGATTTTTATTATTAGTATGCAAAATTATAACAGTGTAGAACATTTGAATGAAATTGGAAAAAGTGAACAATAGAATGCATAGCAAAAAAAAGTTAGCCCAAATATTTTCGGCTTGACATAGACAATTGTAGTAATTATGGAACAGGTGAAACAGCTTTCTTTAATTGCTCAAAAAGAATTTGCCCAGTTGCCATACGATAAAAGTCTCACAAACACGAATTTTCAAAAATAAACGTAGGTTTTTTTTTTATATATTGTTGAATGCGAAATATAAATATTCAATATTATTCGAAAAACAATTGTCGTTCTTCTAACATTTACAAAGCTACATTTTTTTTTTTTCATCCCTAAAGACAAAATACAGTTCAAGTATAGAGAAGTTTGAAATTTCCTCACGAACATTAGACAACTATAAAGCTATAGTTTAGTGTTTTGTGCTGAAACAAACAACTGAAGATATTCGTAGAATATAAATATATAAAATGGGATGGGCACGGGTTTTTTTATCATTGATCTGTTTGATCAGCGCTGACCTGAAACTCAACGAAAACAACAGTACCACCACCACCACCACTACTACGCCGCCGCCACCACCACTAGTACGCCGCCGCCACCACCACTAGTACGCCGCCGCCACCACCACTAGTACGCCGCTGCCACTACCACCATAGCGACGACAACGACGCCACCAACAACAGTAACAACCACATATCTCAACCATCCTTATTCGGTGTCCAAATCCCGGCGAGATCAGTCTTGTCTTTC
The DNA here is from genome assembly GCF_006345805.1 of Octopus sinensis. Taxonomy (NCBI): domain Eukaryota; kingdom Metazoa; phylum Mollusca; class Cephalopoda; order Octopoda; family Octopodidae; genus Octopus; species Octopus sinensis. Next base: position 48,980,163 of record NC_043003.1, on the reverse strand, counting down.
ATCCAGCGGATGATAAAATTCCAGACAAGTATTTACCTCATTCTCTCTCTCTCTCTCTCTCTCTCTCTCTCTCTCTCTCTCTCTTTCTCTCTCTCTCTCTCTCTCCCTCTCTCTCCCTCTCTCTCTCTCTCCCTCTCTCTCCCTCTCTCTCTCTCAGAACCGGCTACGTTGCGCGGTATGAGGTGTCATGGCGGCGCATTCACACCGCTTCTTCCTTCAGAAACGAAGATGACTTAAGCGAGAGATAAGCAACATCTAATAGAAACAAAAAAAAGACATATTACTGGATCTGTCTGAAAAAAGAGCACGGAGAAGAAATAAAGAGGAGAACCATTGTTATTGGTTTCAAATTTTTGCCACAAGATCAGCAATTTCAAGGAGGGGGTAGTCAATTATATCGACCCCTCTGCTCAACTGATATATTTTTTATCGATCCCGAAAGGATGAAAGGCAAAATCGACAGAATTTGAACTCAGAAAGTCAAGGCAGACGAAATAGCGCTAAGCATTCTGCCTGATGTGTTAGCTAACGATTCTGCCAGCTCGCCGCCGCCTTATTAAAGCCGTTATTTTGGCATATGGCCAGCAAGTTCGGGTGAAGTAGTAAGTCGATTACATCGGCCCCGATGCTTAATTTATCGGTCCCGAAAGGATGAAAGGCAAAGTCAACCTTGGTGAAATTTGAACTCAGTACGTAAAGTCAGACGAAACACTGCTAAGTATTTGGCCCGGTATCTTAATGATTTTGCCAGCACTTCATTATTATTAAAGTATTTAGGACCGACATCATTTCGGAGTCTAATAACATAACCAATTCTCGCTCAAATTATATCAAATTTTAGCAAAGCATTTAAAAACTAAGTTTGGATCGGGCAAGACAGTGATCATAATAATGTTGTGCTGAAATGGCCACCACGTTCACCTGTGATTTTTTTTTTTTTTGTCTTTTCGGGCTATGTGAAAGGACTGGTCTATATCTCACCTCTTCCTACAAACTTAGGGGAACTCAAGCTTGAGGGGCTGAAGAATGTTACGCAAAACATGCTACAACGTGTTTGACTGGATGATCGACTTGATGTGTGTCGTGTCACAGCCAGTGCACATATTGAAAATTTGTGAAGCTTTGGGAAATCGATGTAAAATCAACATCTCTCTGAATCTCTTGTCCAAATTTTGATAGATAAATCTTTTATTGTTCAGCATAAAGTCTATTTAATTTCGTTTGTCTCCGACATGTAGTTCCTCAGAAATTTACATTTCAAATTATATCAATTTTTGAGGGGACACCCTATATTTTGAAGCGATAGAAATAAGTAAATATTGACTTTAAAAATTTGTTTGGCTAGAAAAGTCAAAAGTGACTCTGGGGAAGGACTTGAACCCATATCGCCAGTATGCAACGAAAGACTTCGAATTTCTCTCCCCATTTTAGAAACTTCATTCTTACCAATGAGAATTGTATGTTGTTGACGTCATAGGAATTTATAAACTTCAAAACGTGAAATACTTCTTTTTTGGAATGATGGATATTGAATCAGTAAAAGCTACGAATAATAGCTACAAATAGTTATAAATAGTTATGAATAGTTATAATAGCTATAAATACGAATATTCTTTCCAGCGAGAATTGCATGTAGTTTATCATGAGAATTTAGAAACTTCAAGTGTACTTGAAATAACTCGTTTATGGAATGGTGGATTTCGAAGCAGAAAAACTAACGTCAACAATTTTTGTTTTTCCATTTGGAACAAAGTTTTGTGTAGTCTGGTATCTACAATGTTTCATATTTTCTCAGTTCTAGAATAATTTGTGAGACGGTTTACAACGTCAATGAAGCTCACAAAATATTTGAATAAAAGCCCTTTACACTATTGTGAATAGCGAATTTCAATGTTTAGAGAAACGCGTACTGAGAAGAAAATTTTGATATGGTAGTGGTGGTGGTTGCGGCGGCGGTGGCAGCGGCGGTGGAAGCGGCAGACATCGTCGTCGTCGCCGTTGTCTTTGACGTTCTCGTTGTTGCCACTGCCATTGTTGTTATCTTCTTCTTCTTCTTCTTCTTCCAATCAGTAAACACGCCATTAGCCACAAAGAATAATCTCTAATTCGAGCCTACTCCAAACTACTAAGAATGCGTGTGGCAACTTGAAGATCCATCCACCACACGCGATAGACTGGCGGTTGCACGGGCGCGAAAGCTACGTTGTTATCCTCATTCCGTAAACGGTGGCTTTTAACGGGTGGAGAGCTGAACCATCCTGGGGTACAGAGGATTCGCAATCTAGACTAGGGTCTGAAAGTTTACCACACTATAGTGGGTTACACCATGGTTCCTCTTCTTTGTGGTAGAAGTAGGAAGAAAAAGTGAAAGAAAGTTGTGGTGAAAGAGTACAGCGGTATTCACTCCCCCCACTTCCACCCCACCGCTGAAGCCACGTGGAGCTTAGGTGTTTTTGCTAAATAAACACTCACTATGTCTGGTCTGGGAATCGAAACCGCGTTCTTACGACCGCGAGTCCGCTGCCCTAACCACTGGGCCATTGCGCCTCCACTGCTGTTGCGGTCATCGTCGTTGTTGTAATTGTCGTCGTAGTTGTTGTTTGTCGTTATAGTTGTTGCCGTCATTGTTATTGTCTTTTAGCCCCAGGTCAACTTTGACTTAAGGAAACTCATAATCAAACATATTTTAACTATATCCATACCATATTTCTAGAAGTATCCAGCAATACGTCCTCCAAAATGTCTTTCATATGTTGCTTGTTTTTCAGTGATAGCGGTGTCAGTTCAGCCGAAGGATTTTATTTGAGGGATATACGGCTGTATTGTCTAGTAGATCGAATCACTATAACAGAGGCTCCCACGCTGGCTCGAAAACAAAATCGATTGTTGGCAAAGTTAGAAATTGGACATTAGCTTACTCTGAAAGTATAATTTGAACACAAATCGAAATTCAATTACCAAGACTATTACCAATATAAAACAACTGCCATTTTGTGACGATTCGAATTTCAACTTTTGTTTCGTTTTGCTTTTTTAAAAATTTTCTCTTCCTTTCCATATTTATTTCTATCAATTCAAAAATATATCTTAATGGCAATGGTTTTCTTCTTTATCTCTCTCAGCCATACAACATCGGAAATCGGTTCGTTATTAGACGGATCCAGTAATGTATCAGTGTTCTTCTTCTGTTAGATGTTGTTAACCTTTCGCTTAAGCATCTTCGTTCCTGAAGGACGGGGCGCTGTGAGTACACCCTCACAACCCTCTTTACAGCACAATGTAGCCGGTTCTGGGAAACTGAGAGAAAGAGAAAGAGAAAGAGATGTGGCAAGGAGAGAGAAGAATGTGGCAAGTACTTGTTTGGAATTTCATTTATCAACATCAGGAGGATGAAAGGCAAAACCGATCTCGCCGGGCTTTGGACTCCGAATAAGGATAACTATGCTGATTGGTGGTGGTGGTGGTGGTGGTGGTGGTGCTGCTGTTGTTGTTATTGTTGTTGTTGCTGCTGCTATTACTGCTGCCACAGCTGTTGATTTTGATTACTTCCAGGTCAGCTCTGATCAAGCAGATCAAAGATCGAAGAGCCGTGCCCATCCAGTTTTATGTTTTTTGTTGTTGCTTTTGTTCAGATTTAACATTAATCCGATGCATAATTCCTTATTAAAGAGAATTAAGATATGATTTGAGAGAAACTATGCTGTTATTTCTCGCGGGCTAAAAGACCACAAATAGGTTCCCTCACTGAATCAAAAGCAAAATCACTTCTCAGCATATTCGCTAGGATAAAAATTTAATATCTGTTCTGTTCCAACCAGCTTAAAAATCTGATGTGTTCTTGATATGAGAACTTCGATTTTAAATTGATTTTTGGTTATCGACGAAGATGTTGGCATTTGTTCTATCTTTGCTATGATCTTATTTCGTATTGCAAAAATGAGATACATGTTGTAGCACATGGTTATCTTTACATTTTCCTTGTTTCACTCATTGGAATGCGACCATTCTGAGGTACCACATTGAAGGGTTTAGTCGAATAAATCCCACTACTTATATTTTTAATTTTGGAACTTATTCTATCGACCCTGTTGCCGAACCGCTGAGTTACAGGAGCGTAAACAATTAACACTGGTTGTCAAACTGAGAGGGAGAACGAACACACGCATTCAAAGAGAGAGAGAGAGAGAGATAGGTAGATAGATAGATAGATAGATAGATAGAGATAGATAGATAGACAGACAGACAGACAGACAGACAGACAGACGGGCGGACGGGCGGACGGACGGACGGACGGACGGACGGACAGACAGACAGGTAGGCAGGCAGGCAGGCAGGCGGGCGGACAGACAGACAGACAGACAGACAGATAGATAGATAGATAGATAGATAGATAGATAGATAGATAGATAGATAGATAGATAGATAGATAGATAGATAGATGACGGACGTCACCACAGTTTCTGTCTATCAAATACACTCACAAGGTATTGGTCGACCTGGAGCTAAAGTAGAAGATACTTTCCCAAGAGGGAAGGAACCCGAAACTATGTGGTGCAAAGCGTGTTCACATGGTTTAACATCACTACTGCCTGCTCTGGCCATAGGTGACTTTTCCAGGGTCCATACTGTTGAGAGAATTCTTTGCAGGACTCTGATGTGAGAAAAACTCCCCTCGTATCAATCACCAGCCTCGAAGGTCCCGAAAATGATCAAACCTTTTCTTGCACATCATAAGTCATAAAAAAAAATAAAAGCTTCTTTATAAATATTTTTCTAAGGAAAAGACCCGCTCAAAACATTGAAATTCTCTTCTTGACACAACAGGAATTTATATCATTTCGTAAACTAGAGATCACAAATTTGTGACTTCTAGAGTGAAATTATATAGTTCCAGTGGATAAATTGAATGATGTATGCAAAAAGAATAATTCTTGATGACTCGAAATTTGCCTCTCAGAGAACGAAAACAAAAACTTAGCGGTAAATGTCAGCAAGTCTCAAAAGGAAAAGGAGATAACATCAGAAAAACTTAATAAAACATTTCAGTTTTCATATTTAAGCGAGCAAAAAGCTAATCTTTTTGAAAGGCAATGTGACAGCTGTGTATGCGTATCTGTATATGTGTATGCATGTTTGTACTTATATACATGCGTGTGTGTGTGCGTGAGTGTGTGTGTGTGTGAGAGAGAGAGGGAGAGAGAGAGAGAGAAACTGCTTGATATTCGATATTTGCTTGTGCACCTTTGATTTTGCTGTTCGGCAAGAGAAACCTAGAGAATATGCACCACATTTAAGAAGTTTTCAAGACGGTAGCCCTGCATGGCCGTGTTTCAAAGACTAAAACAAGAAAGATAAACAAAAATACGGATGTATGCATCAACGCATACACTCACACACGCAAATATATATACTTACATCTCTCTCTATCTACACACACAAACACAAACACACACATATATATATATATATATACTTACAATACTTACATCCTCTCTATACACACATATACAAACACAATCATATTTAAAAGAACAAAGAGAACAATTGAAAGTCGGCATATGACTACATATATATATATATTATATATATATATATATATATATATATATATATATATATCTTTTTTATTAATCTTAATCGGCAGAAAGTTCATAAGTGCGATGCACGAAACCTTAATCCTTTGAGCCAATTTTGCGACAATTAAAGATAAGATTGGTGTGTGCATGTATGTACACACACACACACACACACACACACATATATATATATATATATGTGTGTGTGTCTGTGTGTGTGTGCGTGTCTGTCTGTCTGTATATATATACATACATACATACATATTTAAATATATAAATGTACATATATATATGTATATAGATATATATATGCATGTATGTATGTATGTATGTATGTATGTATGTATGTATGTATGTATGTATGTTGTATGTATGTATGTATGTATGTATGTTGTATGTATGTATGTATGTATGTATGTATGTAAGTATGTGTATATATATATATATATAATATATATATATATATATATATATATAATATATATATATATATATATATATATCTTTATATATATAAAACTGAGAATGTGTGTGTGTCTGTCTGTCTGTGTGTTTCCCTAAAACTTGAGAACTACAAAACCAATTTCATTCAAATTTTACACATGCCTTACTTAGGGTCCATGTCTTGGTGCGACTATGAGAGATATCTAACCAGAGGCGGTAAATTCGCCACAATAGAAGCAAAGTTCGAGTCAAGGGAGTACTCGACTCGAACCTTGCTAAATGGAAATATTTCATTTTTACCTTTATATCTGTGACGTAGGACGTCCCGGATAAAGATTAAAAATGCACCCCCCCCCCAGAAGTAGAGGTAGGCTGGATTGTAGCCATACTTCTATACAAGAGGGAGGACAAGATACAATTGATCGAAATTACAAGAGACGGGCTAACAATTCCAGTCTGTTATATATTTTGAGTATTGTTATCACTAGCGATATCAAGATATAACTTTGTATTTTGTATTTTATGTGTAGATGTATATATATATATAGATGTACATGTAATATGTACACATATATATACACATATATACATGCACTAGCACTATGACCCGGCAACGACGGGTCATAATGCTAGTATATATATAAAACTGAGAATGTGTGTCTGTCTGTCTGTCTGTGTGTTTCCCTAAAACTTGAGAACTACACAACCAATTTCATTCAAATTTTACACATGCCTTACTTAAGGTCCGGGGAGTGTCATCGGCCAAAAATCTTAACTTTTTCCCTAGGGCGACCCCACAGCAATATCATATCTTCTCCACTATTTCAGTATTCCGTGTTAAAAGTGAAACAAAAACATCTCTCTATTGTAATGCAGACTTTCACTTTAATACTGAAACTATTAAAGTGAAAGTATTATATAACATGGATGAACCATTAACAGTGGTCATCCATTTTGCTAGAAGAAGATCCGCTATGGTCTTATATGCTACACCACTGGTTTTCAATTCATATTAATCAAATTAATTTTCAATTTTTCACCCTTATTATGCGTGTGTGTGTGTATTAGCAATTCGTATAAAATTGCATCAATGACTTGAACTTGAATAAGTGGTTTCACATAAATCGGGATAAATTAAAAAGGTTTGTTGTTATTATTATTACTGTTTGACTATTGTAATCACGTTTGTTGGTTCCTCGTCAGGGAAACGTTGTTGCGTTGCATTTGTTAAATAATTGTAAACCGTAACCCTCACCCTTTGTTTAAAAATTGAATTCTGTCCCTGTTTGGCGAAATTGACAATATTTTCACCGTCTTTAAGGAAGCATTTTTGTTAAAATGCCTTCAATAGAAGAAAGTTCAAAAATGAATTTCGCTGCAGCCGTACATTTCTATACAACAGGGAGGACAATAGTACTGGACCCAGAACCATGTGGTTGGGAATACATATATATTTATATATATCTGTATATATATACGGCAAGATGTGTGTGTGTGTACGTGATTGTAGTTTATGCACATCCACAAATTAGCACGCATGTCGCTCAAATTTTAGGAAGACATTCAACAACATCCTATCTGGGTTTTGTCAACTTATTTTTTTCCCAAGGCACCCGCGGATAGCGGTAAAAATCTATTTTCGAGCATAACATTTTGCGGTAAAAATCTATTTTCAGCCATATCTTTTTGACGGCGTCTAACAAAAAGAAAACAAGATAAAGAAAAGTGGAAGAAGAGAGGCAGAGAGTTTCACGGGAAAGACAAAGTGAGAGAGGGAGAGAGAGTAAGTGACGACGTTCATAAAAATCTATTTTCAGCCATAGCTTTCTGACGGCATCTAACAAAAAAAAACAAGATAAAAGAAAAGTGGAAGAGAAGCAGAGAGTTTCACGGGAAAGACAAAGTGAGAGAGGGAGGGAGAGAGAGAGTAAGTGACGACGTTCATAAAATATAAAATGTAAAATGTTTTGTCTTTTCTTAAACACGAGATATAGTGTTCAAATTCAGGATGTTTTTGAAAGACACTATATTTTATAATTATAGTATATATACTTTCTCACACAACAATTACAATATATTTATTTTAAATCATTTATTTATTTTAAATCGTTCATCTATCTACCCCCCTCTCTCATACACATTACTTTGGGTGCGAAAGAGTTTTGTTTTTATTTTACGCCGAGTAAAAAAGTGTTTTGTTGACAATCCATTTATTTAACAACAAAGAAACAAAGAGGTGAGTAGCAATTTGTCAGTGAATTGCACAATATAAATGGGTACAATTTCCGAGGCTTCTACCACACCCACTCAAGGGTTTTGTAGCATATTAGTAGTTGATTCCACGCAAAAATGAACATATATGCATGCACAAAACATGCAATATGTGTACGTACATACATGTGTGTTCGTGTCTGTTGCCCATATATATTTTATATATTATATTATATTATATTATATATATTATTTATTATATATATATATATATATATATAGATATATATATATATATATATATATATATATATATAATATAATATAACCAATTCAAGGAGCCCGTGACGTCGATATTACTTAGTTTGGTTGAAATAAAGAACTTGATTGGCTTAATATCGTGCAAGGCCGGGTTATACTGCTAGTATATATATATATATATATATATATATAGATATATATATATATATATATATATATATATATATATATATATAATATATATATTATATATATATTATATATACTTTTTATTATTATTATTATTATTATTATTATTATTATTATTATGACTTGGCTTCGTGAACGAAGATCAGAAGGCTGTCCACGTCGCGTGCATGCACGCTCATGACTGACAAGTCCAATATGGGAAAGGCGGGTCCGTTAGCAGTGTCCACAGACGAAGGTAACATCCGGTGTGGTGTCAGAGGCGACTCGCGCCTTCCTCCTGCGTCTCTTGTCTTTAAGTGTGTCTCTTATTTGTTCCTCAAACTTACTGACTGCTTTGAAGATCGTGTGGCGCCAGACATCACGGTCTGCAGCCAGGTCTGACCAGCATATATATATTATATATATATATATAAAATATATATATTAATATAATAGTCAAATTTGCAGAAATCAAAAGGCGAAGTCATGTGTTGGAAGAAGAAGCAGGTGTATTTGTTTAACGCTCGGGAAAAATGAAAAAGTATTTTACGTTTCGAGCCTACGCTCTCCGACAGAAAGGATTACGTACATAAATATGAAGATATATACACACACACACACACACATTTATATGTACATGTGTAGATATGTATATGCATATGTATAAATGTATATTATATACATATACAGATATATATGAATATACAAACATACACACACACACACATGCACACGTATATTATCTTTATAGTCAAAAGTTACAAAAGCGGGGATATGTGTGTGTATGTCTGTCTTTGTGCGCGCGCGCGTATATGTATGTATTCATATAGAGAAAGAGGAGAGATACATAGACATATATTTATATATACGCACACATAAACATGTGTGTGCGTCTCTGTGTGTGTGCAGAGAGAGAAAGACATATAGACAGACAAACAGAAAAGAGAGAGAGAGAGAAAGCGAGAAGCAACTGATCGATTTTGTCTTCCGTAGGGAATCGAATAATGATCGCGAACTCGGGGCTTAAGACAATTGTACATTACAGCATTAAGTCAGATATACAATGAACGTATATGTTTCTGCACATATATATATATATATAGTATATATATATATATATGTACGCATACGTTATCAAATCAGTGTTTATATGCATGTGTGTATATATGTGGCAGGGAGTGTATTGCGTGTGTGTATGCTTTCAATGTTAGAAAACGAACAAGATGAGGAACGAACAATCGGTTGCCTGTTAACGACCGCCAGCATCATCCCTCAAGCTACTAACCACTCGCTAATTCTTCCTATATCTCCTATAACCGTATAATTCTATGTACACGTCAGAAACGTCATGTCAATTATGTACGTATCGTAACGTCGTTCAATGCCGACAGCAAGATTTCTCCTCCCGGCTTGACCTTACATCATTCTCAAGAAAATTACATAAATGCATCCTGTGGATTGATATGTGCGTGCAAATATACGTTGCGACAGACAGATAGATAGATAGATAGATAGATAGATAGATAGATAGAGCATAGGATAGATAGATAGATAGATAGATAGATAGATAGATAGATAGATATAGATAGATTAGATAGGTTTAGATAGATAGATGATAGATAGATAGATAGATAGATAGATAGATAGATAGATAGATAGACAGATAGATAGGTAGATAGGTAGAATAGATAGATGATAGATAGATAGATAGATAGATAGACAGATAGATAGGAGAGATAGATAGATAGATAGATAGATAGATAGAGATAGATAGATAGATAGATAGATAGTAGATAGTAGTAGGTAGATAGGTAGATAGATAGATAGATAGATAGATAGACAGATAGACAGATAGATAGATAGATAGATAGATAGATAGACAGATAGACAGATAGACAGATAGATAGATAGATAGATAGATAGATAGATAGATAGATAGATAGATAGATAGATAGATAGATAGATAGATAGATAGATAGATAGATGGGTGTATAGATAGGGAGAGAGAAAGAGGTAGTGGGAGATAGACAGATAGAGAGGGAGGGGTACATATATATTTACATACATATATGTATATATATATATATATATATATATATTTATATATATATACCTATATACATACATATACGTTTATATACATTTATACATGCATACGAAGATACATATATATGTATACATAAATATATTCAAGCACATATATATCCATACACATATATATGTGTATATAGATATATATATATTATATATATATATATATATTATATATGTACATACATATATATACATATATATATGTATGTGTGTGTGTGTGTATGTATGTATGTATATACACGCACTACACGTATATACTTACACACACAAACACATATAGTACGTGAATGTGTGTGTGCGTGCGTGCGTGTGTGTACGATAATGTGTATTTATGTGTGTGTGTATGTGTGTGAGTGAGTGTTTGTGTATTACAACACTTGCCATGTCTAGTTGCATGTTAGGATAAATTCAGTTAGAGATAATACTCTAAGATAACATACAGAAATCACCAATATATTCGTTCACTCATACACAACTTCTTGAATAAGAATACACACAGATCTAGAGGGATTTATTCATTTATTTATTTATTCATTCATTTATTCATTTAGATAGAGAGAGAGAGAGAGAGAGAGAGAGAGAGAGAGAGAGAGAGAGAGAAGTTTCTTTATTGGCCACACAGGGCTGCACACAGATGCTTTTCTTTTGGGGGATGAAAAAAACAAAAAACAAAAGAAACAAAAAAAAGGGCTGGTGTAGGTTTTCGATTAAGAGGGATCGTAAAAGGGAAGAAAAGAACAAAAAAATAAAAAATAAAGGAAAAAAATAAAATAAAAATAAAAAAAGAAGAAAAGGAAAAGGAACAAAAGAAAAGAGAAATGAAAAAAGAAAAAAGGGGGAAAAAAAGGGGAAGAGGAAAAAGAACGATCAATAGGGATCGTGTATCACAGTGTTATGATATATGGTGTAAAGGGGAAAGCAAGTAAGGTTTATCAGTGGGAAGAAAAGCCTACGAAAAAGACCACGGTAACCTCGGTCAATATATAGATAGATAGATAGATAGATAGATAGATAGATAGATAGATAGATAGATAGATAGATAGATAGATAGATAGACAGACAGACAGAGAGAGAGATAAGGAGAGAGAGACAGGCAACTGGCACTGTCGATTACGACGACGAGTGTTCCAGCTGATTCAGTCAACAGAACAGCTTGCTCGGGAAATTAACGTGCAAGTGGTTGAGCACTCCACAGACATGTGTACCGCTAACGTCGATCTCAGGGAGATTCGACATGACCTAGTATGTGACAAAGCTGGTCCTTGGAAATGCAGGAGTAGCATATTTTTGCCAGCTGTGTGGACTGGACAAGGCGAAATAAAGTGTCTTGGTTAAAGACACAGCGCGAAGCTGGGAATGGAACTCACGACGTTACGATCGGGAGCCGAATGCCCTAACCAAGAAGTCAGGCGTCTTCACAGATAGATACAAACAGAGAAACGGACAGTTCGATATATAAGCAGATAGCTATACAAGACAGACAGAGAGAAAGGCAAAATAAACGGATCGATAAATAGACAGATAGAGAGAGGGAGAGAAGCAGACAGATAAATCGATAGATAGGCAGGTAGATATATTTCTTTACTGCCCACAAGGGGCTAAACACAGAGGGGACAAACAAGGACAGACAAACGGATTAAGTCGATTACATCGACCCCAGTGCGAAACTGGTACTTTATTTATCGACTCCGAAAGGATGAAAGGCAAAGTCGACCTCGGCGAATTTGAACTCAGAACGTAATGGCAGACGAAATACGACTACGCATTTTGCCCGGCGTGCTAACGGTTCTGCCAGCTCGATAGGCAGGTAGATAGATAGACAGACAAGCGGACGAACAAACAGATAGATCGACAGACTGATTAGATAGGAATAAGGGTAAGTGTACTTAAACAATTATCAATAAAACACCCAGTCTTGTGAAATCGTAAGTTCCCTGAAAGTGACAAACTATCCCCACCTCAACCCATCTTTTCCGATCTTCTGTTAACTTTGCGTTTTCCTCCATCTTCCTCCTTACTTATTCCTTGATATTTTAAGGATATCCCCTTTACCGTTTTCCCATACCTTTTTTAAGAAATTTCGAGCGATATGGAGTGACGATCGAAGTAGATTAAAGCTATAAGTAATCCTTTCTACTACAGGCACAAGGGATGAAACGTTGAGGGAGGGTGTAAGTCGATTACATGCCTGTGTGTCTGTTTCTATCTATCTACTAATCAATCTATGGACCCCAGTGCACGACTAGTACTTGTTTTATTGACCCCGGAAGGAGGAAAGGCAAAATCGACCTTAACAAAATTTGAAAACAAAACGTAAATTCGGCGTGCATCTCTCCATTCGGCTAACTTAACTCGACGAGAGAGGCTTCTGTGTGAAACCTACGAAACTTTATGACGCACGAGTCGAATAAAACTGCTTTAAATTATATGTATAACTGCTACTAAATGTGTTGAGTGTTTCATTCTTACGCTTGTCCACTCATATAGTGCAGTAATTTGCTGTACGAGCTGAGGCTGGTGGGTATTTTCGTCCTGAAGTATGAGCGGAAATCCGCAGTACTAGCACACAAATCGTCCCATCTTTAAGATAATTCAGTTAATAAAACCAGTTTACATATTTCTTATGCATTCACTTTTTCATAATTGTCATTTTACTTTTCTGTTTTAAAACCCATAAAAGATTATTTTTGAGTGATTTTGCGGGGCTGGAACGGATTGATTATATTTTAATTACTTTCAATGGGGAAAATTGATTTGTAAAACGAGTAACTCGTAAGACGAGCTCGGCCATGGAACGAATTAAACTCGTACTGCGAGGTATCACTGTATATATATATAACGGGAAGGTTTACGAAAATAAACAAAAGACGAAGGCAGGTGGAGTACAAACAAACAATTGTAATAGTATGGCGCTCAGGAATAGAAATAAAACAAGTCTTTTACGTTTCGAGCCTACGCTCTTCGACAGAAAGATACACAGAAAAAAACAAGGTTAGAAACAAGGAGAGAAAAAATGCGTGTAGGAGCTAACGATCTATCATGGCGGCCCAAAAGTAGGTTTACAGGTATCACGTAGGCACTTTAAATTTCTTTTAAAATATTTTATTACATTTAAATTTCTATCTTACAATTAACTAAATTAGCATAGAACAATGGTTTCATATTTTTTAATAATTAAGATCTAAACTGTTAATATAAGAATGCGAAAGAGAATAACTGTAAACCTACTTTTGAGCCACCCTGTATATATATATGTGTGTGTGTGTGTGTGTGTGTGTGTGTGTGTGTGTGTGTGTGTGACTTTTGAGGCTTAATAAATATGCGGGTATTCTATTTCAGATAATACAAAAAAAAACCTAATGAGTATATCTGAAGGTAAACTCGTGCTATCTATTTGCACATCACGAAATAATACTTTAAAGGATATAATCAGGATAACCAGCAGGGTATAAAATATACTTCCTTAATTATCTCCTACTTAAGTTAAAATTAAAATTATCAATTATGAAGGAACTACACGTATTTCAGTATTGAAAGATTATAATATTTGTACACACACACGCACACACACACACACACACACACAACACACACACACACACACACACAACCATACACACACACACACACATACACACACATACACACACACACACACACACACACACACACACACACACACAACACATATATATATATATATATATATATATATTTAAGTAGGTGAATGAATTATCCTAGCATGGAAAATTCGTTTAACCGATACCTGGGTAGCAAATTCACGTCAGAAAACACGGTTAAAGCGACCTGTCAAGGGTAGAAACTCCGGGTTCTTGTGTGGAAATTTGTGTGTTATTTATATGAATAAATGAAAGAATGGAGTCGAACGAAGATTTTAACAAAATTCCTTTACTCTCGACACATGTTTCGAAGACGGCATACTTTTAATTCCGAAGGAATAAATGGTGCATTATGCCATCTTCTCATCAGGAAAGATAAGGAGCCTCTTTCAGCCACAAGACGAACAAAATTTTTGATGATTGCCTACATGGTGACCACAGTGATAATGAGTGTTTTTCTAAAATAATCCGTTATAAGCAATGACGTCAAAAATGGGTAGAAGGAGGGAGTAGTAAAAATAGGTAGGAGACAATATGTATGCTGTATGTATGGGGATATGCGGGTGTGTGCTTGTGTTAATGAGTGCGAGTGTTTGTGTATGTGTATGAGTGTGTGTATATAACTGCATTTGTGTCTGTGTGTGTGTATGTGTTATTGTGTGTGTGAGGGAGACAAACGTCAAATATACTTAGTAGTAAGGTGTAAAATTTGTGTGTTTGATCGTGCGTGTTATAGAGAGGGAGAGAGAGATATATATAAACATACGTCAAAGAAATTTAGTAGCAATGGAACATATAACGGAGCAGAAAGTTCGAAGGCATAGGAAAGAATTTGTCTATGGTAGTGGTGTGGACGTGAAGCTAATTGTTAAAACTAAAGTGGTTATCTATATTATTTATATGAGTGGTAAGTGTGTTTTTGCCAATGCTTATATTTGTACGATTTTTCTATGAGTGTGTTTACTAGGGGAACCTTGGCGAAAAGGATATAGAAGAGTTCAGAATTACAAATGTTACAAAATTTTCTGCCCTTATCAAAAGGAAAGGATACAGACAATATAAACCAATCCAACTTGAAAGTTATATTGTTGTCTTTAAGACGCCAAACTAATTTACTCAGTCCTGTACTATGTCGTTTTTCTTATCTCGGAAAGTCGAATAATGATTAGAAATTCTCTTGGATAACTGAGAAGTTGTCGCACCTATATAGTAGAAGACATCGGCACCGGAAGAAATTCTACACTTGGAAATGGAATTCTTAATTTTGGAATTACTGGACAAAAATTTTAATCTGTTAGGGTTCTCCTCCGAGATCGAAACGGAGTTTTTATTGTTATGATTGTTGTTTTTATTACTACTAGCGTTAACAACTACACTATTTCTATTATTATTATTATTATTAATTGCACTACAACCAGCTATATCCCCGACAATAGTACCGTTGTTGTTGTTACCATCAACATTCCCGTTGTTATCAACCCGACTAATACTATTATTAATATTATCATTGCTAACACTAACGCTGCTACGAATGCTGTTACTATCAATACTATTTCTATTATTATGATTGTATGATGGGTTGGAATTAGTAAGATTAGTGTTGGAACCCCCGGGTGAAGAATCTTTGTTTAGCAGCTTGTTATTATGGGAAGCAATAATTTGCGAAAGATTCTTAGTGTTAGAGAATGCTATTCTTACCTTGTGTGAATTGATAATAGAATGATATCTAGAATTACTGGGAAAGTTCCTAGCAATGGCTTCACGGAACTGTAAGGGAAGGTTCGATTTGATTTGTTTTCCGAAAGGTATTACAAACCAGATACAGTTTTTTGTAGACTTTGAATTGTTCCTAGTGTTATTTGTGACAGTAAGGGGAAAATTTCTGTGTTGGAAATTTGGAGTTGGGTGGCGCTTACCTCCCCTAGTCCGTAAAGGATTTACCTTATGTACAGGGGTGCTGGCACTATTAGAATTGAAATCATTATTTTTATTACGAGTGGTTTTCTTATCTTGAGAAGCATATGTTGGGTTAGAATGAGCTGGGTCGATGTATGATACTTTTTCCTTATAACCGGCTCTTGAGAAGGCGGTCTAATAGAATTCCGCTTTTTGGTTAAAGATGTCGACATTAGCAGATAATTTTGACAGTCTCAGAGAAATGTTTTTAACTAAATTATCGGTAATTGGCTTGGCATGATTACTGAAAATGCTGATATACTTAAGAT
The DNA here is from genome assembly GCF_006345805.1 of Octopus sinensis. NCBI lineage: Eukaryota > Metazoa > Mollusca > Cephalopoda > Octopoda > Octopodidae > Octopus > Octopus sinensis. Next base: position 48,963,564 of record NC_043003.1, on the reverse strand, counting down.
TAGTAGAAGGTTTATGATAAGGGAAGTATGAGTTATTCTGCAGTCAATCTGCAGAATAACTCATACTTCAATAACTCATAATTCAAAATGGAGTGATTACAATCAAAATAAGCAACAAATATATCCAGAGGTAATGCAATATGATCGTTTCATTTAATTGAACAATGCAAATATTACATCAGTTTTAAAATGTAGAGCAATCTTCAGCTGCATAAAAATATAGAATTTAGTTAAATTCAAAGGATTCATTTGTATAGCTATTCTATTAACCAAAATCACAAATAGGATAAGTAGCTAGACAAAGAACATGTTTCATCAATAACATCATAGTTGTAACTGGAGTCGCATGAAACGATCGTACTGCATTACCTCTGGATATCCTTGTATATATATACATATATATATATATACATACATATATATATATATATATATATATACACACACACACGCACACACACAGGCACACACACACGCACACACACACACACACACATATATATATATATATATGTATATATATATTATTATTTCTAAGTCTCTCTAAAGGACTACGGCAGCGGTACTGGATATTAATAGTTATCGCCAAGCTAACGTGGCAGTCTAGAAAAATAGGACGAATGCTGCCGTTGATTAGCTCCAAGGGGCCATCGCCTCTAGCTAGCTATGTGACACACGAACCTGTGTCCATTGTCACCTGTGTCAGCGGCTTTCCTTTGCTGGTCCGGCATCTACAGACTAGTTTCAGTGTATTTGGCCCTTATCAATGTAGAGTAGCCGAACCCAGCAGGCTTCGCTACTGACCGTCTGTTCGAAGGTTTATTTACCTAAAATCAGTGGAATACAGCGGCTGACCTCCCCTGTTCAAAGGTTATAATGGACACAGGTTCGTGTGTGTGTGTGTGTGTGTGTGTGTGTGTGTGTGTGTAATCATCAGATTTACAATTCTACAAACACATCAGGTTCTTTTTCAAAATATTGTTAATCTAATTTTACATCACCTTAAAATTAAGCGTTTAACTACACATCAAATCAAACATTAAAAATTTAAAATTATACTTTATAACATTAAGAATTAAAAATTATAAATTATGCATTATAAATATGAATTAGTATACATATATCAAACTTACAAAGTCAAGTACATAATGTCAAATACAAATTATAAGTTATAAAATATACATCAGAATAAAAATGTCTGTAATTAAATGTGAAAAATAACATAAAAAATGCAGATACACATCCTCTTTTGATGGAACCAAGATGACTTTCAAAATGGCGATTAGAGAAAGGGAAGATAGCAGAGCAATATGGGAATTTATAGATGATTAGTGCAAAGAGGAGTAATTCTACTATGCAGAGTTAATTTAAATTATCTTCTATTATTATCTTCCATCTAACTATGTTGGGGATATATATAATTTGTTATAATATAATTTTTAGTAATATTTAATTTATTAATTTATTTATTTAAGATTTATATAATTTTTCAAGTATTGTAGAAATCAAAAGTGTCTGGTTATTAGATTTAAGGGGCGGGGTTCAGTATTACCCGCATATCTATTAATCCCCAAAACAGAATTATTATTGATTTCTATTATATATTTTGTATATTTCTAGATAAATATATAAATACATGATAATCAAGACCCCACTGTATAATATGCAGAAGTATGTAATGCTAAAGGGTTGTACCTGATTGATCCCTGATTGATTTGGAAATTCGTTTTTCCCAAATTATTTAAATTGATATATTATATATATATATATATATATATTTACTTGTTTCAGTTATCAGACAGCGGCCATGCAGGGGCAACGCCTTGAAGGATATTTTTAGTCGAATGTATCGACCCCAGTACTTGTTTTTAAAGCCTGATACTTGTTCAGTCGGTGTCTTGTGACGAACCGCTAAGTTACAGGGACGTAAACACACCAACACCAGTTGTCAAGCGGTGGTGGGGCATAAACACAGACACAAAGACACATACACACACACACACATATATGACATATATATATATATGACATATATATATATATACACACATATAAATAAGGCGGCGAGCTGGCAGAAACGTTTGCATGCCGGGCGAAATGCGTAGCCGTATTTCGTCTGCCGTTACATTGTGATTTCAAATTCCGGCGAGGTCGACTTTACCTTTCATCCTTTCGGGGTCGATAAATTAAGTACCAGTTACGCGCTGGGGTCGATGTAATCGATTTAATCCCTTCGTCTGTCCTTGTTTGTCCCCTCTATGTTTAGCCCCTTGTGGGCAATAATAAAAAAAATATATATATATATACACACGACGGCGTCTTTCATTTCCGTTTACCAAATCCACTCACAAGGCTTTGGTGGGCCCGAGGCTATACTAGGAAACACTCACCCAAGGTGCTGCGCAATGGGACTGAACCTAGAATTATGTGGTTGGGAAGCAAACTTCTTAACCACACAGCCACGCCTACGCATGCATATAGCTATATCGAAAAAGGGCCGAAGTCCTTCTCCAGCTGTAGGCTTATAAAGCCGGTTCCCCAATCCGTCGCTGGGTCACTCAATTTTATCAGCTGAGTGGAATAGCATAACGTAAAATGAAGTGTTTAGCTCAAGAATAAAATGCCTCGACCAGCACAAGAATGGAACCCACATTCTTACGATCATAAAAGCAACACTCCTAACCAGTAAGCCACGCTCCTCCACACTCACACACCTACGTATATATGTATGCATGTAAGTATATATATATAGAGAGAGAGGGAGAGACAGAGACAGACAGACAGACAGACAGATAGGCAGAGAATACAGACAGACAGACAAACATAAATACACACACGCCCACACACGTTCAAAAGCATAACGCATAACGAGAAATGGATGTTATGCTATGACTGAAAGGAGTCTACACAGCTGTTATGACTGAGCTCATTGATCTATCATCTTGACACAATATTTGAATGAATTTACATAGACAAGAAAATGCGAAAGATTGCTGGGTTAAGTAGAATATCTTTGATGATCAATGGTTGTACTTCACAGTTTTATTAAAACCTAACAGGAAATTATAAGAAAAAATATTTCTTTTTAATGTTAAAAACACTGTGTTATATAGAGAAAAATAACACACACACACATATATACATATACATTTGCGTGAGTGTGTGTATATATATATATATATATATATATATATATATAATATATATATATATATACATATATACATATACATATACATATATACCATGTATCAATATCAATACTTTGTTGTTGCTGCTACGCTATATAAAGAAAAAATATCTATACATATACATATATATATTTGTGTGTGTGTGTGTGTATATATATATATATAATATATATATATATATATATATACATATACATATATATATTTGTGTGTGTGTGTGTGGTGTGTGTGTGTGTGTGTGTGTTGTGTGTGTGTGTGTTAATATATATATATATATAATATATATATATATATATATATACATATACATATATATATTTGTGTGTGTGGTGTGTGTGTGTGTGTGTGTGGTGTGTGTGTGTGTGTGTATACATATATATATATATATATATATATATATATATATACTACTACTACTACTACTAATATAGGATGAAGTTTTCTTTCTACAGAAAAAAATTCCATCAAAAAATGTGGCAGCATATTAAAATACCTTTACGGTTAAAATTATAAACAACTTATACGTGAGGACTAAAGAAAATTATTTCAATGCCAATATGCTGATAATAGACTATTACATCGTCAATTTCCACACATTATTTACCCGCTACAGAAAAAAAAACTCGAAGAACTGTAATCGGGCAAGCCGGCCGTTAGAATTTTTTTAAAAAGTTCGTTATTTCTATATTGAATCAATTTCGGAATTGATCTCATAAAAGATTCTTTCCTCCTCAGTAGAACATACGAAAGGATATAAATAAGATACTTACATGCGCCCATGGAAAAAGCCGAAGCAAAAATCATGAGCACATATAAGTACCCCAGATATATCTAAAAATAAAATTCTTTGGTCAGCCTCAGCACAACGTGTTGACTGTTCTCCACTACATGTTATAGTGGTTACCAGTCCCTATAGCGAGTAGTAATAAGTCTACTACTAATATAGGATGAAGTTTTCTTTCTACAGAAAAAAATTCCATAAAAAAAAAACACCAAGGATTTTGCTACAATGTTATGATTATAGGTAAATTCACATTTCAGTTCATTATAAAATACAGGATTAGCAGTTATGGTTTCGTATTTCGTTGCTAGACCTGTGGATCCTGTTGTTCTTGCTTATCCGCAAATAAGCCATGATCGCTGTGAGCTATAAAGAGCACAATTTAAGTCACAATCGTCTCAACTTCTTTTACTTTTTCCAGAAATACGTCGCAATATATTAAACAATAGATTGGTGCAAAGATCCCTTTCCATACATATGGACAGGCACGCGCACACACATATACATACACACTCATACATCCACATAAATCGGAAAAATGACCAAATGCAGAGGCATATATTTGTACATTCATAAACCTATATATGCATACGTATGCAAAATGAACAGTATGTATTTGATTATTGATATCAAATTTATATTGTATTTGTTTTTGTTTTTACCTACTGCCTAAGAGAGTAGGTTGAGGTTTGAGTGATATTTGGCTGTTATTTCTAGCATGTATATTTTGCTTAGTCATGACTACATGCACACCCTCAGTCAGACTGTATGAATCTATATCGAAATCCGGGCTTAACCATCCAGCAGCGTAGATTAGACGTTAAGCGAACGAAAAAAAAGTTTACCTAACACACAATAGATCAAACGAATTAACTAATTCTATTTTCTTAGTAAAAGGGAAAATTTGACACCGCTGACACTTCAAATCAGAAGCAAATGAGATAGCAGAAAATATTTTACAATAAATTTGGTCTGGCGTCTTACTGTCTCGTTTATTTTCCCTACTACCACCACTACAAAGCTATATTCTGATACCAAATAGGAAAAGCATTAACGTCCTGGGATAATGTGGTTAAACAGCGAGATTTCCTCAAGGCTTTTTACCATAATAAATAAATAAATAAATATCGTAAACTATGATGAAAGTTAAAGATATATTCTGAACTACTTCGTCCAGAGATTTTAAAGATCACTTCCTATTTACCCTATTTTTTTTTTCTGTTTTTGTTCTGCATTCTGGGGTTTGCTTAACAACAGCAGAATTGCACTAAAGGCCGAAGAACAAGTGATAAGTTTCTGACACACACATATACACACAATTTCTTTTAAATTGAATTTTTGTATTCGCACATACACACACGTATGCGTGTGTGTGTGTGTGTGTGTGTGTGTGTGTGTGTGTGTGTGTGTATGTGTGAGTGTGTGTGTACGTGTGTCTGTGTCTGTGTCTGTGTGTGTGCATACGTCCATAGATTCATTTTCTTTTTAATACACGTGTGTCCGTGTATGAGAATTTTTCGAAATTTATTGTTCATCGACAGATAAAGAAAGCAGTACTCAATACATGATTCAGAGAATATGTTTTACTTAAATTGAGTTCCTTTCTCGCAACTCTAGTTTCATGCCACAGCGTTCATCAAGCGAGACCTGATACTCATCGGTGTGAGTGTGTTTATTTTTTTCATACCTCTTATTGGTTGGTCTCATGTTCTTTTAGTTATTTTATTTTTTTATTATGGCTTTTTGTGTAGTAGTTTATTTCATTTGTGGTTTTTAATATTACTTTAGGCCATTTCAAGTGTGCGTGTATATGGGTTATTGATATCTGCTTAACTCCAACGTAACATCAGGCAGCGAGTTTCTTCTACCTCTGTAGCTTACTTGCTTCTCTTTTTTTTTCTTTCTTTTTCTCACAATGCCCTCCATCAACTGCAGACATTTGAGTTCTATCCTGGCTATGACTTTGTTTCTTCTTTTCCTTTCACCCACTTTTGATCCACTCCATAGCTTTATGAGACAGCATTTCCTACAGGAGTTAATGACAGAGCCGTTATTTGGTTAGTTGACCATCAATAAATAAACAACCGAATCTCGTTCGTACCATTCCTTAATGCGTGGGGTTAATCCACATGACTCCGTAAGGAGCACAGGGCCGGTTTCACGGTTTTTCTGACGTATATATTCCTCCCTGGACGGGTCCGTCGCAAGATTACCCATTTTTGCCAGGTAAGTGGACTGGAGCGACGTAAAATGAAATGTTTCACTCAAGAACACAATGCATCACCCGGTCCAGGAATCGAACCCACAATCTTACGATGATGAGTCCAACACTCTAACCACTAAGCCAATACGTGGAGTAGAGTTTATTCAGATATTTATTTGAACTTAGTCGCTAGTCAGGTTTTATAACCTGCAGTCTTTCTAATCGCTCCTGGATATTGTAAAAGTAATATTCCTTTGTGAGCAGCCTAGAAATTTCTTCAGTCAAACCATTGGTCAACTACTTTCACAGGATAAACTGTTTGGGTTGTTTGCTGTATCCGTATGATGAAAATGATGATAACCACCTATCTCTGTCGATAAGGTAGAGTTGATTTGGTTATGACTATCATGCTACTATCTTGCCACAGTGCCATAACAATGTCATCTTCGGATATTTAATGTGTTTGGATATACTTCTTTGTGAATCTTTTTTGGTGTCTATATCATTTTAAATGAAACGTAAGCCTTTAGTAGGCATTTGATTTAGCCACGCTGTGAAAGGGAAACAAAGTGGCTACACTATATGTTTATCTCAATTAGCAGAAGTGAAGGCGCGTGGCTTAGTGATTAGGGCCATTCGGTTTACGAACGTAAGGTCGTGAAATCAATTCCAGGCGACGCGTTGTATTCATGAGCAAGACTCTTTATTTCACCTTGCTCCAGTCCACTAAGCTGGCAAAAATGTGTAGTACCAGCATTTCAAAGGGTCAGCCTTGTCACAATCTCTGTCACGCTGAATTTCCCTGAGCACAACATTAAGGCTACGTGTGTCTGTAGAGTGCTCAGGCACTTGCACGTTAATTTCACGAGCAGACTGTTCCGTTGATCAGATCAACTGGAACCCTCGTCGTCGTAACCGACGGAGTGGCATTAGCAGAAAAATAAATAGATCGATTTGGTTTCTGGTTTTGGTAAGCCATCGTCAGTGAAAAATTCAGTGAATGCACTGTAATGTAATTAGACAGACCAATTTAGTTTTCCCCAAGTTTGTATATATTTTAAATAACTGTGAGCCACTATTCTTTTTGTGAACAGAATATATTAGTAGACTTTCCTGAATAAGCATTAACAAAACCAGAAACCAGTCGACCATTCCATTTTTTTTCTTACTCACGGTGAAATAAATCTATAACTGTAACCACTTCGATCACTTTTCACAATGAGATCAAATTCTACTTATTAAAGATTTGTCAAAAAATTTCAATGTTCCTCACAAGATACTGTTTTGTGCACTTCTAATTAATTCATTAATTCTTGGGTTCAGCGCCTGCAGAGCCATGCAAATTAGACAGACAAATATAGTTCTGGCTGAGTATACATACATACATACATATATATATATATATATATATATATATATATATATATTATATATATATATATATATATATATATATACATACATTTAAGGTACTATTCACAGAACAAAAACTAGTATTCCTTCTCTGATGAGGGTTTAACAAACCTAGAAACGAACCAATCGACCTCATTTTCAGCCCTGTGATATCAGGTGCTATAGTTATTGTTCGCTCGAAATAGTATGTGCACCTTTCCTTTCTGTATGTATTACATGATGAATAGTGTGGTCGTCATCGTGGCACTTTGGTAGAAGGGAACTGAAAGAAGCCCATCGTATATATATATATATATATATATATATATATGTGTGTGTGTGTGTGTGTGTGTGTGTGTGTGTATGTGTGTGTGTGTATGTGTGTATGTGTGTGTGTGTGTGTGTGTGTATGTATGTATATATATATACACTTCAATATGTGACCGCGTGAGTATCGTTGGCGATTTTCTTTCTCCGTCTTCCCTTCATTGGACCTTTCCTTTTTCTATGTTTCTGACGAAGAGCTCCGCTCGAAACGTTAAATCCTCCTTCTTTCTTTCCTTTCCTGAACGTCCAATAACACTATACTTGTTCCACGTCTTCGCGTTGTTGTGTTTTCTCTTTGTTCATGTTTGGATTAACTATATAGATAGATAGATAGATAGATAGATAGATAGATAGATAGATAGATAGATAGATAGATAGATAGATAGATAGATAAATAAATAGTTAGATATAGATATAGATATATATATCGTATATATATGTGTGTGTGTATTCTAGCTGTTGTACCCGGCGTTGCTCGGGTTTTCTATGTTAAGGATAAGCCTATGCCGTTATAACTGTTGCTTGATGAAATTTCTTTCTGAATCTTTCGGATGACGTCATGTTCGAGGTACTTTAGCAGAGGTACCCGATAATTCCCGGGTTGATTGGAGTGTAGTCCAATTGCACGCAAAATGTCTATTAATTTTATAATATCCCCCTGCTCACGCGCAATTATCGATTTTTTGTCAACTCTACATGACGCATTCAACTTACGGACATGAACTGTAATCACGTGTAACATATCTTAAAAATCGATAGAATAGTCTCTGAAAAAAGCTGATACACGCCTGTGCCCTTCCGGAATCAAATTAAAACCTTTACCGTCTCCCTAACCATAAAATTTACCTAAATCTCAAATTTCATTAAAATCAGATGAAAAATATAAAAGTAACGGCCAAAAATAAAATCCCTATGGGTATTTGCACGCAAAAAGGCTATTGATTATATAAAACCACTGCTCAGGGGCAATTATAGATTTCTTGTGAACGCCATATACTGAAATCAACTTACTGCCATGAGCCTCGCTCACTCATCGATTTTCATCTAAATCGGACAAAAAATGCAAAAGCTGCAGGTGAAATTACATCGTTATGAGAATTTCCATTCAAACGCCCGATTGAGCTCACAAAAATCGATGCTAACTGAGCATTAGCGAGTTTTCGAAAAATTCCGGCCTTATTTGAACTTCAGGGCACGTGATCTAGCTATGTGCTAAAAATCATTAAAATCGGTTGGACGGTGTGGGAAGAGTTAGAGTGACCCCAAACACACGCATAAACAGACACCATTACACATTTATGTATATAGATTTATGTGTGTGTTTTTGTGACTGTACTGGTCCCTCACCCCACCCCCACCATTGCTTGTCAACCGATGTTTGTGTGTTTATGTCCTCGTAACTTAGCGGTTCGGCAAAAAGAGACCGATAGAATAAGTACTAGGCTTACAAAGAATAAGTCCTGGGTCGATTTCTTCGACTAAAACCCTTTAAGGCAGTGCTCCAGCATGACCGCAGTCAAATGATTGAAACGAGTAAAAGAATAAAAGAATATATATAATCTACAATTTTCTACAATGCTCTTCCATCTATATGACATTTGCAAGGCCCCTCTTCCAAAATCCACTTGTCTGCGAAGAAACATACTCCTCCAATACTGTTCTGACCTCCTCTACATAATTCATATTTTGTCCATCCAAATGGTTTTGAAGACTGTGGAATAAATGTAAATCAGATGAGGCAATGTCTGGCAAATATAGTGGGTCGGGCATCGTTTCCCATTCAAACTACTCCAGCCTTTAGAATGTTATTTTTGCTGTATGTGGCCGAGCATTATCCTGATGGAAGAACACCTTTCGTCTTAAAACCAAAGGTGATCGTTTTCTGATGGCACGCAGGTGTCGATGAATGGTTGAACGACCAAATCCAAGCTTCTCTGCTAGTTCCTCAACAGTTACGATGGGATTTTGTTCCATCAGGGTTTACAAGACACCCTCGTCGAGCTCTACAGAATTTCTGGAACTATCTACGGAATTTCTGAAAACCCCCGTTGGCACTAGCTTACGCTTATTGTTCGATGCCCACATACTGCATTGATGTTCCGCGTACTTTCCGTTGCGTTATTGCCTCTATTGAACACATAAAGCAAAATATACCGAATAAGCTCCTTTGTCACTTCCATTATAGATTTGAAAACATAACTGTTAAAATTTGCACTCTTCAAAAATTGCACAAAGATTAAGGACAAGATAAGATAACTACGTGCAATTATAGTAAGTTGATGTAGTTAGTTTATCCTGTCCCCCTGCGACTTTTAGTTCATACAATTGAAAAATCTGCATTATTTATGGCATGACCCAATATATATATATATATATATTATATATATATATATATATATATACATTAAGGAGTAGAACGTACAATTTCCTGTAAGTCAGACAATTTCATGGTCTCGATAGACAATATAGAAAAGGCGTTACCCCGGGGGATGGCGAGGTAGATGTATGTATGTATTTATATACACATAGCTATATACACATATATATAACAATTTTCGTTGCTGTATGTATGTACATAAGTATGCACATATGTATGTATGTATGTATGTATGTATGTATGTATGTATGTATCTATGTATCTATTTATGTATGTATGTATGTATGTATGTATGTATGTATCTATGTATCTATTTATGTATGTATGTATGCATGCAGAGAGACAAGGAGAGAGAGAGAAAAAAATGATTAAATTGATAAATATGTAGATGAAAATAAATATTTACGAATAAATTTGATATCTATAATAATATATACATACTGGTCATTTTGCATACGTATGCATAAATAGGTATATGAGTGTATTTGGGGCATTCTTCCATCTATGTGGGTGTATAAGTGTGTATGTATATGTGTGTGCACGCATCTGTTCATATGTATGGATACATGTCTTCGCACTAACCTAGATTAACATTTAAAAATACTGTCGGATCAGTAACAGAAACTCTATAATAGGAGCTAATCTAACTTCAATTTCTGATGCCATGAATCGATAGATTTGCCATAATAGACTTTAATTAGAGAGCTTTGTATTTTAACAGTACTGCGTGTAGAATTGTGTGCCAAATGTTATCATCTCTAATATTATACCTAGGCCTTGGTATCTATGTGTGTGCGTGAGTTCGTATGAGCGTGTGTGCATGTGAGTCTGTACGTGTGTGTGTGTGTGTGGCAGCGGTGGGGTCTGCCTATGTTATGGAAGATAGATTGGAATTAGCAGCGTCGAAACATCTGTATGCATACATAATTAATGGTTTGCTTGGAGTGATAACTATTCTCTGAATTATGTCCGCTGCTCTATCATCATGATGTTGAATATATAATGGCTTGCTATTGGCTGTGTGTGTGTGTGAGTAAGGTACGTATGTTTATGTGTGAATAGGTGATTGAGTGTATATATATATATATATTTGTGTGTGTGTGTGTGTATAAATATATAACACATATATATATATACATATATATATGTATATAGATTATATCATATATATATATATATATATATATATATATATATTATATATATATATAAATTATATTATGTATGTATGTGTATCTGCATGTACATATACATATTAAATACTCAATAAATTCGACTATGTGCTTGTCTGTGTGTACTGTGCAGAGTGTGTGTGGGTATGTGCCTACTTATGTATGTATACTCTTGTCGAGTGTGATGTGTGTGTGTGCGTGTGTAAACTGCACTGTGAAGGCTCGTGCGAATCTATCTACTACATTGCTTCTGGCATTTATTTAAGCGCCCCGACTTATTATATTCCCTCCAAAGACAGTTATTATTTATCAGAAATATATAAAGTGTCTGCTTCATACCTTTTGTCCGTTTCTGGTCAATTTTGATACCAAACACTCGTGATGTCAACAACCGTTATACATAATGTATGGCTGAGAATGAATTATTGTCTTTAGTTGAACGGCAGCTGACGAGGTGATTAGTTAACGGAATGCATAAAAGTCCTACGAGATTACTTTTCTATAGTAGCTTTATGTAGTGCATTTTAAGGAATTCGTTCACATTGACGTAAACTCATAGCACCGACTACTTGTTCAGTCAATGTTCACACTCAATGATTAAATATCTCACTTTAGTGAACTAAAATTACACTGCTTAGGTTCGTGGATGTGAGTCTTAGTGTCTACACAATACACTCACTCACTCAAATGTACATACACACAGACATATATATATATGTATTATTGTTACCCTAATATTTTAATTATATATATATATATTCTTGCTACCTAATATTTTAATTCTATATATATATATTCTGCTACCTAATATTTTAATTATATATAATATATATATATATATATATATATTATATATATTATATATATATATGATTATATATATATATATATATATATACATATATAATGTATGTATGTAGATAGGTAGATAGATAGATAGATAAATAGATAGATAGATAGATGATAGATAGATAGATAGATAGATAGATAGATAGCTAGGATAGATAGAAGATAGATAGTAGATAGATAGATAGATAGATAGATAGATAGATAGATAGATAGATAGATAGATACTAGAGTAAGCACATAAATGTGAAACAATGCAGAGAAAAGAAGTACTTGAATACCGTAAGTAGAGTAATATGATTTACTATTAATGCTGCAAAAACATCACAAACATATCACAAAAAACTGCTACATTCGTCGGACAGTTGTAATTAAGAATCTCAACTGAGTAGTAGTTTTTTTGCGATATATTTGTGATGTTTTTGCAGTTTCAGTAATAAAGTGTGTGTGTGTGTATATATATATATTGGTATGCTTGTTCCCAAACAACACTTATTTCACCGGATTGAAGGGTGATGCTCGAGTGTCGAAACCATAATGATATCTGTGGGGCAGCTGATGATGGAGGTATGCTAGATTGTTGGTATGGCTGTTTTTTTTGTATGTGTGGAATAGTATTATAACACATCCTTTTAATATATATAGATGTGTGTGTATGTATGTACGTGTTGTATGTTATATATATATATATATATATATATATAGATTCTATATATATATATATATATATACATACTACATACATACATGCATAATATATATGTGTGTGTGGGTGTGTGTGTATGTATGTATGTATGCACGAGGGTGTGCTGAAAAGTCCTGGCTTTGAGTAAAAAGAAGATACAGGAGGATCAGTTAATTATGGTTTTATTCAACATATTTCCCTCTCAGATTCACGCACTTATCGCACCGGTCTTTCAGCTTTTCTTACCCCTTTAAAAGAATTCGGATGGTTGGGCCTCCAGCTAGGCTTTTCGCGACACCCTTAAAGCCGGGAACTTTTCATCACCCCGTCGTATGTATGTATATATTATATATATTAAAGCATATAACGAATGTATGCGCGCATATATATATATATATATATATATATATATATATTCCACTGCGAGGGTATGTACTCCTCTTATAGAGATGAAATCATCCTGGTTACACTGGTTTAATACCTATTTCTTTATTACCCACAAGGGGCTAAACACAGAGGGGACAAACAAGGACAGACATAGGTATTAAGTCGATTACATCGACCCCAGTACGTAACTGGTACTTAATTTATCGACCCCGAAAGGATGAAAGGTAAAGTCGACCTCGGCGGAATTTGAACTCACAACGTAGCGGCAGACGAAATACCGCTAAGCATTTCGCCCGGCGCGCTTACGTTTCTTCCAGCTCACAGTTTGATACCATGTGCCTACGAGAAATATCACATCGATATAAATGGGTATATTAAAAATGTAGAGTATGATAAACAAGAAGAAAGTGGAGAGTATATAGATATAAATTAATTTATTAACATATAGTTAATTAAAAATGCCTACAATTGTTTCAATTATATAAACAAAATAAAATTTGCACTTAGTATATTAAGTAAAATCTCATTAGGACTAATTGACATAAAAGAACTGTAATCTTTTTTATGTTAATTAGCCCTGCTGTTGTTAGTTTGAGATTTTAACACAGACTAAATAAACAGAGATATGTTTATATGTGAGGTGCGAGTGTTAATATTTTTCATGAGAAAATAGGAAACTAAAATAAAATACGAACAAAAATAAATTAAACGAAATGCGAATAAAAATAAATTAAACAATATAGCCGTTATATATATATGTGTGTATGTCTACAGATTTTACTAATTTGTGTGTGTGTGTGTGTGTGTGTGTGTGTGTGTGTGTCTGTCTGTCTGTCTGTCTGTCTGTCTGAAAGAATAAACCAAATCATTTATTCATTCTTGCTTGTGCAAGTATCTGAAAATTAAAACAAGAGCATTCAAAGAGCGCAAACCTCCGCCAAGACAATACCAATGTCTTCTCAATGATTAGCCAGAGATGATTTTTAAAATGAGAATATCTTGACTGCTCTCATAAACGAGAATACTAAATATGAACTCGACTGCTATCAAAAATAAAGTAAAATAAAATAGGAAAAATAGTCCAGAATCCTTGTCCGGAACCGGATCGATCCCAAAATCTAATCAATTCGTGCCAGTTACAAGGCCAAACATCCCTGAAAGTTTCATTTTAATCAATTCAGCGGTTCTTGAGATATCTTATCCACAAATACCACTGGAACAATACATCCGCCTTCGTTAAGGCAGAGGTAATAATATGCGCGTTATATGCGCGTATTATTTCAGTTTATAATTATTTGTGTGTGTTTATGTTAACCTATTTTAAAACTAACTTATGCGTTGACGAAATCTACCAAATCTTTACTTCCAAATTTAAAATTCTTAATAACCGTCAAGAATCTGTTTTATCTTGTAAACATTCCTTTAAATATGTATTTCGAAAATAGAATTAAATTAAATATAATTTAATACTGTTTTCTACTCTAGGCACAAGGCCCAAAATTTTGGAGGAGGGGCCCAGTCGATTAAATCGACCCAGTATGCAACTGGCTCTTAATTTATCGACCCCACAAGGATGAAAGGCAAAGTCGACCTCGGCGGAATTTGAACTCAGAACATGAAGACAGTCGAAATACCGCTAAGCATTTCGCCCGATGTGCTAAAGTTTCTGCCAGCCCGCCGCCTTAATGTATAACTTAATATTATTCAATAAAATTCGATAAATAAATATAGTATATTATATTATGTTAGATTGAATGTTATGATAGTATATATCTTTTAATCTATAAACAAAATAGAGGTCTAATAACTACAACACAATCTTTGATGACGTAAAGCACGAATTTCTTATATTGAATACCCAACCTGATCATGTGATACACATTATACTACACCCGGGATTAATACAAATTAAATAGATAAGATAATTTCAAATAACAAAGACTAAATTGGAAGTTTTAATTAATAATAATATTTATTGTTTCATACCCATGAATTTAATAATTAATTAATAATTAAAAAATAATTAATAATATCTATTAATTGACAACCTTACAGGTAAACATAATAGATACTAATGTATATCCAACTTTAACCGTTCCTTTGTTTAAGAATAGATTAACATGCACACACACACACACACACACACACACAAATAATTATAAACTGAAATAATACGTGCATATAACGTATTATTTTAATTTTAAAATACTAACGCGCACAAGCATAAATACATAAATGATTTTGTTTTTTCTTTCAAAAACGCACACACACACACACACACACACACACACTTTAGTAAAATCTATAGACATACATATATATAACAGCTATTTTGTTTTATTTATGTTTATTCGTATTTTATGTTATTTTATTTTATTTTCCTATTTTCTTATGAAATATATTAACACCCACCAATAATAAGTTTCTTTCGTAAATAGATGACGCATCATCTGCTGATATAGCAAAAAGATCTATGATAAATGATGAAAGAATAGCCTCCTGGTAAGCTAGTAACATAGGTGCCATGATGCTATAGATGTACAGCCCTACGGTGGTACACAATTCAACCATTTTTTTGTGTGTACATGTGTGGGTGTGTGGGTGTCTATCTGTCTGTTTGTCTGTCCCTGAGTGGGTGGGTGTGTATGAACGTGTATGGCTCAGTGGTCAGTGGTTAGAACGTCGAGTTTATAATCATGGGGGTGTGAATTCGATTCCCGGACCGGGCTGCGTGTTGTGTTCTTCAGCAAAGCACTTTATGTCACGTTGCTCCAGTTCACTCAGCTGTAGAAAAATGTTGCGACGTCACAGGTGCCGAGCTGTATCGGTCTTTGCCTTTCTTTTGGACAACATCGGTGACGTGGAGAGGGGAGACTGCTATATGTGGGCGACTGCTGGTTTCCATGAAACAACCTTATTCGGGCTTCTACCTTGGAGGGTAACTTTCTAGGTGCACTCCCGTCTTGTGGTCATTCGTAATCGAAGAAGGCCTTTACCCTTATATATATATATGATTCAGGAGTGGCTTTGTAGGCACAAGAGAGGCTGTGTGGTAAGTAGCTTACCAACCACATGATTCCGGGTTCAGTCCCACTGCGTAGCATCTTGGGCAAGTGTCTTCTACTATAGCCTCGGTCCGACCAAAGCCTTGTGAGTGGATTTGGTAGACGGAAACTGAAAGAAGCCCGTCGTATATATGTGTGTGTGTGTGTCCTGCATACATATAATGTGTGTTCCTTTTATTATTATTATTATATATATAATATACGTATATATATATATGTATGTATGTATGTTGTGTATATATATATATATAATATATATATATATGTATATATATATATATATACGTTTTTTTATCTATATATATGGAGAATTTTCCTCCGTCTAGCTGTTTTTCTCTCTCATAACAGTAAGTTGCATTGTGGGACAGTCATTTTAACCGAGTTTTTTATTTATTCATCACCTGATGAGATACGTCTGCACCACCGGATACTCCTGAACCAGTTGTTGAGTGTCCCACAAAAGGAGTCGATGCTAGATGTGTCGAAAAGATTGTTGTGATTAATATATATTCTCGTATATTCCATCTTCTGTCTTTCATTTGTATATATATATATATATGTATATATAAATATATGTACATATATCTATATATATATATATATATATATATATATATATATATTATATAATATATATATGTGTATGTATGTATTATGTATGTTGTATGTATGTAAGTAAGTATGTATATGTATATTTGTATATATGCATATATATATATATTATGTGTATGCAATATATGTATATATGTATGTGTATGCTATATATATATATATATTGTATAAATATGTATATATTTTATACATATATATGCATATATATATATGTATGTATATATATTATATATATATATATGTATATATAAATATGTATATATGTATATATTCGTAATACATATATATGCATATATATATGTATATATATATATGTATATGAATGCATATATATATATGTATGTATCTATATATACATATATATATATATATACATGTATATATGTATATATATATGTATACATATACATGTATACATATATATATGTATATATATATGTATATATATATATATATATATATATATATATATATATATATTCATATATATATATATATTCATATATATATATATTATATATATATATATATATATATATATATATATATATATATATATATATATAATATATAACGATTTAGGAGTGACCCAACAGGTCACTCGTCCACCAGAAAGAGCAGCCATAACTCACACCGCCATATTATTAATTCAGAAATTAAGTGAAAATTTAAAACATTTACCCTAATTCATCTTTTAGACGTTGCAACGTTTTCTTCTGTGTCATTAATGATAAATTAGCTTAATAAATTAAATTAAGCCAATCTACCATAGGTTACACTTCATCAGTAAAGACCTGGAGAGACAAATATACAGCGAGGCGTCTGTATCGGAAGCCTACGGATATCTGACTTAAAATTTTCAAGACTGACGTATTCGCGCCAAACTTATCAACAGTAAATATAAACTGCCGATTCAATCTCAGAATTATTCAGAAAATTATCAATTAGTCAATTTAGGGTAGCAAAAAAATTCAATAGAATTTATCGCAAATTTTAAGTCAGATATCCCGTAGGCTTCGATACAGACGCCTCGTGTATATTTGTCTCTCCAGGTCTTTACTGATGAAGTGTAACCTATGGTAGATTGGCTTAATTTAATTTAATTAAGCTAATTTAATCATTAATGACACAGAAACGTTGCAACGTCTAAAAGATGAATTAGGGTAAATGTTTTTAAATTTTCACCTAATTTCTGAATTAATAATACTTGGCGGTGTGAGTTGGCTGCTCTTTCTGGTGGACGAGTGACCTGTTGGGGTCACTCCTAAATCGTTATATTTATATATTTAGTCGATGACTATTTTCCTTTTTCACCAGGCCGCTGGTTGCGATAAATTTCTATTGAATTTTTTTGCTACCCTAAATGACTAATTGATAATTTTCTGAATAATTCTGAGATTGAATCGGCATTTTATATTTACTGTTGATAAGTTTTGGCGCGAATACGTCAGTCTTGAAAATTTTAAGTCAGATATCCCGTAGGCTTCGATACAGACGCCTCGTGTATATTTGTCTCTCCCAGGTCTTTACTGATGAAGTGTAACCTATGGTAGATTGGCTTAATTTAATTTAATTAACTAATTTAATCATTAATGACACAGAAACGTTGCAACGTCTAAAAGATGAATTAGGGTAAATGTTTTTAAATTTTCACCTAATTTCTGAATTAATAATACTTGGCGGTGTGAGTTATGCTGCTCTTTTTCTGGTGGACGAGTGACCTGTTGGGTCACTCCTAAATCGTTATATTTATATATTTAGTCGATGACTATTTTCTCTTTTTCACCAGGCCGCTGTTGCGATAAATGTCTATTGAATTTTTTTGCTACCCTAAATTGACTATATATATATATATATATATATATATATATTCATATATATATATATATATATATATATTATCTATATATATATATATATATATATATATATATATATATATTATATATATAATATATATATATATATATATATATATATCATGTAACAAAACAGGAATCTGAAAAACGTTTTGGGCGTTATTTATTCACCATTACACGTGTTTCATTTGCTAATAGGAATCACAAAATTATAGATGTTGGATAAACATGCAAGAAATTTTCTATAAGAAATTCTTCAGACAGAGAATCAAATAATATATGCTATATAATTATATATATATATTATGTGTTGAAAAGTTCCTAGCTTTCAGAGTACCGAGAAAGGCCTGGTCGAAAGCCCAACCTTCCGCGTTCTTTTACAGGGCTTAGAAAAACTGAAGGACTGCTGCAATAAGTATGTGTATCTGAGAGGGAAATATATTAAATAAAATCATAATTAACTGATCCTCCTGTTTTTTCTTCTACCAAAATCCCCCTCGTATGTATGTGCATGTCTTTTTTCTCGTCCACCACCGCTCAGCAACCGGTGTTGCTTTATTTATGTATCGGTAACTTAATACTTCAGCAAAAGAAATCGACAGAATAAGCACCAAACTTTAAAAGTAGGAACTGTGGTCGATTTGATTGACTAAACCTTTCATAGCGGTGCATCAGCATGGTCGTTCGGGCAGAGTGAAAATAAAAAAATTGTAAAAATCGAAAATACCTGAGGACTAAAATGTTGTTATATTTAATCACTAGAAAAATGCTAAATTTTCGCTGAGTTCATTTAAGAGCATTTACTCCCTCAAGTCCCTTAAACTCCAAAAATCGGGGACTTTTGTAAACCTTTTACAATAGCGGAGTTTGAGGGGGGTGAGGGAGTAAATGCCCTTAATGATCGAAGCGAAAATTTAGAATTTTTCTAGTCATAATATATATCAAGATTTTAGGCCTCAGGCATTTTCAATTTTTATAATTTTTTTATTTTCACTCCACCCTAGATTATACAATCTAAATACCCTCACACATATATATGTGTGTTAGCGTAGAGGGAAAATATAAAATTGAAAATGCCTGAGGCCTAAAATCTTGCTATATATTATTATTATTATAAAAATGCTAAATTTTAGC
>NC_043003.1:48833533-48938533 GCF_006345805.1 Octopus sinensis | reverse complement strand
TATATGGCTAAGTCATTAGCTTCGGAATTGAGTAGTTTTCGGTTCAGTCTCACTCCGAGGCACCTTGGGCTAGCGTCTTCCCCTTAAAGCCACGGGCCGAACAATGCCTTGTGAGTAAATTTAATTGACGGAAACTGTATGGAAGCTCGTCGTATACGTATATGTGAATGCTTATATGTATATGAGTGTGCGTGCTTGTGTATCACACACACATACGCACGCAAGCGCACTGCTTAACTGGTGTTGATTCGTTTACATCCCCGTAACTTAGCAGTTAAGTAAAGCAGTCGGACAGCAAGGATGCGGAGCTTTAGAACAAGACCAAAACAGCTAGATGACGGTGGGAATAGCCTAAAGAACTGAAACGTCAGGTATATATATACCTGGTAACATGTGTGTGTGTGTGTGTGTGTGTGTGTGTGTGTGTGTGTGTGTGTGTGGTGCGTGCGGGGACATAGAAATAATCGGACTGAATACCCGATCGCGCGGTTAAACCATTGGGAGTGAAGGGCTTCTAGCCTTTGTTAGGGCATCCTTCTAGGAGAAGGTAACTGGGATAACTCCGATATAAAACCTGCGGCTCAGTGGTTACCGATGATGTTGACTTCTCCTTTTCGGATTATGGCTGATGTTGCTTAATGAGTGGGATTGACTCAGTGCACAGCCTTTCCCCACTTTAAAAAAAATCTTTCTTGCACAGGCATTGCACGATAGCAACATTGATTAAGATTCGTGCAATGGCCATACTCGATAACGAGGGGCAGCCACCATGTATGTATGTATGTATGTATGTATGTATGTATGTATGTATGTATGTATGTATGCACGAAGGCGCATAGCTTAGTGGGTTCGATTTCCAGGCCGCGTGTTGCGTTGTGTTCTTGAGCAAAGCACTTCATTTCACGTTGCTCTACGATCATTTTGTCATCATGTATGTGGCACTCGTTGCACCTGTACAGATGGGGGGGGGTGATTTTATGTCTACACAATCATTTGATCGCTATAAACAAATTATCTGTGAGGTTGTTCGGTAATAAATTTAATCCTTTAGGCTGACATAGAGGGACGCTACAGGACAGACAAGAACAATTAGGCGTCTACTACAGGGTTGAATGAGCGGATGGAGGAACAAAAAGAAATAGGATAAAAATTAGACATGGTATAATGATGAGACAACAAGATGAAATGTTGAACGTGGAGACCCCACAAGCCACGACCCAGCACTGTTCTCACACAGGAGACGACGGTATACGTTCAAGTTGGCCACATTCATGCTCAACGATCGCGTCACTTGCATCCATCTTGTCCTGAACACACGCGGCAGTAACATCTCTCTCTCTCCCTCCCTCTCTCTCTCTCTCTCTCTCTCTCTCTCTAGCCTTATTTTTCTTTTGAGGTGGTATGTGAAATAGTTTATTAAACTCTGGCCAGCAAGAAAGTTGCCCGTCTTAATTCCTTTCACTTTCGTCAACCACACGACCACTTTCGCTATAGCCACCAAGCAGAGGAAAGTCACCTGCCTTTCCCGGTTAAGGGAAGGAGGTGGGACAATTTTGATAATGGACTTAGTTGACAACTGTACTCTTCCCAGGCGTGACAGCAGGTGTTCTAAGGTAAACCCATAGATCCGAAATCAACGGACACCGTATGATAGTATGCAGAACAGTTTCGTAGCTCAGTTCGCATCTCGGACATATCTGTGTATCTGCACATCTGTGCTTGAAGAGTTATCGCGAACAGGCAAAGCTCCTCGGTAGCATTGCCAGGCCAGGGATTTCTGGTAGTTATCCATGGGCCCCGGCAAAAAGTCCTCCGGAAGTTTGGTGAGTTGACCGTCATCGAAACCCAGTCTCCCCCAGGACATCGTCGCACTTACCAGCCACTAACCCTCTATAAAAGGACGAGGTGGAGCCCCCGCCGCTCGCATCGCGAGGGATGGGCACATAAAATTTCAAGCGTTGTAAAGATATATAGTCGCCTAAACAACCAAATCTATAAACGAGCTATAAATTATAAAGACATAATAAAGAAATTCATGCTTTCTTCTTTCGAAATATCAACAGTTATTTAAGGCGGTGAGCTGGCAGAAATGTTAGCGCGGAATGCTTAGTGGTATTTCGTCTGCGCTAACGTTCTGAGTTCAAATTACGCCGAGGCCAACTTTGCTTTCATCCTTTCGGGGTCGATTAAATAAGTACCAGTTACGCACTGGGGTCGATATAATCGACTTAATCCGGTGGTCTGTCCTTGTTTGTCCCCTCTGTGTAGTCCCTTGTGGGCAGTAAAGAAACAAGAATCGTTAGTACGCCGAGCGAAATATTTAGCGGCATTTTTTCCGTCAGTACGCTCTGAGTTCAAATTCCGCTGAGGTTGACTTTGCCTTTCATCCTTTCGGCACCGATAAAATAGTACCAATTAAGCATCGGGGTTGATATAATCGATTTACCACTTCACCCGAACTTGCTGGCGTTGTGCCAAAATATGAAGATATGATGTCGAATAATGGTTCTCATAAGGCGGCGGTGAGCTGGCAGAACCGTTAGTTAACACACCAAGCAGAATGTTTAGCGCTATTTCCTCTGTCTTAACTTTCTAAGTTCAAATTCCGTCGACTTTGCCTTTCATCCTTTCAGTATCGGTAAATATAAACACCAGTTATGCACTGGGGTCGATATAATTGACTTACACCCTTCCCTGAAACTGCTGGCCTTGTACCAAAATGTGAACCCAATATATCAACAGTCATTAAGCTATAATCGTACGCTTCACATATATATCGTACGCTTCACAACGAAAGTCTTCCCGATTACGCGCCTCGTGTTCTTTCATCGGTTAAAGCTGTAGCGTTACTTCGTTCTGATTTTTCCCATAGTGTTTTCTTGGGGTGGTTTGCAGCTATCTCCCCCAGCTGGATGGCCGTTGACCCACAAGGAGCTCACCCAACCTTCAGCAGATCTTGTTTTTAGCCCTGTTGGATGTCCAGACACACTTCTTACGAGTGGAAGAGCCGGTTTAGTCGCCGACCACTTGACTATGAAACACTTATTACTGGTTCACATAGTACCAGTAGCAGGTCTCATCAGCCTCTAATGAAATCCCTAACCTGACAGTAATTAGTGAAGAAGAGTTCACTTAAATACGTACCCAAATTTATGAATAATTACAGCACAAGCTTGGTTGTAGGGTAAGAAGCTTACTTCCCAACCACATGGTTCCGGGTTCAGTCCCACTGCGTGACACCTTAGGTAAATGTCTTCTGCGATAGCATCGGGTCGACCAAAGTCTTTGGAGTGGATTTGGTAGATGGAAACTGAAAGAAGCCTGTCGTATATGTGTGTGTGCGCGCGCGCGTGTCTGTGTCCCATCACCGCTTCACAACCGGTGTTGGTTTGTTTACGTCCCCGTAACTTAGCGATTTGGCAAAACAGATCAATAGAATAAATACTAGGCTTTAAAAAACAAGTACTGGGGTCGATTTATTCGACAATAAATTCTTCAAGGCAATGCCCCAGAATGGCCGCAGGCTAACGACTGAAACAAGTAAAATATAAAAGATACCTCTCAAAAAACAAAGGAAGCTAGAATATCGACATTCTTCAGAAAACTTCAAACGGCTTTTGCGGCAAATTTGTGAAACAGTAAATGTTCTCTTCTTCCGTCGAACGCGGTGAAATACAGTGATGGCGGAGGTATTGTTTTCAGTTGTGTTTGTTTGTTTATCCCTGGACAAGATATCTCAAGAACCGCTGGATGGATCCGAATGAAACTTTCAGGGCTG
This sequence comes from Octopus sinensis, assembly GCF_006345805.1. Classification (NCBI taxonomy): domain Eukaryota; kingdom Metazoa; phylum Mollusca; class Cephalopoda; order Octopoda; family Octopodidae; genus Octopus; species Octopus sinensis. Next base: position 48,934,755 of record NC_043003.1, on the reverse strand, counting down.
TTTGGCCTCGTAACTGGCACGAACTGATTAGATTTTGGCATTGATTCGGTACCGGACAAGGATTCTGGATTATTTTTCCTGTTTTTGTTTTTTTTTTTCACTTAATCTTTGAGAGCAGTCGCGTTCATTTTTAGTATTCTCGTTTGTGAGAGCAGTCAAGTGTATTTCAGATATTCTCATTTTAAAAATCATCTCTGGCTAATCGTTGGGAGGACGTTGGTGTTACCTTGGCGGAGGTTTGCGCTCTCTGAGTGCTCTTGTTTGTTTGTTTATATATCTATTTATTTAGAAAGCTTTTTGGTTCAAAGTAGCATTCCGCAAAGCGATGCGTCTTGTGACTGGAAGAGTGCAGCCTCCAGCATTTTTTTCTGTTAATCTGTTCCCTTTGGATGCAGATTCGACTTGTTCCTATATCAAATGTAAACAACTATAGAGGAATCCTTACAGTACTTCGCTTTACATTTAGATTCGTTTGACAATATGGAAAGATAATTATGGGTGATGTCCTACAGTAATGAGGATAATGCGTGTGCGTGTGTGCGTGTGTGTGTGTACTCATATATCTGTGTATGTACGTAATTATGTATGAGTGTGCATAGAGAGAGATTGAGAAGGAAAGCGAGAGGGGTTTATATAAATATATATATATATATGTATGTATGTATGTATGTATTTCTTCTTTCTCTCTCTCTCTCTCTCTCTTTCTCTCTCAGTTAATATATAAATAAATATATAAAGAGAGAGAGAGAATGAGAGAGAGAGAGAGGGAGAAGAGAAGGCTTTATATATGTAATGTTTGTGTTTGTGTGTCTATGTACATATACATCGTATATGTATCCATATATATGTGTGTGTATATTATGTGTGTGTTTGTGTGACTGAGTGTGTTCTTTCCTTCTCTCTCTCATTTAATATTTATATACATATATATATATATTATATATATATACACATATATATATATATTATATATATATATATATATATATATATATATATATATATACATATATATATATATATATATATATATATATATATATATATATATAGGGGGGAGAGGGAGAGAAAGAGATGGGTTTATGTGTGTGTATGCTTGTGTTTGTATGTGTGAGTGTGTGCACATGCCTATGTGTATGCGTAACCTCGCTATACAGATATTAAGCAAGAAGTTTGAGAACAATATAGGAACCTAAATCAAAACAATCATTATAACATGTTTATTATGACATTTCAACTTCTCAATAGTGAATATGATACAGACATGATTTGAGTAAAATTTCCATTTGTTACGAATACACAGTCCTTCCATAAACTAGCGTCGCTTCTGCGACTAGAATATCTAAACACTTTTTTATTATCGAATATAAACATGTCGTGATGACAGCAATCTGAATGGAAGATATAGCGAACATCATATACATGATATCATCTAAATTATTGTTGGTCTTTCTCCAAACCATTTTTGGTTACGTTCAGCGAAAAAACACAGCTAACAGTAACTGTATCGATATCCTATACGAAGACAATGTGTTATAACTGTCTGTACATAACAGCGTTGGCTAAAAATGTGCTGATATAAACTGTAGTACATACAACGTAGAGTGAGTATCGCTTAGTGGTTACGATGTTGTACTAACGATCGCGAGATCATGGGTTCGAATCCGGGACATGATGTTATATTTGTTTATGTATGCAATGTTGGCTTTAAAATGTATTGATATAAATTACAAAACTTACAACGTAAAAGACGCGTGACTCAGTGGTTATGATGTTTTACTCACAATCGCGCGATTGTGGGTTCGATTCCCAGACCGGGTGGTATATTGTACTCTTCAGCCAAACACTTCGTCTCTTGTTGCTCTGCACACCGTACGCCTATACTAGCAATGTTGATTCGATGGAGAGAGAGTGAGCTAACGTACAGCACATGCATATGATCACTATAGATCAGCGGTTCCCAACGTTTTAGCACTACTGAGAAATCTGCAGTTACTCTACCAATATTACAAGTTCAGGTTTATACCTGTAATTATTGGAACCCAGGGATGTGTAACACACTGCCTAAATACCAATCTTGAGAAATTAGGCTTCTCAAAACCAGAAAGGAGAAAGCTAATTCGAAGACTACAGATCCAAGCCATCACTGGAACTCTAAAAGTTTGAAAAACTTTCCCGAAATTTATCATTTAAATATATATGAGTGTGTCTAGATATGGAACTACAGGAGTTGGACAAAATAATGGAAACACCTTGAAATTTCAAACAAATTAATTTTAATATGGGGTAGGACTACCTTTGGCAGTAATTACAGCTTGAATTCTACGAGGTATGAACTCGTATAACATTTGAATGAATTGTTTCCAAATCAATTTTTGTCCATTCTTCAGCTAAAACAGTCTCCAGTTCTTGTGGGAACTGTGGTGACCAGATAAGATGTTCAACTTCACAAGAAAGTTCCTCGTGCCATTCAGTAACAACTTTTGCTGTGTAAATTGATGCAATTTCATCCTGAAAGATTGCGTTTCCCTCCGGAAACAGTTCCGCAACAATAGGATGAATTTGATCAGATAAAACGCTTAAATAGGCTTAACTATTAATTCTGCCATGAAGGGAAGCCATTGGGCCAGCGGATTTCCAAGATATAGCCCCCTTCCCCGATCATCACAAATCCTCCTCCATGTTTAACAGTTGGAAGAAGGCAGTCTGGATCAAATGCTTCTTTTGGTTATCTCCACACGTATACTCGGCTGGTGGTCGGGAATAAGGTAAAGGATGACTCGTCCGAGAAAATATCATTCTTCCACTGCTCTAGAGACCAATTCTGTAGGATTTTAATCCACTCTAAATGCATACAACGTTTGTTTTTGAAAGTAGCGGTTTTCTGATTGCAGCCCTCCCGTGAATCCGGCGAACAGTTTTTCTTAAGCTCTGCAGTAATTTTGGGAGCTGTACTTTTGTGATCCTTCCTAAAATTTCGCGAAAGAGTCCAACGGTCCCTATCTGAAAGTTTTGGTTTTCTTCCGGAGTTTTGTATATGAGTTGAAATTAATATTATCCCAAGCCACTTCTAACAAGACTACGCGACCCCGCTGCTCAGTCTTCACGACTCCCCCACCCCCATCCCAGGGGGTTGGGAACCCCTTCTATAGACAAATCATCTGTATGGGTTGTTCAACAAGAAATTGCAGAACACGAGAGATTATAGATAGATAGATAGATAGATAGATAGATAGATAGATAGATAGATAGATAGAGATATATACATATATATACATATATATATACATATACTAGCAGTATCGCCCGGCGTTGCTCAGGTTTGTAAGGGAAATAACTATAAAGCATTTTTAGAGAGTTATAGCCAAAAAATAGCAAAAAAATGGAAAAAAAATGATGGTAAATTTTTTTTGAGAGTTAAAAAAGGTGGAGTTGCGTCCCCAAGACGGTCTGTGGTTTGGGTTTCTGATTCTCGACCCCATGTCGAATTTATCGATTTTTTTCAGAACTGGGGGAACTTTTCAAAATTTTCGCTGCGTTAGTTTTGAATTATGACATTGGGCTATGTGTGTGTCAAGTTTCATCAGAATCGGTTGAAAGCCGTGGTCAGAGTGAGGGTACGAGAAAACAGACACACAGAAAACGCACAGACAAACTGCCGTTTATATAGAGAGAGATATATACGTGTGTGTGTCTTTGTGCCTCGATGTTAGCATGTTTGTGTCCTCGTAACTTAGCAGTTTGGCAAAATAAACTGATAGAATAAGTACAAAAATAAGTTCGCTCTCAAAAATTAAGTAGAAGAAAAACAGGAAAAATAATCCAGAATCTTTGTCCGGTATCGAATCGATGCCAAAATCTAATCAGTTCGTACCAGTCACAAGGCCAAACATCCCTGAAAGCTTCATCCGAATCCATCCCGCAGTTCTTGAGATATCTTGTCCACGGACAAGCAAACAAACAAACACGACTGAAAACAATATAAACCTGAACTTATAATCTTGATAGAGTAACTGCGGATTTCTCAGTAGTTCAGCGTAGGTATTCTCTTTTTCACTGATCTTCAGTTTTATGTTAACATCCACCGGGCAGCTAATTTCCACAGCTGTGCACCGTTTCTCTTCTTTATCCCAAATCATTATATCAAATCTGTTGTGCTTACGTTTTATTGAGGTCTTCACTGGCACATTCCACCACTACTCCTTTTTATTATGAGTGGCTATGGCTTCTACCATACTGTAGGTTCTTATTTTTTTGTCCTCGGGATTATCCTTCCGACAGATTTCATTATAGAGTATCCTAGCTACGACATCAAGCCTCATCGGTATATAGTACCGCGATGGCATTTTCAGATAACTGCTTTTGATGCGAGTGATATCTTCAGAGTTAACTCCATAAGCTCTGTATCGCTTGTTACATTTTACTGCTTTTCTTGCATCTCTATCCCTTTTGTGCAACAGGTATTCGGTTGATATTTCCTGTTCCTGGATTGCAAACGCATATGTATGTATGTATTGTGTACGTACGTACGTATGTACCTATGTATGTACATGTATGTATGCATATACTATCATGTTAGCACGTCGGGCGAAATGCGTAGCCGTATTTCGTCTGCCGCTACGTTCTGAGTTCAAATTCCACCGAGGTCGACTTTGCCTTTCATCCTTTCGGGGTCGATAAATTAAGTACCAGTTACGCACTGGGGTCGATATAATCGACTTAATCCGCGTGTCTGTCCTTGTTTGTCCCCCTCTGTGTTTAGCCTAGAAATATAGATAGATAGATAGATAGATAGATAGATAGATAGATAGATAGATAGATAGATAGATAGATAGATAGATAGATATACACGCACACACAATATATATACGTAATATATATATATACACACAATATATATATGCCTACATATATACATAATATGTGCCATATATATATATATATAATATATATATATATATATATATTATATATATATATATTATATATATATATTATATATATATATATATGTACATATATACATATATGCATACATACAATGTGTTAGAAGCATTATTAAAAGAGAACATTATACGAAAAGTCAACTAGTTATTTACTCTACCAAATGATAGTCTTGTTACTGTGATCTCATTAAATTTCGACATTTTCTAATACGACATACTAAGCAGCTGCTAACTTCAGATTCTTGGTTTGAATCAAGCTAAATTGTTGCTAAGCACTTCTACTGGTTGTAAAACATTTGATTTTCATCTAATGTGTAGTTAAACTTCAGATTTCCCATCCCACCTCATTTCCCATTCATGCTGTTTGTTCTAAATTAGAGTATGCTCAATCAAACCTCAGAGGTGACACAGCATCAGCAGTCAAGTATCTATGGCAATAAGCCAAGTGACATTATTAAAAGATTCTTGTAACGAGGAAAAAAATGTGCATTAATGAATAACAGACTCAAATTTGAATCTTTCAATGAAATATTTTAGTTGGCAAAATAAGAAAACAAGCTAAAATCTCTAATACAACGAAATCAAGGGCTAAATATATCATGATGTTCATATAACTAAGAAGAAGAGAAAAACCGATGTTTAAACAAGAATTTTGATGAGATGAAAATGCAATTTTTATAGAATTCTGTAGAGCCATCAACATAATCTGAAGGTAAGTTTTGGAAGGAACTCAAAATTTTATGGTTTGTGCGTTTAATGAAGTATCTAGTTCTTAGTCTTTTGTTTTCTTATGGCTATAGACTTAGAAGCCTATAGTATTTGGTAAACACGAGGTCAGGCTCTCCTTCTTTCATTATAGGATAAAGATATTTGACTACGCAGCCAATGAAATGAAAATAGATGGGAGATAATGTGTGAGTGTGTGTGTGTGTGTGTGTGAATTTGATTTCATGCTTTTATGTTCCTCAAATGATTTATCGTTCGTTTCTAAGGCGTCGTGTTGACAAAACACTTTAACGGTATTTCTTCCGGCTTCGCGTTCTGAGTTCAAATTCCGCCGAGGTCGACTTTGCCTTTCATTCATTCGCATCGCAGTCGATAAAAATAAGGACCACTTGAGCACTGGAGTCAATGTAAATGACTACTCCCACCCCACCCCGCCCACAAATTTCTGGCTTCCTGCCTATAGTAGATAGAAAAAGGATGTTTTGCTCCACAACATCGGTTCACTATTATTACCTGTTGATCGGTATACTATTGGTAGCTCCATATCGCTTAGGTCTCTAACAACAAATTCGCCTTGCTACATTAATTCTCAAATCTCTGCTGATGACAAAGGTCCTTTAAAATAAGGGCCTTCAGAAAAGAGTTCGCTAATTAATTAACAACAATGACAATAACATTCAAGCATACCTATTTTTTAATAACTTCTTATTTTATTTTTCATGTCATATGTTAAGTGGATCTTTAAAGTCAGACATCTGGTATGGATTAATCAGTGGTATGGATTAATCAGGGATAAAGAATTGTGTATAGAAGTGAGCGTTATTAGAAGGGAAAGAAAGCAGATCATCAATGGAAGAGTGTGAAGAAACATAAATGAACGTTGGAGAAGAGTATGCTAGAATTGTCAGAGTGTAGACCTGACAAAGCTTCAGCAGCAATCCTGCGATAATATAATTTGATAAATAGCTTATGATCCAAGAGATGAAAGGCAGATGATGCGGGGCTCTTTGCTAGAAGATTTACGTACCATGGTCAAATACAAAGACATTTTTTCAAACTTCAAAGATAGAGGACCTCTATGGGTGATGCACGGGAGCAAGCTACTGTCATAGCTAACTAAACGGAAACTAATGATAGTAAGGCGGTGAGCTGGCAGAAACGTTAGCACGCCGGGTGAAATGCTTAGCGATATTTCGTCTGCGTTACGTTGAGTTCAAATTCCGCCGAGGTCGACTTTGCCTTTCATCCTTTCGAGGTCGATAAATTAAGTACCAGTTACGCACTGGGGTCGATTTAATCGACTTAATACCTATGTCTGTACTTGTTTGTCCCCTCTGTGTTTAGCCCCTTGTGGGTAGTAAAGAAATAGGTATTTCGTATGCCGTTACGTTCCAAGTTCAAATTCTGCCGAGGTCGACTTTGCTTTTCATCCTTTCGGGGTCGATTAAATAAGTAACAGTTACGCACTGGGGTCGATATAATCAACTTAATCCTTTTGTCTGTCCTTGTTTGGCCCATCTGTGTATAGCCCCTTGTGGGTAGTAAAGGAATAGGAAACTAATGATAGTGTCCAGTGAAGAAGTAGAGAAACTCAATTTATTACAGAAGAGGATTCCTAAGAGTTGTATCCCACAGCTTTGAATGAGACCGATAGCTGGCATTGCCCTTCCTTTGGGATAGTGATACTGTAGCATGTTCCCATAAACTGGATTGTATCCTTCTAGACAAATAATGTCTTGAGCTATTGTTGAGGACAGAGGCTATCGCTAAAGCGCAATGTTTGACGGTAAAAGTGGAAACACTACCAGGCATGCTTACTGTCGTTTTGGCAGGTAGTCACAAGTAACTATGTGCCTTGTATATGTGTACGTGCGTGTGTGCGTGCATACGTCTGTTTTCCTCGCAGTATTCGTCTTCCAGATTCACTCACAAAGCATTACTCAGCCCGGGAATACCGCTTAAGACACTTCCCCACGGTGTGCTGTGCTGTGGGACTGAACCTTAAATCACGTGGTGGCAAAATGAGCTTCTTAGCCCAACAGACAGGTGTCAACAATACCTGTTAGTAACTTTGCTACTTTTTTTACCTAAAATATAAATGCGCCCTTTTAAAGCCTAGCCAGGCTCATGGGTCCAGTTTCCCGGTTTCTATGTCGTATGTGTTCCCCAGCTGGACGGGACGCCAGTCCATCGCAACGTTACTCATTTTTGCCAGCTGAGTGGACTGGAGCAATGTGAAATGAAGTGTTTTGCTCAAGAATACAACGCGTCACCTGGTCCAGGAATCGAAACCACAATCTTACGATCACGATGCTAACACCCTAACCACTAAGCCACGCGCCTCCACATTTTTTTTACATATTGACTCGTAATTTTGTCAGTAGGTACTTAAATACTAATGATTTACAATTACATATTCTTATCTGATTTTTCTGGTCAAATTTGACCCTCCCCCAGTAGACAGGTGAACTTAACTTAATTAACAGGTGTAAATGCAAGAACTTTGTGAATAAACACTAAAATTGAACCTCTGTATGTCCTACATATTTGTATTCTTTTTTTTTTACTCCTTTATTTGTTTCAGTCATTTGACTTCGGCCATGCTGGAGCACCACCTTTATTTGAACAAATCGACCCCAAGACTTATTCTTTGAAAGCCTAGTACTTATTCTATCGGTCTCTTTTGCCGAACCGCTAAGTTACGGGGACGTAAACACACCAGTATCGGTTGTCAAGCGATAGTGGAAGGACAAAGACAGATACACAAACACACACACACACACACACATATATATATATATGTATATATATATATATATATATATATATATATATATATATATATATATATATATATATATATTATATATATATATATATATATATGTGTGTATGTATATATATATATACGACGAGCTTCTTTCAGTTTCCGTCTACCAAACCCACTAACAAAGCTTTGGTCGGCCCGAGGCTATAGTAAGAAACGCTCGCCTTAAGGTGCTACACAGTGGGACTGAAACCGGAACCATGTGGTTGATAAGTAGGCTACATAGCACACAGCCACTCCTGCGCCGTATTGTCGCTAAAAACACTTTTCAACAATGACCCAAATGTTGACCTCCAATAATTTCGTCGCTTTTCAAAAGCAAACATTTTCATCGAAACAATCTTACCAGTCAATACAGTAATGATTATTTAAGATGGCGAGTTGACCGAATCGTTGGCACGCCAGGCTTAGCACTGTTTCGTCTGTCTTTACGTTTTGAGCTCAAATTCCGCCGAGGTCGACTTTATCTTTCATCATTTCAGGATCGGCAAAATAAGTAACGAATACTGGAGTCGATGTGACCGCCTCCCCCGAAATTGCTGGACTTGTTCCAAAACTTAGAACCGATATACCATATGCGTAAGAGTGACTGTGTGGTAAGTAGCTTGCTTACGAACCACATGGTTCCGGGTTCAGTCCAACTACGTGGCACCTTGGGCAAGTGACTTCTACTATAGCCTCGGGCCGACCAAAGCCTTGTGAGTGGATCTGGTAGACGGAAACTGAAAGAGCCCGTCGTATATATATATATATATGTGTGTGTGTGTGTGTGTGTGTGTGTGTGTGTGTGTATGTATGTATGTATGTACGTATGTATGTATGTATGTATGTATGTATGTATGTATGTATGTATGTGTTTATCCCCCCAACATCGCTTGACAACCTATGCTGGTGTGCTTACGTCCCCGTAACTTAGCGGTTCGGCAAAAGAGACCTATAGAATAAGTACTAGGCTTACAAAGAATAAGTCCTTGCGGTGCTCCAGCATGGCCACAGTCAAATGACTGAAACAAGTAAAAGAATAAAAGAGTAAAAGAGTATTGGTAATGTACTATTATACATTTTATTAAATTAATTTTCATAACAGAATGTGTTCAATAAATCCTTTCTTATTTTGGCACGAGACTAGCAAATTTAAGGGTTGGGGAAGTCGACTCCATTAACTCTAGTGCTCAATTGGTACTTACTTTATGACTCCTGAAAGGATGAAAGGCAAAGTCGACTTCGGCAGCATTTGTGCTCAAAATGTAAGGTTGAAAGAAATGACTCAAAACATTTTGTCTGGCATAGTAACGATTCTGCCAGCTCGCCGCCATAATGCGTCCAATAAATAAAGCTTGTTTACAGGCGAAACACAAGTAGATACTGGGGTGTAACAAACTGAAAATTAATATATAGACGCAGGCGTGGCTGTGTAGTTATGAAGCTTGCTTCCTAACCATATTATCTAGGGTTCAGTCTCACCACAGGGCACCTTCAGCAAGTGTCTTTTACTATAGACCCCCGGGCCACCAGGGCCTTGTAAGTGAATTTGATAAACGGAAACTGGAAGGACCCCTTCATGTGTGCGTGAGAGAGAGAGGAAGAGAGTGAAAGAGAGAGAGAGAGCGTGTGTGTGTATTGTGTTTGTCCCCTACCATTGCTTGACGACTAGTGTTGGTTTGTTTACATCCTCGGCAAAAGAGACCTATAAAATAAGTACCAGGCTTCAAAAAAAACCCTTCAATGCGGTGCCTCAGCATAACCGTAGTTCAATGATTGAAACATGTAAAAGATATATTTACTATTTATACAAAATAAGTGTTATGTTCGGCTATATGGCCGTAAGTGGAGGCACATGGCCTAGTGGTTAGAGCAGCGGACTTGCGGTCGAGGGATCGTGGGTTCGAATCTCAGACCGGGCGATGTGTATATTTATGAGCGAAACACCTAAGCTCCACACGGCTCCAACAGACTCTTTCGCCACAACTTTCTCTCACTCTTTCCTCCTGCAGCTCACCTGCGACGGACCGGCGTCCCGTCCAGGTGGGGAACCTATACGCCAAAGAAACCGGGAAACCGGACCTATGAGCCAGGCATGGCTCGAGAAGGAACAAACAATATTGCCGTAATATTTTGAATGGCGTCCTGAACCTCCTTATCACATTTAATATCAAAACATGCAGTATCTCGAAAGTACGAGGTTTCAGTGACATGATTTAATATTTTTTTTTAGTAATATCGTAAGAGACCGGTTACAGCCAGTTTGAACATAACACGGGTGAGCCATTGGGGCCAAATACGACCGATTTAAATGCTAGAGGTAATAATTATTATATAGACGGAAGCCCTTTTTATTTTCCACATCTTCGGTGTTGAACCACCGAGCTTCCAGCTTCTTGTTTATGTAATATAAAGACATCTCCGTGGCATAAGAGGCTAAGTGGTAATGCGAGGACAAACACATACATACCTATTTCTTTATTACCCACAAGGGGCTAAACACAGAGGGGAAAAACAAGGACAGACAAACGGATTAAGTCGAAAGGATGAAAGGCAAAGTCGACCTCGGCGGAACAAACACATACATACCGGTATGTTAATTTTCCTGTGTACCAGCTTCGGTGAAGGAGTTAGTCTATTACCTGGTCTTTGGATGATTTTAGCTGAATCCAATCTGTTGCAAATAATGGAGTTAGATCCCCTGTTTAAAGATAATTTCTTCTCGTGACCCTTTTCAGGGTCATGAAAGCCCCACTGACTTAGTGATAACCATATTTTTTCTTTCTGCTATTTTTGAGAGAGGGGCCATGGCGATTATACTGACCACAGTGTTCCACTGGTACGTATTTTATCGACCCCAAAAGGATAAAATTCAAAACTGACTTCGACAGAATTTGAACTCAGGAGGTAAAGCATAAAAACCAGAAGAAATGCTGCTAAGAAATTTGCCTGGCGTGCTACCGACTCTACCAACTCACCTCACCTATAACCAAATTTCATCATAAATTTGCTTCACGTTTGCATTCTACCATCGTGTAATCCTTCACTCTGAAGGTCTCCCAAGGCCCTGTACTGACTGACTAACTGGCAACCTCAAGTCAAGTCACGTTTTATCTTCACGCTTCCACCTTATAAGATATGTTTCTTTATTAGCCACACAGGGCTGCACACAGACAGAACAAATTACAAGGTAGAGCTTTTCTTTTGGGGGTAAAAAAAGAGGGGGTTGGTTTTCGATCAAAAGGGATCGTAAAAGGAAAGAAAGAGGACAAAAAAAGGGGAGGATTAAAAAAAACGGGGGGAGAGGGGAAAAAAAAAAGTTGATCAATAGGGATCGTAATCACAGAAATGTCAATATGAAGTGTAAAGGGGAGGACAGGTGAGGTTTACCCGTGGAAAGAAAAGCCTACTGAAAAGACCACGGTAACCTCGGTCAATGAAGTCACATGTTATATTTCTTTTTTTTTTTTTGCAATTAAACAACTCTCTGTATTAATTTTTACGGTTCATAGAATCATAGTCAGGGTGGCTTCGTCATTCATACGTGCCATCCTTGCTACATTCACCCATCTTTTTTTAAAACATTCACTAGACAAAACTTGCCTCTCTACTCTCACTTTCCTCTTCAAGTGATACTTGAAGAAGTACAGAGCTTCCTTTATTGTCTGTTGTACAAGTCACTATTGACCTCATTTTTCAAAATATAATCTGAGGGAGATTTTGGCTGCTATTTCTATTTTCAATGAAGATGGTTCTACCTATAACATTTTTTATACCTTTTACTATTTCTTTCAGTCATTTGACTGGTCGATTGAATCGATCCCAGTATTTATGTATATTTTTAAGCCTGGTACTTATTCTATCAGTCTCTTTTACCAAACCGCTAAGTTACGGGGACGTAAACACACCAACACCGGTTATCAAGCGATGGTGAGTCAAACAGAGACACACACACTTATATATACATATATATATACGACGACGGACTTCTTTCAGTTTCTTATTTCTTTATTACCCACAAGGGGCTAAACATAGATGGGACAAACAAAGACAGACAAAGGGATTAAGTCGATTACATCGACCTCAGTGCGTAACTGGTATGTAATTTGTCGACCCCGAAAGGATTAAAGGTAAAGTCGACCGCGGTACTATTTGAACTCAGAACGTAACGGCAGACGAAATACCTATTTCTTTACTACGCACAAGGGGCTAAACACGGAGAGGACAAACAAACGGATTAAGCCGATTACATCGACCCCAGTGCGTAACTAGTACTTAATTTATCGACCCCGAAAGGATGAAAGGCAAAGTCGACCTCGGCGGAATTTGAACTTAGAACGTAACGGCAGACGAAATACGGCTACGCATTTCGCCCGGTGTACTAACGTTTCTGCCAAGCTCACCTTCCTTCAGTTTCTGTCTACTAAATCCACTCACAAGGCTTTGGTCGGCCCCACGCTATAGAATGAGGCACTTTCCCGTGATGCGACTCGGGGGGAACGAACCCGGAACCATGTGGTTCGGAAGCAAATTTCTTACCATACAACCGTAATTTTTTTTTTTTTTTTCCTTTCCGAATATATCCATCTAGGACTGAATTTGGCAGTAAGATTTGAAATTGAGCTGTTATTTCTAAACGAATGTTTGCATGATTTTTGATTCTGGCTGGATGTGTTGTTTGGCAAACAGGGGTCGATGCCATATTTCACTTCTGAGGGTTTGATTTTTCTCTTTTTTTTCTCTTCTTTTTTTTTTTTTTACTGTATTCTTTTATTTGTTTCAGTCATTTTGACTGCGGCCATGCTGGAGCACCGCTTTTAGTCGCACAAATCGACCCCAGGACTTATTCTTTGTAAGCCTAGTACTTATTCTATCGTTCTCTTTTTGCCGAACCGCTAAGTTACGGGGACGTAAACACACACACACATATATATATATATATGACGGGCTTCTTTTCAGTTTCCGTCTACCAAATCCACTCAGAAGGCTTTGGTCGGCCCGAGGCTATAGTAGAAGACACTTGCCCAAGGTGCCACGCAGTGGGACTGAACCTGGAACCATGTGGCTGGTAAGCGAGCTACTTACCACACAGCCACGCCTGCCGCCTGTGTATCTTTATCTTTCACTTATTTCAGTGACGGGACTGCAGTAGTGCTGGGACACCACCTTGAAGGGGTCTGGTGGAACAAATCGACCCCAGTACGTATTATGTTTTAAAGCGTAGTATTTATTGTATCGGTCTCTTTTGCCGAACCGCTTCTTTACTATATGAGAGATTTTATTTTTCCTCCACGGTAATTACAGCGAATTTGCCTTTAGAAGCTGAAATGTGTCGCAAACATATTTTAACTAACCTTAAGTTTGCTTATGCTTATTAACACCGCTTGGCACTTATACTGCTGTGTAATAATTTCACAAAATAAACTTCAGAACCATCAATTTTGATACCAAAAAGAAGTTGGCAGGTGCAGATTAGCATAGTGTAAGGGAGACAACTCAACGTTTACTGATTGAACTATCTATATCAGAGGTTCTAAACCGGGGGTCCTTGTGGTCTTTGGAGGTTTTTACTCTTTTACTTGTTTCAGTCATTTGACTATGGCCATGCTGGAGCACCACCTTTAGTTGAGCAAATCGACCCCAGAACTTATTCCTTGTAAGCCTAGTACTTATTATATCGGTCGCTTTTGCCGAACCGCTAAGTTACGGGGACGTAAACACACCAGCATCGATTGTCAAGCGATGTTGGGAGGACAAACAAACATACGCACATATATATATACATATATACGACGGGCTTCTTTCAGTTTCCGTCTACCAAATCCGCTCACAAGGCTTTGGTCGGCCCGAGGACACTTGCCCAAGGTGCCACGCAGTGGGACTGAACCCGGAACCATGTGGTTGGTAAGCAAGCTACTTACCACACAGCCACTCCATATTTTGTTTTGACTACGTCTCTACAGCTAGATGCCCTTCCTTATACCAAATATTTTACAGAGTGTACTGGATGCTTTTTACGTAGCATCTTGGCTTTAGGATATCAGCCGTATTGTGGTAAGTCGGTCTTCTTGAGTACAACAAAGCGACTAAAGAAAAAAAAGTACTAATCCTTCATATTGGACTGGTACTTTATTCATTTTGAGAGGACGAAGTGCAAAACTGATTCAGAGATGAATTGAACTCGGAATACAATCCGTACCATAATACATTTTATCTGGTGCTTGAATGACTTTTCAAAGTTCATTCCCTTATAATACTCAGTACATGTAGCCTTATTTATCCGATTCATTCATCACTGGTCCAAGACAACACAGTACACTCAATTGTGAACCATGTTATGCTTATCACGGTTTAACGACGATCAAAAAAGTTCAGCTTATACCGCAGGAACGCGCCCCAGCGACCACCTAAAATGTTCAACTACCCAGAATGAACTCTCGCTGGTGTTAATGTGATTTACGTACTCGTACCCACCACGTGAACAGGACAAAAATGAAGATGTCTTAACCCATGACGCAGCCGACAGCACCCTTGACTGGAAAAGGTAGAGATGGTCAAGAAAATACAGAACGATGGAAGCTTCGTTGTCGTAAGCTGTGAGTTTGAATCTTACCATTCGTTCCATTAAAGTGCGTTGAGATGATTCATTTATCACGTATTTTTTTAGTTTGTTTTTTTCTTTTTCTTAACCCAAACCTCAATGATAAACTAGGATAGATGCATTAGTTTATCCTATATGTATTTCACCATTGCATAGACGTTTGAGAATGTATTTTAAGGTTTTGCTGCAATTCTTTTAGGAGACTATGTAGAGTTAAATCGCTGGAGTGAGATAACAAAGCAATTTCACTGTTCCTTTGAGAAATAATACTGGAATTAAGAAAGGAGAAAAGCCTTGCTGATGCAAGATTGCCCGGCAGGAAAACAATTTCATATATTTTTAAGGGTAACTGTAAAAAGGAAATAAAAATTAATGAGACACTACAATTAATGCTGTGGCATATTAATATTTGCTATAAACAAATGTTAAACATTTCCCACTACAAAATGCCGAAAACTTCAATCTTGAGGCTCAACTACGTCTATAGAAGGGAGCTAACTCTTTCGTATTTAAGACCCGGCTTATGTTCAACTGCGAGTGAAACGGTACAAATTCGTTTAATAAAATAAATATATTCTAAAGTTGTCCAACACCATGAAATTAAATAAAAAGTATTTACTTCATCTGCATATTAACAGATAGGGCAGATCCAAAAAAAAAGTCACTATTTTAGGAAAGGAGACTGTCATTTGTCGGTCTGTGAACCACCAGAGAAGCAACCCATTTTACTTAAATTAAGTACAAGCGTCAATATGACTAAATCTTGAAAAAAAAAAGCCTCGACACAGTCACTTAGACTGCATTCAGAGAAAAGCTACTAAATCAAACTATGAACCACTTAAAATATGATAGTCTCTTTGGTCTGCAGATGTGCTAATGAAGCCATTAACAAGTTTCAGTTTCATAAAATCTCCCTAATCCTAATTTTATTCCTTTCATTACCATATTTCCGTAGAAGTATGCTAAGAAACAAGAATTTAATAAAATGACTCATTATTAAACTGGTGTGGAACATAAATTAATGAAATTTTGATAAGTTTTAATTTGTATCAAATGTTTTTTCATGTCCTACTGATGCAAGTGCCAGTAAGGCAACGCTGGTATGCACTATTAATTCATAACACTGTAAATAAAATAATATTACATCTGCACAGGAGTGGCTGTGTGGTAAGTAGCTTGCCTACCAACCACATGGTTCCGGGTTCAGCCCCACTGCGTGGCATCTTGGGCAAGTGTCTTCAGCTATAGCCCCGGGCTGACCAATGCCTTGTGAGTGGATTTGGTAGACGGAAACTGAAAGAAGCCTGTCGTATATATGTATGTATATATATATATATATATATATATCATCATCATCATCATCATCGTTTAGCGTCCGTTTTCCATGCTAGCATGGGTTGGACGGTTCTACTGGGGTCTGTGAAGCCAGAAGGCTTCATCAGGCCCAGTCAAATCTGGCAGTGTTTCTACGGCTGGATGCCTTCCTAACGCCAACCACTCCGTGAGTGTAGTGGGTGCTTTTTACGTGCCACCCGCACTGGTGCCAGACAGAGCTGGCAACGGCCACGAACGGATGGTGCTTTTTATGTGCCACCGGCACGAGGGCCAGGCGAGGCTGCAACGGACACGAAACGGGGCGGTGCTGGCAACGGTCGCGAAACGGAAAGTTCTCTTACATGCCACCGGCACTGGTAACACATCTGCAATTTCCATTGATCGATTTCGATTCTGATCCTCACTTGCCTCAAAGGGTCTTCACAAGTAGAGTTTCGACATGCCACCGGCACTGGTAACACATCCGCAATTTCATTGATCGATTTCGATTCTGATCCTCACTTACCTCAACACGTCTTCACAAGTAGAGTTTTGTGTCCCAAGAAGGGAAGGTATGCATACGTAGGCTGGCTCCATCCCATGTAGAAGGCCACGGGTTATGGACTCACTTGTCCTGCCGGGTCTTCTCGCGCACAGCACACCAGAGGTCTCGGTCTCTAGTCATTTCCTCAGTGAGACCTAAGTTCGAAGGTCGTGCTTCACCACCTCGTCCCAGGTTTTCCTGGGTCTGCCTCTTCCACAGGTTCCTCAACCGCTAGGGTGTGGCACTTTTTCACACAACTATCTTCATCCATTCTCGCCACATGACCATACCAGCGCAAACGTCTCTCTTGCACACCATAACTGATGCTTCTTAGGTCCAGCTTTTCTCTCAAGGTACTTACACTCTGCCGAGTGTGAGTACCGGCATTACACATCCATCGGAGCATACTGGCTTCATTTCTAGCGAGCTTACGCATATCCTCAGCAGTCACGGCCCATGTTTCACTGCCATGTAGCATGGCTGTTCGTACACATGCATCATAGTCTGCTTTTCACTCTGTGCGAGAGGCCTTTTGTCACCAGCAGAGGTAAGAGCTCTCTGAACTTTGCCCAAGCTATTCTTACTCTAGCAGTTACACTTTCAGCACACCCGCCCCCGCTGCTGACTTGGTCACCTAGGTAACGGAAACTATCAACTATTTCTAGTTTTTCTCCCTGGAAAGTGACGGAAGTTGGTCTCAGAGCATTTTCAGTGTTTATTGTTCCTGTGCATCTGCCACATACAAAAACCATCTTCCTAGTTAGCCTTCCTATATATATATATATATATATATATGTATGTGTGTGTGTGTGTGTGTTGTTTGTCCACCTAGCATTGCTTGACAACCGATGCTGGTGTGTTTACGTCCCCGTTACTTAGCGGTTAGGCAAAAGACCCCCGATAGAATAAGTACTGGGCTTACAAAGAATAAGTCCCGGGGTCGATTTGCTCGACTAAAGGCAGTGCTCCAGCATGGCCGCAGTCAAATGACTGAAACTAGTAAAAGAGAGAGAGTAATCTGAATGCTCAAAACTAGAAGCTTCTACCATAGAACCAAGAACCATCTTAGTGAGTTGGTATCACGTAAATTTACAGAAATATGGTTATATAGGAAAGTGCCCCATTTATTAATGCCATATAGATAAGTATCTACAGCTGTGTTGTCTGAACACATTATGAATAAGCATTATTCTTAATAACCATTTAGTTTTTCAAATATACAAATTCATGTCACACAGCCAGCTGACACTTCTTTCACACAGAGACAAAATCTGCCCAGCAAACAAGTGTGTGTGTGTGGCTTTTTGTTTAAGCCTATCTCTATGCTACAACAGATCAGATAGATTTGAAAACACAATCTCAATCCAGCTTCTTTTCAAAAACGAAAAAAACTCAAAGGTTTCTCAGAAAAATTCCATGTTTA
Source organism: Octopus sinensis (assembly GCF_006345805.1). Lineage (NCBI taxonomy): Eukaryota > Metazoa > Mollusca > Cephalopoda > Octopoda > Octopodidae > Octopus > Octopus sinensis. Next base: position 48,916,392 of record NC_043003.1, on the reverse strand, counting down.
TTACATATATTTTAACGGTAGGATTTCTGGTAACGAGCACGAGCACCAGGACCACCAAACTTTTTGGGCTCGCAGCGCCTGGGATCAGCTACAAGTAGAGACCTGTCGTACTGAACAAGAATGTCCTTGATTTCTTTCTTTGATGCTTCATCTACATCTGAAATAAAAAATAACAGGGAAATTAATTTTACAACTTCAACGACATTCTCACACTATTAGCTCTTAATTGTTCTATTCTGTTGATTTTTTGGTGTGTTTTTGGTGTGTGTGTTTTTTTTTTTCTCAATTGGGTTAGCCATTGGACAGTGGCCATACTACACATTGCCTTCAAAGGATTTCATCAACCCATGTACTTTATTTCTAATCTGGAGCTGCTGTGCAGTGAGACTGAACTCCAACCATAGAGTAAAAAGCTAACTTAAATCACACAGATGTCTGCACTCATTGTCAGAGCATGGAAGGCGTTATTAAAAGAATATAACATCATGTTAGAATAACACAGAATATTAACATTTGTTTCTAATAAAACTGAGAACTACTGTTAAAGAATACAAGTTTCCATCCACCAAGAATTGAAATAAAGTTGCACCCCCAAAATGCCTATCCCTATTATATTGTGAGCACTATGAATTTTTTAAGAAATAGATGTGCAGAAAAATTTGTAACATCTGATAAGGACTTTAGTAGTATTAAATGGTTACATGTGAGATTTTAAACAACAATACAAATTTGTACCATATTTCACATAACTTTTTCTCTAATTTTTTTATTTTACTCAAGAATTTATTTTATTAATTTAATATATTACAGGAATTTATGCCAATCAACATTAAAGACCAGACAAGATAGTTACATCCAGCAGGATTTGGATAAAGACCCTCAGGGGGTGTACTAGGTGTTTCAAATAGGCAAAAGTAATGTAATTTTTGGAAATCAATTATAGTAGACATAAAATTTAAAAGATATATTACTAGCAGCAACCACTAATCTGGAATACACTTTAAACTCATATGTGAAACTAATGTTGAGCTTTGCAACATCATTCCTTGGCACCTAACATGTTATAAAACACTTAAAAAAAACAAAGACTGATTCACAAAACTTACATTTCTGGTAGTAGGCAACAAGAGCTTTAGAGATAGCCTGACGGATAGCTGCAAAAATTAAAAAGAAATACATTAGTTTTCATTAGACAGGATGAACACAAACTCCTTTCTCTGTATTTTTTAAGCTCAAAACATGTAAAAAAACATTATCAGCTATGTGGTCTGAAGGATTCTGAAGTTGCAAAACTGTTCAAAACAACTGTAGCTCCTAATCCAAATGAAGAATTTTGTCCTCCTTTCTTACCTTCATACAAGTCAACATGAAAACAATAACCTGTTGTGGAGCAGTACATTGCCCAGTTAGTATCCAAATCTTACTTTTTATGAATTGCTTCAGAAAATGGCAACCTTAATACGGCACCACTTGTTCAATTGCTCAGGTGCTTTGAAAAAACCTTAAATCTTTTGTTCATCATTTGAATTAGTAGTACAATTTTGAAGATTTTAAGAATTGCACCTGTTCCACATGTAGAGTTCTCATTGAAGTGCAAATTTCTTTTAATTTCAATGTATCTATTTCATGCCATACATTCATGAATGAACTGAATCTTTACATCTTCATCCTCACACCAACACATTTGTTCTTGTGGCAAGTGACGCTAGCCTGTTAGTAAATATAATCCAGTGAGCTTTCTCAAGTAATCCAGTGATAATTTGAAGTTTATGTCGATTATTTCGAATAGCATATGATACTTTGTCTTACAATATGGGTTATCACATCATCAATAAGTGTTTCAAAAGCCTCTACAGGGGATTATCCTTGAAATGATTTTTTTGTTGATTCTATCATTTATTGCATCAAAATTTCCTCTTCCAACATGAAACTCTTCATGATGTATTCCAAGTTGGTTTTGATTTCGTCTTGCACTTTCGATGTTTAGCTGCAGGTTCAAATCCATCTCTTGAATTTGTTCCTGAATTTTCTAAACCATTTGAGTGCAATTCCAAGCATCCAGGTACATCATTTGGATAATTATCACCAAGTTCATTTTCATCTATCTCTTCCTCATCAGAAACGACACACATTGTCAGGAGGAAGTTCCACCTCACCTTTTGGTGTATCGTCATCAGATACATAAGAAATTTGAGCCACAAAATCAGGATCATTCAACAAATCATTTATTTCCTCTAGATTTAGAAATTTAGTTTTACTCCTAATGAAAGGCTCTGAAAAGTGAAGTACTTCTTTATGCAAACAAAATATATAGCACAAAAATCCAAATACGATGCAAATGTGTACGAAATATCCATAATGATGATGATATAGACAGGAAATGCAAAAGAAAAGTTTTCGAAACAAGTCAATATTTTTAAGTTCAAAAATTGCAATTTATGACAAAATGTCCTCTAAAATTAGCCAGAGCTAATAACGACAAACTACTAAATATTGCTAAACACACCTCTGCAAATATAATGTACATAGGCAATTCACTTAAAATACAACAAACAACTGGCAGTGAGACTTTAGCAGATCCCCAAATGGGGCTCATGGCAGGCAATAGGTTAAAACCATGCTAAATCCATTTACTATAGCTTACTAATCTACAAACATTCAAACCAAGACAGCCTGCTTTCAGCAACAAGTAGTGCCATTGGTATGAGTTTCCAGTAAAAAACAATTTACACCTTGGATATTTATGAACAGTTGTTAGCATCTTGGTTACCTTTCATCTAAAAGCATATTAACCCTTTCGTTACTAACCCGGCTGTAGCCGGCTGAAAAATTTTTTGGTTCAAAGTACCAACCCGGCCATTAGAACCCATTGTTATTTAAATGTAAATTTGAACCCAAATCTCGTTGGTACATTCGTTAAGGCATGTGATTTCACATTGTAAATAGCTAAGTTATAGTATCCGACATTGCTTGAAGTGATATCTCAACTCAGTGAATTTTGGGAGATTTTTTTCCACATGTTTTTCGGCATCGATTTTTCTTCAACTTTGAAAATGGATAGGAGTTTCATGTTATCAAGCATTGATTCCGAATTTAAAGCTTTGTCAACGGAAAATAGGGAGATATCGAGAAAAAGAATGAAATAGTACTAAAGCACGTGGTGTACAATAATGAAAAGGATATTTTTTTATCCGAAAATGAAAGCAGCGCCTTCCGAAGAAACAAAGCGGCGAAGGCGACAGCAAAGACGATTTTACATCGGAATGAAGTAAAAAAACTTTTAAAATGTTTTTATTAGCAATTTTTCTGAGGAGATAAAGTTTATATATAGCCTTTCTTAGGAAGTGAAACCATTAGACTTTTATTTTTTTCAGTATGCTAGTTTGAAGCGATCACTTCGGAAACAAACTTACGCAGATTGTAAACAAACCCAAAATCGGGGTTCAAAGTTTGGGAAATTTGTGAAGCAAATGCTGGGTACTATTGTGGATTTAGTTTTTATACAGGGAAACTAATGTTAGTCAGCATGGCTTAGGGTACGATGTGGTCTGGAAGTTATTGTTTGAAGCGATCAATGTGGAAACACACACTTACGCAAATTGTAAACAAACCCAAAATCGGGGTTCAAAGTTTGGGAAATTTGTGAAGCAAATACTGGGTACTGCGTGGATTTAGTTTTTATACAGGGAAAATAATGTTAGTCAGCATGGCCTAGGGAACGATGTGGTCTGGAATTTATCACTTCCATTCCATAACCAGGGCCGTATATTATTTTTTGACCGATTTCTTTAGTTCGGTCAAACTTACGGTGGATTCCAATATTTCAGTTTATTCCACCTTTATGGTACACCTGTTGTGCATTAAATTCAACTGATGATATAGTGATGTGCACAATTCTTCTTTATCAAAATTTTGTTGCATACCCATTTGAATATTAGCTGATGATTCATTTTCTATAGTGATGTTTAAACAAAATTTTTATATTTTTACCTTTTGTTCAATTTAAAATTTTAATATTTTTACCGTTTGCTCAATTTACCTGGATTTACCTGTAATTAAAGTCACTTTGAGACAAAAGTTATGCAATAGAATTGATTAAGAACCCTTCCTTTAATTATGTTCCAAATATCATATTAAAATGTTGATAAGTAAAAAAGTTACAGTTATTTAATGAAACAAGCCTAAATTCATGATTATTTTAGAATTTAATTGAAACTCATGAGGGGTGTATTTTGGTCAGAAATATAGTAACGAAAGGGTTAACAACATAAGATTAAAACAAAAGGCCCATTTCATTAAACCATTGGCATTTCCCCAACACCAGTTTATGTGGAAATCAATCACAATACAGAAACCACATTGTTCCACATTACTTACAATTCTCATTCCACACAACATTGTGCAACTTAGTGTCTGCAATTGGGTAAAATCCACACCCCCACCACTTACCTATCTCTCCTGGGTACCATTAGCAACAACTTCATGTTACTCTAGCTGTTCCCCATTCCAAGTTCATCTACTTCTAACACTCATAATTACCAACAATAGTTCAACTATTGCTCATCATGTATTGAGGACAACTATTTCATCTCTCTGAAATCATCCTCAAATATTTTTCATGTACATAATTTCTCTTGGCTCTTGAAATCCTCATGTCCTCATCCATGCCATGTTAGATACCAAATTATTTACCATCTTGAACTACTTGCACTAATTAAGTCTGTCTATATTCCTGAATATCACTACTTAATCATATATCGCAACCCACATCAACCTACAGCACAATATTTTGAGATAGAGATACTGATTCTTGAAAGCAGTTACTTTGGTGGTTTACCAATTTGATAAATGACTACCTTTTGCAGTAAATGTGTTTATCTTTGATACACAAAAGACAGCTAAATTTACCAATATTATCCTTCTTCAAGAGCCCTTAATCATTGCCCATGACATCAGAAAGTTACCATCACCATACAAGCAATTTTTGCTAAGAAAATTTCCAACTTTGTTACATAATCTACTATTAGCTAAGATTCTCTAAGAAGTAAATTTGGTTCCAATTTTAGGCTCAACACACAAAACCTTCCTGAATATATGCTCTTACAACCATATGTACAGTTAATGGATGTGAAAGCGGCTCCAATCCAAGTGATTAACCCCAGCACAATCCTTCAGTACAATCACAGTTCACCTATTTCATGAAACTTTTTTCCTGAGGCCCACCCTAGGGTTTTATTCCTAAATAAAACCATCTTCTAACTACCAAATACCACCCTATTGCTCAAAAGGAATTGACTTAGTAAAGAACAATCCAAAGACATAACCTTGTACATGATACACCAATCATTTTCCTCTATTGAGAACTTTGATGAAAGTAATGACCCATTTGAAATCAGCAAAGTCTTTAGTCATGAGAATTTTTAGTTGCTCTGTCACAGGTTAAACACTTCCTCTCAGAACAAACCAGTGCACTGACAAAACAGCCAATAATCAGTGTCCAGCTAGCTGCATTCTGCCAACAGAATAGCTGCAACTCAGATGCAAAATATTGAATTGTCACTAAATGATGAATTATATACACACTAGCTGGCCCTGTGCGATCAAAAACGATGGCTAATTGTATTTTATATATAAGGTATAAAATAAGGTACATAGTAATCAGATACAAACATATACTCAGAGTTAAAACGCTGTTCGAATTCTTTTTTGGCATTAAATGTTCACTATCCCTCTTCCATAGCACACACACACACACACAAACATTCACACAAAGTAGAAACACTGATTTTTTTCACCATAGAACTCCCATCATCCCACTACTAAATATGCCATCACCCCTTCCTTTCTTACATGTAACAGAGAAAAACAAGAGTATTATTATAGTAGATACTTTAGTGCAAGGTGCCATACAGGCAGAAGAAGTACCAACAACTATATCCATCTATCCCGGCTGGGAGAACTTGTAATGATTAGCTACTACACCTCTCTCTTGATTAAATATGAAATTGAGATAAAGTTAAATTAGATGTGAAAATTAGAAGTGAAAAGAACTCACCATAAATCTGGGCAACATGACCACCACCTTTCACCTTTACTCTAATATCAACTGCAGAAAATCGGTCTTTTCCGAGCAATAATAGTGGTTCTTGTAGCTAGAAGAAAGAAATTTACATTTACAGCTTATTTAAAATAGGATATTAAAGATAAAATATTCATTTCTGTAAATTTATAAAATACCATAGAAAGCTTCTGCTCTTTTGATTTGCCATGTCATAGGCTATTTGAAAAACTAAATCAGACAATTATATAAAGGAAGTTCATTAATCTAGTAGAGTAGTTTAGACAGCTATTCCAATATAGTTCAACCAATGAATTTTCTAACTAGCAGCAACTGTCAATGGTTGAAGTAAAATCACTGTTCTAGAGATATTAACAAAACTACAAAATGGCAAGAAAACTCAAGCATAAACAAATTGTTTCCAGTGATGAAGATATGACAATTCCATGATTAAATGGAAATGGTTATATATAATCATCAATTTAACATCCACTTTTCCATGCTTGCAGATTTTCTATGGTTGGATACCCTTCCTGTTGCTAACCCTCACCAGTTTCCAAGCAAGGTGATAGATTTCCCCAAGACCAGACATGTTCTCACAAAATATTGGAAATACATTATACTACTTGTATGACAGAGACAATAACAAGACAAGGAGTTTCCTTCTACCAAATCTGCTCACAAGGCTTGTGCTAGTCTAGGGATATAGAAGGTATTTGCTTTAGGTGCCACACAGTGAAACTGAACCCAGAACCATGTAGTTGGGAAGCAAAGTTCGTACTAAACAGTCATATCTGCACCTATATGTTAATGAAATATACATATTTGGAAATTCTTACCTTATAGCGTAAAATCTGTGGCTCTAGATTCTCCAATGGACGACCATTGACTTTGATTAAACCGCGACCACGTTTACAATGAGCAACAGCAGTGGCAGTTTTCTGAAATATTTAAAATTTGAAACAATTATTACATATCCTTCGCATATTCTCCCAACAGCACCCTAGCACAAACACAAATTACTATAACCAGTGAAAATTATAGGAATAAAAGAGTAAGCATTTTTAATTTACATTCAGTTTATACAGAGAGACCTATTACAATCCAACAAAATTGTCCTGGTTTTCTTGGTTACAATCAATGCAGCATTTGTAATTGTAAATGAGGACAATACTTCAAAGTGAGAGTATCCCTATTGATCTCAACTTGCCCGAGACTACTGCTGGTTCTATGATACAAATTTCATGATTTAAAGCAATGTAAATGAAAATCTTCCACCAGAAGAATTGTTCTTGCATATTTCAAACAGTAGTAGTATGCCAGTACATGAAGATTATGATTCCTTACATAAAATAAGGCACCCTTCTCAATGACATTCAGAGCATATGTAAAAATATGAAAGCTATTACAAATCAGGAAGATAATTATCAATTTAAGTTATCGCATCATCATCATCGTTTTAGCGTCCGTTTTCCATGCTAGCATGGGTTGGACGGTTCTACTGGGGTCTGTGAAGCCAGAAGGCTTCATCAGGCCCAGTCAAATCTGGCAGTGTTTCTACGGCAGGATGCCCTTCCTAACGCCAACCACTCCGTGAGTGTAGTGGGTGCTTTTTACGTGCCACCCGCACAGGTGCCAGACAGAGCTGGCAAATGGCCACGAACGTGCTTTTTATGTGCCACCGGCACGCGAGGCTGGCTTGTACATTTCAAACAATATGTCAAGCAAACCCACAAAATGAGGGAATCAAGGTATGGAAACTTTGTGAGGAGAGTACTGAGTATTGCTATGAATTTTTAAATGAGGGAGAGACAACATAAATGAACATGATGTAGCCTGGAAATTAACACTTCCATAGTAAAACCAGCACCATATATTATTTCAATTGGTTTTTCAGTTGCCAAACTTGCAAAGGATTTAGAAGCTGTGGGAATATGTGTGCTGCTGTGATTGCAAGTAGAAAAGAGCTGCCACTAGATATAAAAGGAAAATTGTTTAAAGTGATGGAAAACAAAGGAAATTTGCCAGTGACCACAAAGTGCTTAACTGACATGAAGATGAAAATAGCACACTGAGAACCTATTACAAGTTACACAGGAGGTGTATGAATCAGATGATGAGCTATCACTTGGTTGTGATACCTGGTTTGGTATATCACAAGAGTACTGTTATGCATTTTTACTATACAAAAGCACAAGACCATATTCAGGTCCAAGTAGGTGGGGCAGTGCAACTGAGAGCAGGTTGCTTGTGGAGACAACTGTTGGAAGAACAGGCCTGCCAGAGGGATGGTCCCTTAAATGTAGCCAGTCTCCATAAAAAAAAGGTTGTCACAAACATGAATGCCTTACCTATGTGGTCACTAGTGGACAGTCAATTGAAACAGCTTTCCAATGTGCAATCTGCAAGGTTGTATTTATGTAGTGTGGGATCCTTTACAAGTTTCCATGACAGGAATATTATATCTAATTTAACCTTCATAAAATGCTTTTTCAAATCTATCCCATTTTATTTATTGTAATTGTAAATTTGATTGCAAGGTTAATGACAACTTTTGATTCATATTTTTCTATCTGTAGGTATTTGTAAGTATTTCATTTTACTATGTATAAGGAAATTTATTCCATTTTGTAGGTTTCTTTAGGAATAAATTCCAGTATTTTGTTACTACAAATACAGAATAAGCGTATTAAATGATAAATAGCCATATTTTGGTATAAGTCTCTTGAAATGACCACGCTACTAGGCCGTGCAACAGAATTGGATCGTAATGAAGATTTCATATTAGCCAAGTGCATCAACCCGTTTTCGGCGTAACAAAAACCCTAACCACCAAAACAGATTAACATCTATTTAAGAATGTGGTCCCGGTGCGCGCACTCGCGCATCCACGCTAGCTAGTCGTGACCAGTCGATCTCCACTCGTGTAACCCAGAGAGCGAATAAATGTCCTGAATTTCCCCTTTCCAAAAATTTACTATCAGTATTTTTTCCAGATCGCAATATTTGCCGTGTTTTGCATTAAGACTTTCGAACTTGCTAATTTACTGGTTGGTATACAATATTCTGCATAGCTATATCCACTGAAACGCATTGTCTAACCTTATCAACAACACTCATAGGTTCACTCGAAGGTAATGTGGCAAAATACTTTCAAATAAAAGTTGCTAAATTTTTTTTATATTCACATACAAGTCATTGTATAATGGGCAATTCATTTTTGAAACGATTCGAAGTTTTCTTCATTCAATCCATACAAAACGTGACCGGTGACAGAGGAAATTCGTCCCCCGTGCAAAATCATATCACTGTAGGATCACTAATTGCACTGAAATCAATGTTAAAAGAGGAAAAAATATGCAAATTTCGGATCTCAAATCAGTAACATTCCCAAGCTTTAACAAATTAAAGTTATATCTAGATAATATAAACTATAAGAAAGAAAACACTGTTCGTTAGTAGTACCGAAAACTGTATTGATGATAGTATATTTGTGCAGTGGAAATAAATGTCGGTCAAGAGGAGGGAAATGACGGAATGAAAAGCAATCTAACATTTGATTGCCATTTAAAAGCTTTTTCTTGTACATTCAAGAATATGATTAATAAATATTAACTCCCGCGAAAATACATTTAGTGTATTAAAAGATCAAGAGCTAAAACTGCTACGTTAATTATAATCGATTAAAAAGACCACGTGGAGCATATGAGAGAGGACGAAACGACGTTACACTGATTTTTTGTTTTTCTTTTCCAAGATGATAGCGGGCAATTTAGACTTGGAAGCTATTTCTAACACTGGGCAACCACTGAAGCTCCATCATCGGCTACTAAAATTATTTTTAGGAGACAAATTTTAAAATCTAACGTTTTCGGGTGTATTACTCAAACATCAGATAATATACAATTAACATCGACAAATTATAAGAGTTAATTATTTTTAACATCGTAATCTGTTAGGGAGGAGTGATTAATTTACAACAAATACATTTCAAACAAAAAGAAACTAAGCAAAAAAAAACATTTGTAGGGTTGAATAATTCTTTTTTCTAACATTGAATAAATATGGCCATGAGTGTTAATGGAAAGGAGTTCACAAACTTACTTTACGTCCGTAGACTTGTACAGCCTGTATGGGTTGCTTTGGAGCACTACTAAAAGAGAGAAAAAAAATCAATTAATCCATTAAATCAATTACAAGATTAATTTGAAGTTTCTTTCAATATAAACTATCCAAATTCAAAGAAATTTATAGAAAGAAAATGGAGCATACTTCATCTTGGAAGATGTCGGTTCTAAAAGGAAGTGCTACGGGTTGAACATTTGCTAATCATATGAGCAGATATCCTCAATCCAGTATGTGTGTCGATCGTTACACAAAACATCGCTGTAGAAACGTATTATAAAACATTTTTTTGATTTAATTATTTAATAATATTATTTATTCAGTTAATAGTTTGAAATTTTAATGCGATTTTATTAAAAATATTAAGTAATGTTATTCTGATTCAGGCTATATTTTTACTTCCGGTTTAATGCCATGTGGCTTCTTACAATAGTCGCTCGCTCCCACATGATCACTTGACTGCTAGAAATAGCAGCCAAATATCTTTCTCAGGCAATCTTAAAAAGAACAGCTCGTTGGGTATTAGTCTTGTTTTTACTATCTGGAAAATAAGACGGCATGATTATGACTATAATGCTTTTGATCTTACGCTTGCTCGTTTAAGGCTAACCTTCAGCTAAACATAAACGAACTTAGTATTGATAAAAAAATCAAGTTTTGGGGAAGTATTTCTCTAATTATATATATATATAGTACTTATCCAAATAAAATTAGTGACTTAAACATTGTTTTAACGTTTTCAGTTCAAATTTTATTGGTTAAAATTGAATAAAAAAAAAAGAGATTAAGTGCAAGTTGTTTGGTTAATCTTGTAATAAAAAGAATTTTTTTTTTAACATTTTTGTGATAATTCGAATTTCAATTCATTTTTAAATTTGCTTTTCTTCTTTTTTCTTACCCAATTTTGAGTTATAAAAAAAGGAAGAAAAGAAAATTATGTCTATATTTGTTGAAAATATTCTTGTAATGATGTCAGTAGTATCAATTGTTTTGTAGCAACAGGTCAACTCTCAGAACAGATTTATGATCAGAGACTTTCCCCTCATGACCATCCTGTCTTTTCTCACTTGTACATTATCCAATTCTTTATATAATATTATTGGGTATGGTTTGCAGATTTAGTTCCTGAAGCAGTTGATACAGTTCATGAAGATACATTACTACAGGGCTAATATTCCACCCCTATCTGGTTTTCACTTAAGGTGAAACAGTTTAAAACGTCTGTCTAGATTTTTTTTGGTAAGCTACTTTCCATTGTTCTCAGCATTCATAGTTGGAAATTTATGAGAGTCAACCATCATATTCTGTTCAACCAAGATAAGACCTATTCTTTTACTAAACATCTTAGGTTAAATTCAGTTCAAATTAGATAAACACATCCACCTTCTTTTGTTCTCCTGATCTACTTTCTGCTTTCAAAACATGAATAAATACAGAACCCAAACAGAATTCTCACTATATTTTGTTCAATGCCCTTTGCTTAAAGTCAGGGCTGGGTTGAGACCCATAAAGGACCTGAGCTCTTAAAAGATTTTGGTACCCCTGTATATATGTAACTCAAAATATAAACAATAATAAGCCATAAAATTTTTATTGTTTATATTCCGAATTATACACATACAACAAAGTATGCAAACTTTGTCGTTACTAACATCTTCTTACCACTGTAAAACAACCAACTGATAGATATGCAGAGAAAGGAAACAGTGCTTCCATAAAATAGTGTTGATAATCAAATCTTTGCCAATCAGTCAAATGGATTTTCCTTTTTCATAATGAATAGCTTGTGAATACAAGGAGTCAAAATGAGGTTCCTCCAAAGAATCTCTAGAGTAATGTACTTAACTGGGTGCATAGCTCAAATATCAAGGAGTCTCTCCAGGTTAAGCTGCTACTTTTTCACACTGAGACATCACAGCTCCAGTACAATGATCATGTGGTTAGAATGCCATTGGAAAGGATTGCAAGACAGATACTTGAAGTCAAGACAATTGGCAAGAGACCTAGGGGTGGATCAATGAATAAAACGGTTGGATAGGATCCATAGTCTCAATTGCTCACACTGAGGAATTTAATCAGAAAGTTTAAAGAGAGTTGTTTCTGACAGGACTCTATGGAGAAGAGCTCTACTTCTGTGACATTCCCAGAAATTGTGATCTTCAATATTGGATGGATAGATAACATGCTTGAGTTTGCAAAACTACAGCACTGTGCCAAATATATGCAACTTACTTAAGTCTCATTTATTACAGATCTTTATGAAAAGAAGGTCAGCAACTGGTTAGAACTAAAATATTTTTTGTCCTTCAAAAGGAATCCTAGTCATTGTGATGCAGTCATGTCAGAAAAAATACTAGAAGGCATTTCATGAGACTATCAAAATGTTAAATTTCTTTATTTGGCCACACAAAGCCTAATATAGAGGGGTCAAACAAGGACAGACAAAGTGGGCAAAAAAAACAAAAACAAATGAAAAAGATGGAATTGAAAAATGAATAGAATGAAATGAATGCCACTCAACCCCATGACCTGGCAGTACCATTGAATCACACTCACTGGTAAAATTTCCACTTATTTTTATTTTTATTTTCCTAAAATTTTCGTTGCATCTTGCAACCTTTTCAATAGTCTTATAAGGCACAAAAAGAAAATGACTCTCCCCAGACACAACAGAATATGCTTCAATACACAAACTCATATAAAGAATCTTGCAAACCAAATCCAAAAACAAAACCTTAGTAATGTTTTTCTAAATTTTTCTGGGAATTAATGAATTCAGAATGAAAACTTACATCAATATACTAAATTTGATAGATTTTCTATTAATTTTTAAATCTCCACTTCTGTGACAGCAACCAAAAAGATCTAATATTTCTTTAGAGGAGGTAGAAAGGTTCAACAAATTTGCTTGTTTCTAATGTCATGTCATTTTCCCTTGTAACTTAGATGTTCAAATGCTTTCAAAGTTATATAAATATTAGCGATGACATTTTCAATTTGTTATGTTAACAAAACACAAACCTGATGTCAAATATTTTGCAACCATCAGGAAGGAGATCTGAGATACTAGTCTAGATACTAGCATTTAGCTTCCTTTCTCTGTGTTCTGAGTTCAAATCTTTCCCACAGTCAGCTTTGCAATCATCTATGAAACATGTGTTTCAATCAATTAAATGAAATTAATTGTACCTTTTATGTTGTTATCCTAAAGAGAAATTATTACCTCATGTGTAGTCATAGTTTGAGAACCAAGTGAAATAGTTCCAAGTGGGGAGAAAGATTACTGATATCAAAGAACAGCTGCAATTAGAGAGATGATGGTTGGTGGGAGTCTCAGAGGTGGAAATTGGACCAGGTGTGCATGTATATATATATATATATATAATACACTCACAGTACTTCCAGAATTTAGTTTTGCTGAGATGGGCAAGTCTTCATAAGAACAGCACACTACCAATCCTCCCGGCCCCTTGCCATCTCCTCTGTGGGATTTAAACTCTTGAGATCATCTTCCACCATGTCTTCCTGGGTTTTCCTCTTCCAGAAATTTCATCTACATTTAGCATGTCTTTATACAACTGTTCTCCTCTATACACATCACATGACCATACTAGCACAGTATTCTCTCTTGCACATTACATTTGATTCTTCTTATACCCAAATTTTCTCTCAATACATTTGAACTTTGCTGTTTATCCAACAGAGCATGATTGTCTCATTTCTTTCTAGTCTTTGCCTGTCCTTTGCATTCAAGGCTCATATAATATAGCCATGTGGTATCTATTTCCAGTGTGCTCTTAGTAATTGTTGCTCCATGCATCTACCCCATACAAATTCTACTCTGTTTGTTAACATTCCTGCATCTCTTATGTGTCCAGTTTACATTGGGTACATCATATGGAATTTACACCAACTTCTTTTATACATATTAAGCAAGGCCATTTCTCTGATGAAAGCAAACTTTTGCCTATTTTCCTACTCACTAAAATTTTTATCTTTAAGTTAACTTTGCATCAGAACACTTTGTAAAGTGTTTGACATTAAGAAGGATAGCCAACAATAGAAATCATGCCAAAACAAACATTGGAGCACGATGCAGTCCTCTGACATGCTGGAACTTGTCAAACTATCCATCACATGCCAGTATGGAAGTTGGACCATAAAAGAATGTATTGTGTTGTCTGGAAAGTTCATGCCAATTTTTAAAGGAAAGAAAAAGGTCAATAAATACTTGACATTACATTTTTAATCAACCAAATATGACCCATTTTGTTGCACAATGTGTCTCCATCTTTCCTTTAACTTGAAAATACCCTCTTCCCAGAATTGAGGTGGTTTCATAGCAAAGAATTCATCAAGGTATCTTTTTACATCATCTAAGGAATTAAAATTTTTACCTTTAAGACTATTCTGCAGAGACCTGAATAAGTGGGAAATGCGAAGGAGCAATATCTGGTGAATATGGAAGGTGGGGTAACACATCCCAGCCGAGTTGCAGCAATTTTTGTCTGGATCCCAAGGCATCAAGTGCCAAAAATTAACTTTCTTATCTTCCATTTTAAAGGGTTACAGAATTAACACAGGTTATAGGAACATAAACCTTCTTCCACAAAAAGATAGCTTAAACTGTGCTCTAAATGGAGGTATAATAATAATAATAATAATAATAAAAACATTGTGTACAGTGCTCAGGTGCACTACAACTCATCTAAAGTGTATGTATAATCAGGTGTAGTTTCGGCGGATTTCGGAAAGCATGAGGGCCTTAAAGGATGCAGTGTCATGGCAGTCAACAAGTGACGCAGGCAGTTTGTTCCATGCTTCAGCAACTCTGAGCATGAAAAAATGTTTCCGAAAGTCATGGGAGCTGTGTTGTTTTCTGACTTTGTAGGCATGTCCACGTGTGTTAGACACATGAAGATCAAAAAGGTGTTCAGTGTTGTTGTTGGTGAGGTGGTTGATAACTTTGTGGGTGTTTACCAAGTCCATCGCCAGATGCCGGAGCTTCAGTGAATCCATGCCCAGGGAAACAAGGCATTCAGAGTATGGTAGGTGTCTGATGGAGGGTATGTGTTTGGTTGCACGTCTCTGAACAGATTCCAGGAGGTCAATGTTCTGAGCAAGATAGGGGTTCCAAACTGATGATGTGAATTCCAAGTGTGGTCGTACCATAGCTGTATACAGTTTTAAATAGATGGCTGGAGAGCGGCTAACAAAAGTCTTGCTGAGTGATGCCAAGACACCCTCGGCCTTCTTGACAATTTTAGAGATATGCTTTGTCCAACGCAAATCACTGCTGACAGGGATGCCTAGGTCACGCTCGCAAGAGGATTTCTTGATATCAGTGTTGTGGAGGGAGTATGTGGACGCAGGGTTTTTTCTCCCAAAATGCATGGTGGTACACTTGTCCACAGCCAGTTTCAGTTGCCAGTCTGTGATCCATTGCTGCATTGTGTCCAGGTCTGATTGCAGGAAAGAGCTGTAGACAACAGGATCTGTCCTCTTGATTTCAAGGTACAGCTTGATGTCGTCTGCATATTTCAATACTGTGGCATTCTTTAAATTGGCATCTATGTCATTAATGTATGCCACAAACAAGAGGGGACCAAGGACAGATCCCTGTGGTACACCCGATGACATCTCATATGGTGTAGAATGCTGTCCTAGAACTGTGACTACCTCCTTTCGGTTGAGAATGAAGGATTTCAACCAGTTAAAAAGATCATCCCTCACACCCATTGCAGAGAGTTTCACTATAAGCCTTTTGTGTGGCACAGAGTTGAAAGCCTTAGCAAAGTCAAGGTAGACAACATCCACCCATAAGCCACTGTCAGTGATCTGAGTAATGTCCTCAAGGAACTTGACAAGCTGATCACTGCAGCTGGAGTTAGGGACAAATCCATATTGTGAGGGTCGGATGAGACTGTGAGAGCTCCAGAAGTTCCAAAGTGTTTCTCTGACACACGATTCCATCAGTTTTGCAATACAGCTAGTGAGACTGACTGGGCGATAGTTGACAGGTGATGTGCAGTCACCCTTTTTGAACAGAGGAATGACACTGGCAGTTTTCCACTGCTCCGGAGTAGCACCATTGTTGAGACAGTACTGGAAAAAATAGAAAGCTGGTGTAAAAGGAAGTACCTGCCACGTTTGAGAAGCAGGTATGTAACTCCATCAAGACCAGGGGAGGCATAGTTGCACTTATTTTGAAGGTGACGTTGCAGCATTGCAGGTGTAAATTCCATAGTTGTTATGGAATTCGCTGTTAGAGATGGTGAAGATGGTACATTTTGACTTTCAACAGTGAATATGTTTGCATAGCACTCGGCAATGAGTTCTGCGCATTCCTTGGGATCATCAGTGATCTGGTTTGTGTGAGGGTTGCGAAGAGGGCCCACTGGAGAGTGAGGTCTCTGCTTCGAATGCACATATTTCCAGAAAACCTTGCTGTCAGGATTGGCTGCTATGCACTGTTCAAATTCAAGCACTGATTTTTTTGTCACTTGCTTGAGATGGTTGGAAGATTTATTCCGCTTTTTCCTGTTGGTGTCTGATTTATGCAACTTGTATTCCCGTTCAGCAGTCCGACGTTTCTTCCTGGCAAGTCGGACCGCTGAAGTTTCCCAAATTGCACTTTTGGGGCGGTTCTTCTTTTTCTGTTTACGTGGCACTGATGCTGCACATGCTGCCCATATTGAGTCCAGGATACTCTGGAGTATAGTATTCACATCTCCAGAGTTATAGAATTCATGCCAGTTTGGGTGCTGTAATTCAGTGTGGTACAGGTTCCAATCTGCTCTCTTCCAATCGAAGGAAGCAGATTGGAGGTGGTTCAGGTTTTTGTTGTTGCCCGCAAGAGCCAGATTGGCGATGATCATAGCATGATCAGAGTCGCCTAGAGGTTCCTCCGTAGTACAATTGATAACCGCTTCAGGAGTTGTGGTGAAGAGCAGGTCCAAGGTGTTGTTGCCTTTTGTTGGAGAGGTGACTACTTGTGACCAGTTTGAGTCCAGCACAAGCTCAACGAAATCGTTTGCACTCTGTGGCCAATGGAAGGTTTCCCAATTGATCTCAGGATGATTGAAACCGCCTGCAATAAAAACATAAGTGGCTGTTTTCCTGGCAGCAGCTTGGAGGATATCGCAAAGCTGTGTGTCTTGATGGTAATTTGGGGGGCAATAAACAACGCCAAGCAGGAGTGTTGACATGGTCATACGTACGTCACAGAAAAAAACTTCTTCTTGTGATTCGTTCAAATCGGCACAAGGAATTACCGAAAAATCCTATTTTATAGTCAAATCCTATTTTATGGACTCAACCATGTTCTAAAATAAGTCGAAAGGTAAGCTACTATAAATCGGCACAAACTTTCCAGACAACTCAATTGTAATACTAATTATGTATACTGTATACTGGCATTCCATCAGTTATGATGACAATTTTGTCTAATCAATCCAATCAACTGCTTGTGAAATTAACATGCAAGTGATTGAGTACTCCACAGACATGCATACCCTTAAACAGGGAGATTCAGTGTGACATAGAATATGACATGGCTGGCCCTTTCAAAATATAGGTACTACTCATTTTTTCCAGCTGAGTAAATTGGAAACAACATAAAATAAAGTGTCTTACTCAAGGACACAAAACACCAGCAGGTATCGAATCGGTAACCTTTTGATCATGAGCCAAATATTTTAACCACTAAAGCTAATTATATCAATCAATCTATTATATAAAGAACCTATGAGGTAATGGGTTGATATAATCAACAATACCCTTCACATCAAATTTCTGATAATGTGTCTATTTTAGAAATCAATTATCTATAATTAGTCTTTGTGATTCTTTGATCAATCAATTATTCAGCATACATCAGTAATGGCTGTTTTAATTCAATATCAAAGATGTTTCTCAGGTTTTTGAAACACGGGAACCATTTGTTACAACATTTTATTAGTGTAAAGCCCAAGAATAAACATTTGTTTCCAAATTGGCAATTTTTTCATTTAGGGAACTGAAATCTTAATCCTAGACATAGAAAACTTAAATGTGCCACCAGCAGAATGGTAAGACTTATTAGACATTTGCTTTTCATTTGTTCCTGTCTTTTGACTGCAGTTATGCTGGAGCATCACCTTGAAGGGTTTAATTGAACAAATCAACTACAGTTCATTTATTTTTTTTTTTTAAAGGCTGGTATTTATTCTGCTAAGTTACAAAGTCATAAACAAACCAACACTAGTTGTTAAACACTGGCATACACACACGCACATATACATATACACGCACACAGTGTGTCAGAGTGCGTGTGTGTGTGAATATATGAAACATTAACTAGAATGAAGAATAATATAAGATTCCATCATACAAAAAGCCAACATGCATTTCCATTATGTAAGCATCTTGGGATATGTCTTTCACAATAGCCCTAGCAAATGGATTTGGTTGGTGGAAACTGAAAGAATCCTGTCATGTGTGTGTGTATGTGCGTGTGTGCATATGTGTGTCTGTGTTTGCCCACCACCACTTGACTATGGGTATTGATGTGGTTCTGTCCCCGTAACTGAGCAGTTTGGCAAAGGAAACTGATAGAATAAGTACCAGGCTTTAAAAAAAAATACTACTGGGGTCAATTCATTTTACTGAAAAAATTCTTCAAGGTGGTGCTCCAGCATGGCCACAGTCTAAAGACTGAAGCAAGTATAAGCTATAAGACAAGAGACATAAAGATGTGGAAATGGAAATCATCAGAATGTGAAGACCGAAAACAAACATTGGTACTTTGGGAATGATAAACCGCTTAGCATTTGGATTACTGTATTAAATGTAATGTTAATTTATTTACATTGTTCTGAAATAATTATGCATTATCTTGGAGCTTCGAGATTCTTACAGTGTGAGTGTTTATTTTTAGAGTTATATTGTCAGCTAGGTGTGAGAGATCAGATCTGGTCAGTTTTGGGCCTGATATGGCTGGTTGAAATGCTAAAAGGTTAAAATAACATGCAGGAAAATGCATAAACCAAAGCCCCAGCACTTACAAAATACACAACATACAGATGCTAGCACCATTAGGTGCTGCACACACATCACTCTCAATGCAAAGCCAAATCAAAGCAGTATATATAGGTGTAGGCATGGCTGTGTGGTAAGATGGTTCCAGGCTCAGTCCCACTTTGTGGAACCTTGGGCAAGTGTCTTCTACTATAGCCTTAGCCAACCAAAGCCTTGCAAGTGGATTTGGTAAACAGAAACTCAAAGAAGCCTGTCAGATATATATATATATATATATTAATACATACATATCTATCTATCTATCTATCTATCTATCTATTATATATATATATATATATATATACACACACATATTTGAGTAGTTGAATGAATTATCTTATTAAGGATAATTCGAATTAACTGATAACTGGGTAGCAAATTCACATCAGAAAAAACACGGTTGAAGTTACGTGCCTAGGGCATAGATTACGTGCTTTTGTGTGGAAATTTGTATGTTTATTTTAAAAATATAAATATATGAAAGAATGGAGTTGAACAACGAATTAACAAAATTCCTTTATTTTCAACATATGTTTCGAAGGCTGCATATTCCTAATTGCGAAGGAATAAGGAGTACATTATGCCGCTTTCTCATCAGGAAAAGCAAGGAACTTATGTCAACATCAAAATGCACAAAAATCTTTTAGATGATTGCTCACACGGAGCCCATAGCGTTAATGAGTGTCTCTTTAAAATATTCCTTTATAAGGAGTGACATCAAAATGGTTGGATGTAGAAGATTCTAGAAAGTTCTAAAGGTTCAAGGGTTCAAACGAAGTTGGAGGAGAGAGGCATAAGAATAGGAAGATGAAAGGGTGCAGGTCATATGAATGGTGGATTTTGTTAATTTCTTTTGTGAATGAGTGCCTGTGTGTGTGACTGTATATAACTGCATTAATGTGTGTGTTTGTGTATGTGTGTGCATGATTGTGTATGTGGATGGGTAGATGTCAGAAAACAGACAGTGGTGAGGTGAGAGGTTTGTGTCTGTGTGTTTGATTGTGCTTACTATAGAAAGAGGGAAATAGAGAGAGAAAGAGAGAGAAAGAGGAGAGCGAGGTAGGGGGACTAAGGCAACACATACCTCACTGGATTGAGTAGTAGTTCTTTGAAAGTATAAAAATCTTTTTATGACTATGGCGGTGACATATATAAAAAAAAGTTATATTAATTAAAATTCAAGGGGTTATCTATATTAATCATTATTCATACGAGTGAAAGGTGTGTTTTTGCCAGTGCATGCATCTGTAGGACCTCTCGACGATTGTATTTATTAAAGGGACATTGGTGAACAAAATATGAAAAAGTTCGGAATAACAGATGTCACAAATTTTTCTGCCCTTATCAAACGGAAAGGACACCGACAATATGGACCATTCCAGCTTGAAAGTTGTATTGCTGTCCTTCAGACGCCAAACTAATTTACTTAGTCCCGTGCTGTGTTGTTTTCTCTTATCTCGGAAAGTTGAATAATGATTGGAGATCCTTTGAGCTAATTTAGAAGAAGTTGCTCCAATGTAGAAGAAGACATCGGTTTCAGAAGAAATTTTGCACTGGTAAATGGTGTTTCTAATTTTGGAATTTTTGGATAAGAACTTTAATCTGATGGGGTTAACTTCCGATACTAAGACAGAGTTTTTATTGTTATGATAGGTGTAAATATTGTTGCTAGCATTGGCCACGATACTATTCATCTTATTATCATTACTATTAATTGTAATATCGTCGGCAATTTCTCTGACTATAGGAATGCTGTGATTGTTATCATCAATAATACAACTGTTATTAGAAATGCTGTTACTATTACCACTAACACCACCACTGTTAATAATCCGGCTAATGTTATTATCATTATTACTATTGTTAACGCCAATGCTGCTATGAATGTTGCTAATATCAATACTATTTCTATTATTATTATTATTGTATGTCAGGTTGGAATTGGTAAGGGCAGTGTCGCTACTCCTGAGTGATGAGTCCTTATTTATCAGCTTATTATTATGGGAGGCAATTATCTGCGATAGATTTCTAGTGTTGGAGAATGCAATCCTCACCTTATGCGAATTGATAGTAGAGTAATACCTAAAATTCCTGGGAAAGTTCTTAGCTACGGCTTCTGGAACTGTAAAGGGAGGTTAGACCTGATTTGTTTCCCGAAAGGAATGACAAACCAGATATAGTTTTTTTTTGACTTAGAATGGCTCAGAGTGTTAACATTTACATTAAAGGGAGTATTTCTGTGTTGTAGGATTGGTGTTGGTTTTCGATTGCCTCCCCTGGTCCGTAAATTATTTTTGTTAATTATATTAGTGTCGACGTTGCTAGAGCTGAAATCATTAATTACATTATTTCTATTGTTATTAGTTTTCTTATCGTGAGAAGCAAATATTAGTTTAGAATGGGCCGGGTCAATATATGATACCTTATCCTTATAACTGGCTTTTGACAAGGCGGCATTATAAAATTCCGCTTTTTGTTTAAAAATGTCGACATTCGCAGATAAATTTGATAGTCTTAAGGATATATTTTTAACTAAATTATCGGTGATAGTTTTTGCATGGTTACTGAAAATGCTGACATATTTAAGGTTAGTAGAAGGCTTATGGTAAGGGAAGTAAGAATTGTTATGCAGATTTAGAGTAACATCTAAGAAGTTGGCTTTAGTTAGTACGTCATTGAAAACTATGCTCATGCCCATTCTGCTAAAAAATCTAGCTAATCTGTTTTTAGTCTTCTGTATCATACTGTTCGGAGCATTCTGTAGGTAAAATAGACAATCATCTCGATACAGACTGCCGCAGATGTCCGGGAATTGGTCGGCTAATTCATAGAGAATATAGATTCCGACCAAATCGGCTATCTGGGCACTGTCTGAGCTTCCCATTGGCACATCAAACGCATTGGGGGTATCCTTATGGACCCATAACTTATCATCAAACTGTATGAAGGATTTTCTAGCCGCTAAAATTATATCAATTTCCTCCCTTGGGAGGCCTGCCTTATTATGTGCATGCCATAGGGCCTTATTGAGTACACTAGGGTTGATCGAAGGGTAGAAAGTAGAAATATCGAATTGAATGAATTTTGTGCTGTTTTTATTAGAAATAAAAGAAAACCACTCTACGACTTGAGTGGAGTTAGACCATATATTGAGTTTTAACTTATTGATTAATCTAGGTATGTATTTATCTAAAATGTACTTACTAATGGAACCGATGTCGGAACTAGAGGGGCATATGAGCCTTAATGCTGGATTGGTGTGAAAGTTTGGTTTATGGTACTTGATGATGAATCTTGGTTGTCTTGGGTTCAGCGGTTGTGTTTTCATTTGTAATCCATACGTTTCCATGATTTTCTTAATTTCCAAGTTGGCTTGTCTGAGTGTATTCTTATTTGTTGTTCTGTAATTCTTCTGTATTTCTTTCTTGAGCATTTCTAAATACTGGTTTTTAGCTAGCTTATATGTGTTCCTGGTTTTATCTGATTGGACCAGGATAGCGTCTAAACTGTTTATATCTTTGGTGACTTTGTTGAGGTATTTAAGGTGTTTATTCCTAAGGGGCGATTTACGGAATTTAATGCTCCTTACAATGTCCCACAGGTCGTCCTCGAATTTCTTCAGTCTGGGATTAGGTGGAGGGGTTTCCCTCAACTTGAATAACTTCTTATATTTGGAAGATGTTTCAGTACCATTCTGTTTTAAGCCCTCATTATCACGGAAGAAAGCGAGCCATCTAATTCGGTTGATGAATGCATTTGTTTTGTTAACAATTTCCTTAAGGAAGGTTTCTTTTACTGGTATTGGTATGTCCTTAAGGGATGCGTTAATCTCGAACAACTCCATTTGCGGTATCGGTTAAGGTAGCAAGATCTCAAGAAGGCTGTATATGATATTTGAGTAGCTGAATGAATTATCTTATTAAGGATACTTCGAATTAACCGATACCTGGGTAGCAAATTCACATCAGAAAAAACACGGTTGAAGTTACGTGCCTAGGGCATATACACACACATAGACATATATATATATATATATATATATACACACATAGACATATATATATATATATATATACACACACATAGACATATATATATATATATATTCTTTTACATTTTTACTTGTTTCATTTTTACTTGTTTCACTTACAAAATACACAACATACAGATGCTAGCACCATTAGGTGCTGCACACACATCACTCTCAATGCAAAGCCAAATCAAAGCAGTATATATAGGTGTAGGCATGGCTGTGTGGTAAGATGGTTCCAGGCTCAGTCCCACTTTGTGGAACCTTGGGCAAGTGTCTTCTACTATAGCCTTAGCCAACCAAAGCCTTGCAAGTGGATTTGGTAAACAGAAACTGAAGAAGCCTGTGAGATATATATATATATATATATATATATTATATATATATGTATATATATATATATAATATATATTAATACATACATATATATATATATATATATATATATATATATATTAATACATGCATATATATATATATATATATATATATATACACACATATTTGAGTAGTTGAATGAATTATCTTATTAAGGATAATTCGAATTAACTGATACCTGGGTAGCAAATTCACATCAGAAAAAACATGGTTGAAGTTACGTGCTTTCGTGTGGAAATTTGTATGTTTATTTTAAAAGTATAAATATATGAAAGAATGGAGTTGAACGACGAATTAACAAAATTCCTTTATTTTCGACATATGTTTCGAAGGCTGCATATTCCTAATTGCGAAGGAATAAGGAGTACATTATGCCGCTTTCTCATCAAGAAAAGCAAGGAACTTATGTCAACATCAAAATGCACAAAAAACTTTTAGATGATTGCTCACATGGAGCCCATAGAGTTAATGAGTGTCTCTTTAAAATATTCCTTTATAAGGAGTGACGTCAAAATGGTTGGATGTAGAAGATTCTAGAAAGTTCTAAAGGTTCAAGGGTTCAAACGAAGTTGGAGGAGAGAGGCATAAGAATAGGAAGATGAAAGGGTGCAGGTCATATGAATGGTGGATTTTGTTAATTTCTTTTGTGAATGAGTGCCTGTGGTGTGACTGTATATAACTGCATTAATGTGTGTGTTTGTGTATGTGTGTGCATGATTGTGTATGTGGATGGGTAGATGTCAGAAAACAGACAGTGGTGAGGTGAGAGGTTTGTGTCTGTGTGTTTGATTGTGCTTACTATAGAAAGAGGGAAATAGAGAAAGAGGAGGGCGAGGTAGGGGGACTAAGGCAACACATACCTCACTGGATTGGGTAGTAGATCTTTGAAAGTATAGAAAAATTTTTTATGACTATGGCGGTGACATATATAAAAAAAAGTTATATTAATTAAAATTCAAGGGGTTATCTATATTAATCATTATTCATATGAGTGAAAGGTGTGTTTTTGCCAGTGCATGCATCTGTAGGACCTCTCGACGATTGTATTTATTAAAGGGACATTGGTGAACAAAATATGAAAAAGTTCGGAATAACAGATGTCACAAATTTTTCTGCCCTTATCAAACGGAAAGGACACCGACAATATGGACCATTCCAGCTTGAAAGTTGTATTGCTGTCCTTCAGACACCAAACTAATTTACTTAGTCCCGTGCTGTGTTGTTTTCTCTTATCTCGGAAAGTTGAATAATGATTGGAGATCCTTTGAGCTAATTTAGAAGAAGTTGCTCCAATGTAGAAGAAGACATCGGTTCCAGAAGAAATTTTGCACTGGTAAATGGTGTTTCTAATTTTGGAATTTTTGGATAAGAACTTTAATCTGTTGGGGTTAACTTCCGATACTAAGACAGAGTTTTTATTGTTATGATAGGTGTAACAAATCGACCCCAGGACTTATTCTTTGTAAGCCTAGCATTTATTCTATCAGTGTCTTTTGCTGAACTGCTAAGTTACAGGCACGTAAACACACCAACATCGGTTGTCAAGCAATCGTGGTGGGACAAACACAAACCCACAAATACATACATACATATATACATACATACATACATCATCATCAGCATCATCGTTTAACGTCCGTTTTCCATGCTAGCATGGGTTGGACGGTTTGACCGGGGTCTGGGAAGCCAGGAGGCTGCACCAGGCTCCAGTCTGATCTGGCAGTGTTTCAACAGCTGGATGCCCTTCCTAACGCCAGCCACTCCATGAGTGTAGTGGGTGCTTTTTATGTACCACCAGCACAGGTGCCAGGGGAGGCTGGCAACGGCCATGATCAGTTGGTGTGTATATTGTTACGGACCACCTGCCGTCGCCCGGTCGATCAGCGAATATTTTCACCACGGAAACTTGGAGAGGAGAGGAGAGAGAGAGCAACAACAGCAGCAACAACAGCAGCAGCAGCACAGAGGCAATCGAGAGAGACACAAAGAGGCAAGGCACAACTGGCTTGCATTTAACAACTAGTTTATATGACAATCAATTGTTACAACATCAATTACATTTAAAGATACATCAGGTAAATACAAGCAAGTAACAGAATCAACACATCATACAGGTATACCACAGATCAAAGCATTTAAACATGCAGATACAATATAACCGTCCGGTAACAACACATCAAGTTCAATACATCAGCATTTCAAGAGTACACGTCCGAAGACACAGTTCTATTTCAAAACACATTAAAGGCATATACAGTTCGAAGGACATTAAAGGCCTAACAGTTCAATGTTCATTATACAATGTTCAAATCACAATACTGTACACAATGTCCTTACACATTTCACATTGTTCTTTTCACTGTTCAATACATCGATTCCTTGTCCTTCTTTTCTTCACATATCAATACACAATTCACGTACCTTACATTAGCCAACGCCTCATATTGTACCTCATCTCTCTCAGTACAGCTAACTCCAACTTGCCAAGCTCTTGCCCCGAATTCCCAAATCCTCGCTCCTAAAATCCCAACTGCTCGCTTTGACGACTGAATACCGACTGTCCAAAAACCTCTGCTCTCTCACCACCCCCAACCTGTCTTAGCACTGCTAATATCCTCTCTATCTGCTCTCAGATCCCTTACTCTGTCTTTCTCACTACTTTCTTCTTCCTCTTCTTCACTGTCACTAGATTCTTCCTTACTCTATCTTCCTCGGCCCTCACATCTCTCTGACCCCTAATCGACCGGCACAAGGCCAAAGGTCCCTCCAAAAGCCATTACTCTTCCAGTAAACAAAGGGCTGTAACTTTTTATTCCAGATTTCCGTCTCCACTCTCAACAAAGTAGGTCAAGAAATACTGTACCAGCCGAACCACAACAATATATATGTATGATGGACTTCTTTCAGTTTCCATCTACCAAATCCACTCACAAGACTTTTTTTAGCCCAAGGCTATCATAGAAGACACTTGCCCAAGTTTCCACACAGTGTGACTGAACCCAGAACCATATATATCATCATCAGACCCATCACCGTACTTAAGAAGATGTGTCAAACCAAGTGAAATCATAGTCGTGGCCAATGCTGGTGTCATGTAACTGACACCAATACCAGGGGCACATAAAAAGCACTTTTCAAGCATTGGGCCTCATGGAGGTAATGACAAATGATCAAGAGCTCTGGCAATATGCCACGCTTGAGAAGTTCCACCAAGCCAAGCGAAATCGTAGTCATGGTAGATATTGGTGTCATGCAAATGGCACCCATGCTGGTAGCACGTAAAAGCACCTATTACACTCTCGGAGTGGTTGGCGTTAGGAAGGGTATTCAGCTGTAGAAACCATGTCAAATCAGACTAGAGTTTGGTACAGCCCCTGTCGAACCGTCCGTCCCGTGCCATCATGGAGAATGGATGTTAAATAACAATGATGATGATGATGATATTTAAAATAGTGTGTGTGTGTCTGTGTGTGTATCTTCATGTCTTTGCTTGTCCCACACCACTGCTTGACAACCGGTGTTGGTTTGTTTACATTTCTGCAACTTAGCAGTTCAGCAAAACAGATCGCAGGCTTAAAAATAAGTACTGGGTGTCAATTCATTCAACTGAAAACCTTTCAAGGTGATGGCCATGAATGGCTGCAGTCTAATGACTGAAACAAGTAAAGGATACTTAATATTCAAAGAAGAAGAAGAAGAAGAAGAAGAAGAGAACAAGAACAACAACAACAACAACTCAATTTGTCTTTTAAAGAAAATTTTATTATAAAGTACTTTTGAAAATTGTTTAGATAAAACAACAAAATTTATAACACGGGCTGTGAAACTGGTGAGGAATCTTTATTATCAGCTCCCATTAGAACTTTTTTCACAGCAGTAATTATTGGGAACTTTTGAGAGTCGTTCGAATACTTTCCTTCAGCATCATCAAAGGTAATGGTCCAAACACCAACTCCACCACATTTTTGTAGAAAATATTTCGCCTATAAAACAATAAAGAAAAAGAAAACAAAATATATACAGCTGTGCAGTAATAATTGGTGTGAAAATCGCGTTTTAAAAAACAGATCTCAATTAAGTTACTAAAAAACAAGCCTTTATATGAAAGAGTTGTCTCCCGTAAATTATCTCCCTTATTCCTGCTACTGTCGACATATTTATGCATTCACAAACCGTTGCGGCTATTTGATTGTAGTTTCAAATTTTAATAATATTTACTTTTTCTGGAAATTTCTCAGAATTAGAAACGAAAAGAAGCTATCTAATGGTATATAGGTAACAGATATTTCGGGTCTTTATATTGGCAGTGGGACCGTATTAGAAGCCAGTTCGCAGTTGATGCGACGAAATTTTCTCCCCAAATAATAAATGGTTAAATGAAGTTAATAATATCTGTGTATTTTTGAAAGGTTAATACGTGTCTTAAATGCTGTATTTGCTTTAGTTTCAACCCACGATCTCAGATCAAATTACTTGCAAGGCAAGTACATCTCCGAAATAAACAATACTGCTTTACCCATTAACACAAATTAAATGGTTATTATTACTACTGTTCGCAAACAAATAATATCGGCGATCTGTTAAACTTATGTAGTACGAATAATATTGTGGCAAAAAGGAAACAAATTGCTCGAAATTGCCATCGTATGTGTACCCATATGTGCAATGGAAAGGTTACGCGTGCTCGTGTTGTATACCAAAGTTTATTTTGTAGATTATTTACCTTCCTCACTACTGCCATGAAAATATTTGATTTAATAATTAAATTTTTTTTTTTTTTAATTAAAAGAAACTACATCAACGACGGATGCCTTTATAACATCGACTGTTAATGATTTATTATTTATTTTTCATTTTCAATTTGTATAAGTTATTTCACTAAGTGTGTGTGTGTGTATGCATGTACACATGCATGTAAAGGTTGTGACTGCTATTTATAACAGTAAACCACACCTCTAAATTGTATCAATTTGCAATTAATTTAACAGTTAAGTGGTCCAAGTTGCTAAAATTTAAATATCTAACAAAGAATGTTGGTGCAATGTATCCGATTCAGCTAACTACAACATTATGTCATATAATTATTAATTAAGCGTCTTAATTAATTATTTCCTTGACTATTACGGATTTGGTTTTCTCCCCTCTTTCTAAAAATAACATATAACTGTTCAGAAATTTTTGAAAATTATGGAAAAGTGGAAAAAGAGTACCAAATAAATTATGTTATCTCAAAAAAGAAAAAAAATTTAATCTTATTGATTGACTACAATAAATAACAACTTTATGATGCAATCATCAAAATAATGGATTTACCATACATATCCAAGAAAGAAAATTTTGGTAACCACTAATAAGTTTTGTGGAGATAATTTAAAAGGTAATTGATACATTGGTGAGTCCCTCTAAGAATACAGGTGAATTAGTATGGATTAAACTTAGAAACAAACAATGAAAAACAGAATCATGATACATTTACTTATAAATGCTTATGCATTTACTAATGCTTCTGAAAGCATTCTGAAGCACTTGGGCTTCACAAAACCTCATTTCTCCATAAAAGCACACTACCATATATACCGTAAATCCTCAAGTATAATCTGCACTTTTTCCCAAAATTTAAAGGTCAAAATCCCTAGTGCGTACTATATACGAGGTTAAAAATGAAAAATATTTTCTAAGCAATGTCCGAGTTTCTAGTTGCTGTCCGGCAATGTTTATTCACATGCATTTTGTGATGTCGGGCACGAAAATACTTTAAGCTAAGCCTGAAAGCAATGAAGTCATAAAAGAACCATCCATAACTTGCAGTAAGCAACATTTATTAAAATATAAGTATTCAGAACACAGAATAACATGTAACAAAAACAATTTGCAAACATATTTACATTTCCATATAACAGTTAAGAACATCACCATTATTGTGTTTGTTCGACTAGCTGCTGCTGGCTTAATTACACACGGCTCAAGTTAGAGAAGGGGTGCGTATTATACACAAGGTTTAGGTTTTTCAGAAGTACAGCCCCACTAAAAATACCCTGTATATTATACTCAAGGGCGGACTATACTCGAAGATTTACGGTACAGGTTTATGATCTTTCACATCAATAGCAGTTCTTAAAATTCAAAGCTTTCGATATCTGAATAGATTATAGGTAAGTCATATCATGTTTAACAGTCACTCGAAATAGTAATCATTGTTTAAGTGGCACTCTCAGTTTACACCATATAAATATACTCTAGTTGATGAGCCAATGGGTGCTTCTATAATGTAGCTCAGCCCACTAGAAATAGCAACCAAATCCTAGCTGCTTTGGCAATAGCAAAGATGACGATTTCAATAGTAAACACTAGAATGAGATTCCAGAAAAAAATGAAACATGCGAACATACCTTGTTGGCAGCACTCTCAGGGTCCTCAAAACTACACCATAAGAGATCATTGTAGAGGTAAGGTACCTCAGCTTCAGAGTCCCAAACATAATGAGAACCATTTTTTAGAGCACTGCATACCTGAAAAGGAAAGAAACAAATACTAGAATAATACTGATTTCAAATTTTGGCACAAGGCCACCAATTTCGACTCTCGTGCTCAACTGGTACTTATTTTATCGAGTCTTGAGGGATAAAAGGAAAAACAACATGAACATGGAAGAAATGGCAGAGTATTTTGCCCAACAGGCTAACAATTCTGCCAGTTCGCAGCCCTAAATATTAGGATTATATTGAGTGCTAAAGAACAAAACCAGAGTTTGCTGTTTCCTTCTCAGTTTTATCTTTTACTTGTTTCAGTCATGCTGGAG
This sequence comes from Octopus sinensis, assembly GCF_006345805.1. Classification (NCBI taxonomy): domain Eukaryota; kingdom Metazoa; phylum Mollusca; class Cephalopoda; order Octopoda; family Octopodidae; genus Octopus; species Octopus sinensis. Next base: position 48,885,945 of record NC_043003.1, on the reverse strand, counting down.
CACCACACTGAAGGATTTAGTCAAACAAATCACCACCACCCCAGTACCCAGTACTTTCTTTTTTTCTATGTCTGATACATATTCTATTGGTCTCTTTTGCCAAACTGCTAAGTTAAGGGGACATAAACAAATCAACACTAGTTATCAAGCAGTAGTTGGGGTGGGGTGACAAACACAAATATGAAGATGCACACAGACTGGTGCAGTCTCCCGGCTTGCCAGTCCTCAGTCAAACCGTCTGACCCATGCCAGCATAGAAAGTGGATGTTAAACGACAACGACGACGATGATGATAATGATGATGACACACACATATATACAAGATTCCACACAGTTTCCATCAACCAACTTCACTCGCAAGGCATCAACCAGCCCAGAGCTATAGCAGAAGACACCTGCCTTAAGTGCTACATCGTAGGACTGAACCTCAGACTAGCTCGTTGCAAAGAAGGCTTTAAACAACACAGTTTATGAAGCTTCTATTTAAAAAAAAATTTACTGTTTAGTCAGGGATGGAAGGGCAGCACTGATGCCCATCGTTTTTTTTTTTCTCAGGGCTTCTAAAACTGGTAGGAAGAAAAGTTATCCTCAGACTTGGCCCAAATGCTTGCAATAAAGTGATCTTTACAAAAGACATCAAGATATCAGGGTAGGGGACATTTTGGCACCTTTTATTTGGATTTGCTGGTTTAACACATTTGTGTGTTTGCTTCCAGGGCTAAAAACTACCTTCGCCAAAACAAGGTGGCTAGCAACAATTTAAAACCAACAAAGAAATAATTCACCATCACTAAGAGTGACAAGGGTATATATATATATATATATATATAAGAGACAGTGAGAGAGAGAGAGAGGATAAGAAATGAAGCAATAATTAACAATGAGAAGTGGATTATTGGTGTTTTAAAGTCATTATTTAATTAAGATGAGAGTATATATATATATATATATATATATATATATATATATATATATATATATATGTACATGCATGTATAATTATAATAACGTGTGTATGTGTTTCTGTGTCTGTCTTTGTCCCACCACCACCACCACTTGACAACTGGTAGTGGTGTGTTTACATCCCTGTAAATTAGCAGTTCAGCAAAAGAGACCGATAAAATAAGTACTAGGGTTCAAAGAATAAAAACAAAAAAAAGTCATAGGGTCAAATTGTTCAACTAAAGCTCTTCAAGGTGATGCCCCAGCATGACTGCAGTCAAAGGACTGAAACAAGTAAAAGGTAAAAGATTAAAGATATTTGCTCAATGAAATATCAAAGAAAAGAATTAAAAAATTAGATTAAAAAAAAACCTAAAAATATCATACCTCAGGATATGTAAAGACCCCTCTTCTATGGATTACTGGTCCTGGATCCCCTTTGTTGACGGCAGGGGCATGGACTCCATGGTTTTCAGCTGTTTTCAATTTCCATGTCCGACCATACGTTGGGAGTCCAACAAGAAGTTTCGACGAAGAAAAACCTGTGTTCAAGTAGTAATCCATTAGACCAACCTGGAAAAATTAGAATGAGACAATTGGGTGCAGCTGTTTAGATATTGATGATTTGGCAACAGTACTTTTTGGCACTAGAGGCAAACACACACACACACACAGAAATATACACATACAGCTAGAGAGAATGAGAGACAGACAGACAGGCATTACACAGATACAAACATAACTACATGCTGACACACATAAAGAGAGAAAAAGGTGGGGAATAAGAGAATGAGAGAAGCTTAGAGATGTCAAATAGGTTAGCATAAAGTCAGTAATGTCAAATAGTCAGTGCCAAAATGCCTGATATCTAGGAAAAATTGTTTGAAACTAATAGAAGTAGAAATATGTCCCATGACATTTCTAGGACTTCTAAGACTAGTTATGACAGGGTTTTATCATTCATAGTATGCTGGTTATGATTTTTAATCAATCAGGTTATGATTGTTGAGAATGAAGAGTGAAGAAATGAAAACTAAATACGGAAGCCTAACACTGTTGATAGAACTTAGGATGGAGTGAGTTTTCATTGATCTCCTTGAGATGAGATGGGAATCAGATGGAGTTCAGGAGTTTTTTATATCGTATAATAAAAGATACAAGAAAAATCTTATTTATCCTCTTGTGTTAAATGAGATCAATTAATGGACCTTTGTTGATGTGATGTAGTCAGCAACAGGACATCAGCTCTTGTAGAAGAATAATCATTATGGTCATAATGCCTCTCATAATAGCCTTGGTGGAATAAGTGAAATAGCTGTAACTGGGAACCAAGAGATGAGTTACCTGCCCCTGCTAAGATGCTTACCACACTCTGTCAACTATATCATTATAATATACTGTAGACAAGGCAGCGAGCTGGCAGAAACGTTAGCATGCCAGGCGAAATGCATAGCTGTATTTCATCTGCCGTTACATTCTGAGTTCAAATTCCGCCAAGGTCGACTTTGCCTTTCATCCTTTCGGGGTCAATTAAATAAGTACCAGTTACCCACTGGAGTTGATATAATCAACTTAATCCATTTGTCTGTCCTTGTTTGTCCTCTCTGTGTTTAGCCCCTTGTGGGTAGTAAAGAAATAGGTATTTTGTCTGTCTTTATGTTCTGAGTTCAAATTCCGTGGAGGTCGACTTTGCCTTTCATCCTTTCAGGGTCATCAAATTAAGTACCAGTTGTGTACTGGTCCCCACACGACAAAATTTTGGTCCTAGTGCCTAGAGTAGAAAAGATTGTAATATACTATTTATAAGGCAGGGAGCTGGCAGAAACATTAGCATGCCAGGCAAAATGTTTAGCGGTATTTCATCTGTCTTTATGTTCTGAGTTCAAATTCTGCCAAAGTTGACTTTGCCTTTCATCCATTCGTACCAATTGCGTACTGGGGTCGATCTAACTGACTGGCCCCTTCCCCCAAAATTTCAGTCTTCGTACCTAGAGAAGAAAATAATATACTATATATACTCTATACAAGCACTCCTTCGGTTATGACAATGATTCTTCTAGTTGATCCAATCAATGGAACAGGCTGCTCATGAAACTAATGCGCAAGTGGTTGAGCTCTTCCCTGATACACATACCCTTTACATGGTTCTCAGGGATATTCAGAGTGAAACAGAATGTGGCAAAGCTGGCCCTTTGAAATACAAGCACAACTCGTTTTTACCAACTGAGTGGACTGGAGCAATGTAAAATAAAGTGTCTTGCTCAAGGACACAACACACTGCCTGGAATTGAACTCACGACCTTGCGATCATGAGCTGAATACTGTAACCACTAAGCCTAATAAAGGTAACATTTTCAAACAAAGAGTAATGTTTACAGTACTTACCGTGCTGTAAATTTTTTTTTCATTTGCCGGTGGGAAAAGAGGACTGTTGAACCCTGTGGTGATGTCTGCATTTTTGATGAACATATGGAAGTCATAGGCCATCACTGTAGCAAAATCTAAAGTGCTGCAAAACACAAGGAAGTTATAAAAGAAAACATGCATAAAAATTATATCGTGCGATAATTTGATAACTGAATGCTAAGTAGAATCACTGTCATCCATATATACAAATTTCTTTACTACCCACAAGGGGCTAAACACAGAGGGGACAAACAAGGACAGACAAACAGATTAAGTTGAGTACATCAACCCCAGTGTGTAACTGGTACTTAATTTATCAACCCCGACAGGATGAAAGGCAAAGTCAGCCTTGACGGAATTTGAACCCAGAACATAAAGGCAGACGAAATACAGCTACGCATTTCGCTCAGCATGCTAACGATTCTGCCAGCTTGCCACCTTTATATATACAGACTTGTCCTTTACAGGTGCCAGTGTCACATAAAGGGCACTTGTGCCAGTGCTGTGTAAACACACCTGTGCTGGGTGCAGATAAAAAGGACCCATCACACTCTGTAAAGTGGTTGGCATTAGGAAGGACAACCAGCCATAGAAACCATACCACAACAGATATTTGGAGTCTGGACAGCTCCTCGGCTGGCCAGCTGCATATCAAAATATCCAACCAATGCCAGCATGGAAAGTGGACATTAAACAATAATGATCAAGGAAATGAGGTCAATCCATTCACTAATCATTGAGAATACATTGGGCTTGTTTATGTAACATTAAGTAATAACATGCCACTCCCATTCTTAGGATGTAAAACTTTGGCTAATATCAGGTTGGGGCTAAGATAATGGCCAATATTTTAGAAAACAGTTTTAGATATTTTTTAAAATTGTGTCTCTTGCAATGTTTTAAGAATGTCACATTGAATAATTTATACATTTTTCTTTCAGATTCTGATTGTATTGGCCATAATCTTCTGCTATATTTACACCCATGTTCGTCTCATCTAAAGATCACATTAGATATGTTTTATTTTATGAGTTTCATAAAGGTGTCAATGCAAATACAACAGCAAAGTCATCTCTTCAGAGAGTTTATGGGGATGACATAGAAGAAGTTTTCTCGCTTCAGAAGTGGGGATCTGAGTTTGAAAGATGAGCCAAAAGAAGGTCATTCAAAACATCCAAAGAGTTGGAAGCTGTTGTCACAGAAAATCCAATCACTACTTGAAGAGAACTTGCAAAATAGTTTAACGTAGCCCATACAACTGTTCTACACCTACTGAAAAGGATCAGAAAGGTTTCAGTGGTTGGAAAATGAGTCTTGCACGAACTGTCTCCAGAGAATCTGCAATAGCATGTTGTTTGTTGTCAGTCATTGCTTTCACGACACCTTGAAAACCATTTTTAGGAAGGCTTGTTACAGGTGATGAGAAGTGGATCATTTACCATAACATTAAACACCACCAGTCATGGATCAGTCAAGGAAGAGGAGCTGTTCAACAAATTGCCCCCAGTACATATTTTTAAGTTCGATACTTATTCTATCAGTCTCTTTTGCCAAACTGCTAGATTCTGAGGATGTAAACAAACCAACATCAATCATGAGAAGTTGCTGGTGGACAAACACAAACACACACACCTACATATTAATCAGAGTATTATAGAGCCATTTAAACTGATCTTACCAATCAATGTCACATTGGGTATAGATCACTGGATATTAGCATTAGCTAACTGTCTTATTATCTAATATACAATTATCCAATACCCTGTGCGAAACTGGTTGGTAAGATCGGCCGAAATTGATCTATAACGATATATACTTTGATTAATATAATCACTCTGTTGATAAATATACAAATTCATATTTTTTCTGACTTATGAAATCTTAGACTTTACACACACACACACACACACACATATATAAAATTAAAGAGAGAAAATGCACACAATTTACATAGTTTTAATATATTTTTTAATATATTTTATACTATGTTTGTCGACCGGTTTCACTTTCATTAATCATGACATTGGTTCTGTGTGTGTGTGAGTGATGGTGTATGGCTTAGGGATTGGGGTATTCAGCTCCAGATTTTAAGGTCATGAGTTCAATTCCCAACAACACATTGTGTCCTGGAGCAAGACACTTTATTTCACTTTGATCCACTCCACTCAGCAGGCAAAAGTGATTAGTACCTGTATTTCAAAGGGCCAACCTTGCCACATTCTGCGTCATGCTGAATCCTCCTGAGAACTACATTAAAGGTACATGCGTCAGTGGAGTGCTCTGTCACATCCATGTTAAGTTCATGTTAATTTCATAAGTTCCGTTGATTAGATCAACTGGAACCCTCGTCATCGTAACCAATAAAGTTCCGCCTTTTATATATATATATATATATGTGTGTGTGTGTGTGTGTGTGTGTGTGTGTGTGTGTGTGTATGTATGTAAGTATGTATGTATGTATGTATATATATATATATATATATATATATATATCATCATCATCATCATCATCATCATTTAGCGTCCGTTTTCCATGCTAGCATGGGTTGGACGGTTCTACTGGGGTCTGTGAAGCCAGAAGGCTTCATCAGGCCCAGTCAAATCTGGCAGTGTTTCTACGGCTGGATGCCCTTCCTAACGCCAACCACTCCGTGAGTGTAGTGGGTGCTTTTTACGTGCCACCCGCACTGGTGCCAGACAGAGCTGGCAAACGGCCACGAACGGATGGTGCTTTTTATGTGCCACCGGCACGAGGGCCAGGCGAGGCTGGCAACGGACACGAAACGGGGCGGTGCTGGCAACGGTCGCGAAATGGAAAGTTCTCTTACATGCCACCGGCACTGGTAACACATCTGCAATTTCCATTGATCGATTTCGATTCTGATCCTCACTTGCCTCAATGGGTCTTCACAAGCAGAGTTTCGACATGCCACCGGCACTGGTAGCACATCCGCAATTTCCATTGATCGATTTCGATTCTGATCCTCACTTGCCTCAACACGTCTTCACAAGTAGAGTTTTGTGTCCCAAGAAGGGAAGGTATGCATACGTAGGCTGGCTCCATCCCATGTAGAAGGCCACGGGTTGTGGACTCACTTGTCCTGCGGGTCTTCTCGCGCACAGCACACTTCCAGAGGTCTCGGTCTCTAGTCATTTCCTCAGTGAGACCTAAAGTTCGAAGGTCGTGCTTCACCACCTCGTCCCAGGTTTTCCTGGGTCTGCCTCTTCCACAGGTTCCCTCAACCGCTAGGGTGTGGCACTTTTTCACACAACTATCTTCATCCATTCTCGCCACATGACCATACCAGCGCAAACGTCTCTCTTGCACACCACAACTGATGCTTCTTAGGTCCAGCTTTTCTCTCAAGGTACTTACACTCTGCCGAGTGTGAGTACCGGCATTACACATCCATCGGAGCATACTGGCTTCATTTCTAGCGAGCTTACGCATATCCTCAGCAGTCACGGCCCATGTTTCACTGCCATGTAGCATGGCTGTTCGTACACACGCATCATACAGTCTTCCTTTCACTCTGCGCGAGAGGCCTTTTGTCACCAGCAGAGGTAAGAGCTCTCTGAACTTTGCCCAAGCTATTCTTACTCTAGCAGTTACACTTTCAGCACACCCACCCCCGCTGCTGACTTGGTCACCTAGGTAACGGAAACTATCAACTATTTCTAGTTTTTCTCCCTGGAAAGTGACGGAAGTTGGTCTCAGAGCATTTTCAGTGTTTATTGTTCCTGAGCATCTGCCACATACAAAAACCATCTTCCTAGTTAGCCTTCCTTTGACATTGCTGCATCTCTTATGTGTCCATAGCTTACACTTGGTGCATCTTATAGAGTTTCTACCTACACCTTTTCTAGAGATCGAGCAGGGCCATCTACCTGAAGGTGTTTGTGATTTGTCTACCTTCCTACTGATTACGACTTTGGTTTTAGCTAGATTGACTCTGAGGCCCTTCGATTCTAATCCTTGTTTCCACACCTGAAACTTCTCCTCCAGTTCTGATAGCGACTCAGCAATTAGAGCAAGGTCATCAGCATAGAGGAGCTCCCAAGGGCATCCTGTCTTGAATTCCTCCGTTATTGCCTGGAGGACTATGATAAATAGGAGGGGGCTGAGTACTGAGCCTTGGTGGACCCCTACCTCTACCCGGAATTCTTCACTGTACTCATTTCCAACCCTCACCCTACTAGCGGCGTCCCTATACATGGCCCGCACAGCTCTCACTAACCATTCATCTATCCCTAGTTTTCTCATTGCCCACCAGATAAGGGATCGGGGGACCCTGTCGAAGGCTTTCTCCATGTCAACAAAAGCCAGGTACAGGGGCTTATCTTTGGCTAGGTATTTCTCCTGCAGCTGCCTTACCAGGAATATAGCATCAGTAGTACTTTTCCCTGGCACAAACCCAAACTGCATCTCATCTAAACTAACTCTCTCTCTAATTAGTTGGGCTATGACCCTCTCCGTAACCTTCATCACCTGGTCCAACAGCTTGATACCTCTATATATATATATATATATAAAAATTTCAAATTTTGGCAAAAGGCCAGAAATTTTAGGGGAGGGGTAAGTCAATCATACTGACCCCAGTTCTCAAAAGGTAGTTTATTTTACTGACCATGGAAGGGTGAAAAGTAAAGTTGAACTCAGCAGAATTTGAACTTAGAACGCAAAGAACTAAAACAAATACTCCTAAGCATTTTGTAAATGTCAGTGACTCTACCTGTTCATACTTGTAAAAATATCTATAGTTTTCAGCTGTAGTTATTCTAGGTATTTTGTTACTTTGTATAAGATAGACCTAAATATCACAAATCACATTCTACCACTTTAAAAAAAAATTAACAGAGCATATCATTCATTGATAGATATTTATGAATCTGAAAAGTTGAACAAATATACTGGTATATGGGATACAATATAACAAAGTGGCTATTAGAGAAGGTTAACACTGTTTCATGTTCAGTGCTATTGTGTGGCACTTTGGGCAAGTGTCTTCTGCTATAACCCTGGGTCAACCAAAGCCTTGTGAGTGGATTCAGTAGATAAAAACTGAAAGATGATCACTGTGTGAGGGAGAAAATGTAAAAGTGAGGAGGTAGGAGCAGACGCAAAGGCAACATAAAAGGCAAGGCAAGAGGAATGGGGAAAGTATGGTAGGAGTGTGTGCAAAGATATGGATGTAAGACACTTACATGGAAAGATGGCATAAGCAAGATAAACAAAATACACATACATGTATACGATGGGCTTCTTTCAGTTTCCGTCTAGCAAATTCACTTGCCCAAGGTGCCACACAGTGGGAGTGAACCCAGAACCATGTGGTTGGTAAGCAAGCTACCTACCACAGATCCACTCCTGTGCCTATGTATAAGTGTGTATGTGTGTATATATATATATATTAAAATCTCCATCAAATTTGATATAAGATGAGATGTATATGCTGATTAATCAGTGCCATTAGCTGGGAAACAGATGAGGATTGGCAACAAGAAGAGCCTCAAACTGCAAAAACCTTTGTGTCTAACCCATACAAGCATGAAAAACTGGATGTTAAAACAATTATGAGGATCTATGTGTGCAAGTATCTTGGAGACTGTTTAAAGTAAAGAATGAATTAAACACACGTCCTTACCTATTGAGAGTATCAATATCATAGTTTTGTAGTTTTCGTACATTATTTGGTAAAGCTGCTGTCAGTAACAGCTGAGGTCTTAAAGAATTTTGGGAATGGTTTATTATAGCATCACGGAACCCCTGGTGAAAAATATAGAGAGTTAGAATGTGACAAACTGTGAAAGTGTCTTATACATATGTACATCCACACATAGATATACATATAAACACACATGCATATACACACACATGCAAATACACACACATACACACAAGATTTAACCTGTTTCAGAATTGTACTAATGAGTGTCCATTGCAGATGAAATGGCATAACGAGGGGTATCGACAGTAATACCTCACTGTACGAGGACCCGCTTTATGACACCCCAGGTTTACAACTTTTATTTTTCAAGCACAAGATCCAAATTTTGAACAAAGTGCAGAAGTGTCTACTACCATAACAAATGTTTCAGCGTTTTACCAAGGAATTCTTCTAAGCAAACAACTCGGATCTTTACCTTTTGACTGATAGATCTAAAAAATAATTTTTCGTAACTAAACGCTTTCAAACTTCATATACTTGTAGAATGTGTCATATAAAACATCTTTTACTCTTAGCATTTTTGAGAAAATTCTGTATTTTGGAAGTTATTTCTTGTTAAAGTTGTCATATTTCAGTAATTTCAACAAATCAATGACGTGTATTCAGCTGAATAAGATTACTACCATTGTTTGTCAACAACAACTAAAACCAGTACAAACGCACGAATGATGTCATAAATAACAATGGCAAATGAAATATACAGTACCGGAAGTTGTTGTTGACAAACAACAGCAGTAATTTTATTTAGCTGAATACATGTCATTGATTGGTTGAAATTACCGAAATACAACTTTAACAAGAAATAACTTCCAAAGTACAGAATTTTATCAACAACACCAAGAGTAAAAGATGTTTTATGTGACACATTCTACCAGTATACGAAGTTTGAAAGTGTTTAGTTACAAAAAATTATTTTTTAAATCTGTCGGTCAAAAGGTAAAGATCCAACAACTCTAGACCTGATTTTTAAAAAGAAATCTGTAAGTCCATCTATGAGTGCTTGTGAATCAGCGATCGCGTCTACAAGTGTGCACAAGTCTAGTGCAGGTTAAAGTGATTCAGAAAATGATAATAATAATAATATTTTTTATCATAAATGATCTTGACATTCATTTACATTGCATAAAATATTGTCCTTTATTTATGAGTATTATAAATTTTGTAGGTAAAATATTTTTCTGGGAACAAATTGCAGTTTATAACATTGCTATGCAAAATTATTGCTCAACTTTGAGTTTCGCTTTACGAGCAGCCACTGGGAACAAATTAACTCATATATCGAGGTATTACTGTATTTAATTTAGGGATGTCTATGAGTATATCTCTCTCTCTCTTTCTCTCTCTCTCTTTCTCTCTCTCTCTCTCTCTCTCTCTCTCACTCTCTCTCTCTCTCTGTGCCCTATTTAATAATAATAATCCTTTCTACTAAAGGCAAAAGACCTGAAATTTGTGAGGAAGGGACTAGTCAATTACATCGACCCTAGTATTTCACTGGTACTTAATTCTTCAGCCCTGAGAGGATGAAAGGCAAAGTGGACTTCAGTGCAATATGAACTCAGAACGTAAAGACATGAAATGTCACTAAGCATTTTGTCTGGCATGCTAACATTTCTGCCAGCTTGTCTCCTTAAATAATATAATAATAATACTGGGGTTGATCAACCCCAGTACACAACTGGTACTTAATTTATCAACCCTAAAAGGATGAAAGGCAAAGTCAACCTCAGCAGAATTTGAACTCAGAACATAAAGACAGACAACATACTGCTAAGCATTTTGTCTGAGTGCTAATGTTTCTGCCAGCCTTAATAATTGTTTATTATTAACAACAGATTGGTCGTCTTCACTTCTTAGAGCTGCTTGAGTTAATACTCAATAATCTAATCACAAATTTGTACGTTAAATTTACATCTATGTGACATGAGTATAATTTCATCAGAGGGAAAAAGATGTACCTTTGGATGTTATATGTGGGCTTATCAATTCATTTCAAGTGACTTATATCAAATATATATTTTTTTTATCAGGAAATTATCTCCATTCACTGTGAATATATGTTATATATAATAATAGCAAGACATCAATAGGGGAGGTACACAAAGATATTTTAAAATTAAAAGTTCTTACTTTTAGAAATCTTGAATACTTCTCTTTCTCATTAGCCCTAGGAAATTCCCAGTCAAGATCAATTCCATCGAATCGATATTCCCTTAAATAATGTATGGCTTGGTTGTAGAATCTATAAACATTTAAATAAATAAGAACATATTTAGTTAACAAGATAGTAGGCAGATCAATGAAACTGATGTTATATGTCAATACAATGTACTTCACCAGACAACAACTGATAATATTGTTAACAAAAGAAAATATAAGAAACAATATTTTCTCTGTTTTATAATGAACAGAGTTCGTCTGTCACTAATGAGAGATACATTCGGCGAGTAGTTACGAAGTAATTTTACTTTGATTTTGATTACAAACATTGTTTCTTTATATTTTACATGTTTCAGTCATTGGGTGGTGGCCAGTCTAGGGCATCAACTCAAAACGTTTTTTGTCGAAAATAAATCGAGCCCAGTATTAATACTTTTTTTTGTTTTTTTTGTTATTTAGGTCTGGCACTTTTTGCAGAACTGCTAAATTATAGGGATGCAAACAAACCAACACTGGTTGTCAAATGATGGAAGGATAGACACAAACATAAAAACACACATAAATATACATACTCATATATATATATATATATATATATATATATATATGATATATATATATATAGTCAATTCAAATAAATGAATGATAGAATGAACGGACAAGAGGATGTGCACAAGGAATGCATTAGCTTAATGGAGAAATGATAGGCAAGGAAAAATTATAAAAAGGCCGAATGCTAAATTTAAGGAAAATTTTTATGAAAATGGGTGTATGGAAAAATTTGAAAAATTAATAAAATATATATATATTAATTCAAACTGGTTTTTGTCACAATGTGACTTTTCAAGAATTGTAAGGTGAAAATAAAAAAAACTTTTATGTTTGACGAGGGGGAAAAAAGAAAATTACATTGTCTTTTGCAAAAAAATAATAATAATAAACATACAAAAATTAGAAAATAGGTCCACCGATACATTGTAAAGTCTTTGTGTATCTCGAGTTTAATGCTAGTTCTTGAAAAAATTACCTTGGAGGATTGAGATCCATGTGCTGTTTAATTTAATTAAGGATGTCTGTTAAGTGGATGTCAAAACATATATTTTATTAATTTTTCTAATTTTTCCATACACCCATTTTCATAAAAAATTTCCTTAAATTTAGCATTCTGCCTTTTTATAATTTTTCCATGCCTATATGTATATATATATATATATATATATACACATATATAAATATACTATATATCATCATCATATCATGATATATATATATATAATATATATATATATATATATATATAATATATATATATATATATGTATGTATGTATGTGTGTTTGTAATATTTTGGACTAACAGGTATATGTTGATTAGTGTGTTGAAGTGCTAAGCAGAGAACGGGCACGGTTTGGAATAACCTGGTGCCATCCGCTGTTGGGGTATATTTTCATTGGATCTACTTCAGGAACTTTGCAGTGTTTGTTGAGATAATGATAATTGATAAAGTAAGCAGAAAATGAATACGGTATTAATCTTTATTTTGTACAACGACCGTTTTGACCCATCCTGCTACTGTCCCTTATGGGTGGGACTCTCTTCAACATGTGTTACACCCATTTTGCAGTCTGGGTCACATCAGGTACATCCATACATAAAGTGGTGGCTTGCTAAAAGATCCATTTACCATTTTTGTTTGGAAAGTTAAAAGCAATGAAAATTGTAACAATGCTTCATTCCTTAAATCGATGGGCATAAAACAACATGATTGCCCTATCTCAGGGTCTTTATCAAAGCACCAATTTATGTACGGTTGTACCTGATATGACCCAGGTTGCAAAATGGATGCAACACAACATGTTGAACAGAGTCCCATCGATAAGGTACAATAGCAGGATGGATCAAAATGATCATTGCACAAAATAAAGATTAATACCAAATCTATCTTCTGATCACTTAATCAATTATCATTATATATATCTGTAAATGTAATATGTGACAATTATTCGATAGCCAAGATAAAACTCAGTTTCGGATGCCGAGGTGGAAATCCACACCACAATCTCTCTCTTTTTTTTTTTTTGATAGCGTTTTTTCCGATGGCCGGATAACTGAAGAGATGGTGGTGTGGATTTCCACCTCGGCATCCAAAACTCAGAGTTTTATCTTGGCTACCGAATAATTGTCACATATTACATTTACAGATAAATTCCTCTATTTACATAATATTGAGGTCTCTTTCTTTCTTTTGTTATCTTACTGTTTTTACCAATAATATATATATATATATATACACACATTCATAATACATGCATGCAATATATATATATATATATATATATATATGCCAGCCTCATCTGGTACCTGTGTCGGTGGCACATAAAAAACACCATCCGAGCGTGGCCGTCTGCCAGCCTCGTCTGGCACCTGTGTCGGTGGCACATAAAAAACACAATCCGAGCATGGCCGTCTGCCAGCCTCGTCTGGCACCTGTGTCGGTGGCACATAAAATCACCCACTACACTCTCGGAGTGGTTGGCGTTAGGAAGGGCATCCAGCTGTAGAAACAATGCCAGATCTGACTGGCCTGGTGCAGCCTTCGGGCTCGCCAGACCCCAGTTGAACCGTCCAACCCATGCTAGCATGGAAAGCGGATGTTAAACGATGATGATGATGATGATATAGGTGCAGGTGTATAGCTGTGTGATAAGAAGCTTGCTACTCCACCAAATGATTCCAAGTTTAGTCCCACTGCATGTTTTAAAATGGGCAAGTGTCTTCTACTATAGTCTTGAGCCAACCAAACCCTTGTGAGTGGATCTGATAGATGGAAACTGAAAAAAGCCCGTTGTATATGTATGCATATATTTATTTGTGTGTCTTTGTGTCTGTGTTTGTCTTTCACCCCATCACCACTGACAACCGCTGTTGGGGTGTTTATGTCCTTGTAACTTACCAGTTTGGTAAAAAAGACTGATAGAATAAGTCCTGGGGTCGATTTGTTCAACTAAAACCATTCTGAACTCTCCAGCTGGAGCATCACCACAGGATGAAGCTTAATGTCTTGCCCAGCAGAATGTGAACTGTATGGCTCAGTTTGTATAATAATTACGTTAGTACTGACATAATCATTGCAATGAGCATTAAATAATTAACTAAACATGTTTATGTGGCGAGAAAAAGATAACATTTAGTCAATGATTAATATTTTAATAATTTCAGCAAGGAAGATAACATTAAACATGTTTTTGTATTATTAGACCTCTTCAGCATGGAGGCATAGCCTTCACAATACTAGCTGAAGTAGTGATAAGAGAAACATAGTGTTATAAATAAGTAGGTAAGCTGTTATTTTTCTGTTAAGTCAACTATGATGCTCAGAGAAAGCTGTATATTTGCCATTGAAAAAATAGACACTAGAGTCAAGGGAAGAATGTTCCCCCACCCCGCCCTATTCAGATACTGCAATTCCCTTCCAGTGAATGTTAGATAAAGGTAAATGTAAATAACATACTTTTTAATAGTAGCATCATCTGAATTGACCAATTCCGAAAAGCCGTTCTGCACCGACAGCATCACTTTTAATGCAGGGTTTTTCAGTTTGAGATTGGCCATTTGCCCGAAGAGTTTGATGTCAGATGGTGATACTTCAGTTAATTTACCATGTTTAAACATTGCAAATGCAAAAATGAGATGTGTACACAAGAATGGATCAATCTCTGTGACTTGAAGGAGGCCAGAGGCAAAATAATAACAAACCAGCTTTTTATTGTTGTTAGCTGATATTTTGGTTTCTGGAAAGAGAGAGGAAAAACACAATAAAACAAAAACATTATAGAAAGTTCAGCTCAATACAAACATCACAAACACTTTCAGTAAATGTCTACTGGTTTGTCAGATAATTTCCTTTGTTTATTTATTTTTTTTTTTTTTACTTGGCACTAATCATCATATGTTTAAAAAGAAGGTAGAAATTAATTCAAGTTTCAAGAACAAGAAACAAAAGTTATAGAACAGTTACGAGCAATCTGTGGTTCTTGGGGCTTTCTGAGTGGCACATGTAACAAAAATTACCATAAAGCAGTGCTACTCCTACACCTGGGACCAGTGCAGCTGTTATGCCCACAGATATCTTAGACTGGTCAGCATAAAATCACATCATTTGCAAATATGCTCCACAGACATGCTAATTCCACTTTGCTTTTTTTTTTTATCAAAACCACCACCACCATCACCAGCACTACCACCACCACCACATGCACCACCACCACCACCACAACTACTACCCCACAATCACTATAACTACCACCACCTCACAACCACTACAACTACTACGACCATGACGACCACCAAGGTGACAACAATGATGATGACAACCTCCACCACCACCACTACAACTACTACTACAGAGGTTACTGTTCCTCAGAGCTGGCATGATGATGATGATGATGATGATAATGATGATGACGATGACGACGGCGATGATAATAATAAATTTTATTGGGCTTTAGAAGTTGTGAAAATTAGAAACCAGTTGAGTTTTCCAATAAATCCATAAATAATAGTGTTTTGTAGTTTGTTTTGACTTTGCAATGTTAGTAAACAAGTTGATGTCATCGTTAATCATAACAAGGGAAACATTGATTTCTTGCTTAGACAAAAGACCAGTTGTTGAAGGCAAAGGACATAGTCAATTGCTTTAGTCACATCCTTTCCCATTGTCAGCCTGTAAGGCAGGACACAAAAGAGTTGTGAGACTAGCTGTGTGTTCTCATCAAAGGCTGTTCAGGTGTGGATATACGATACAATTGTTTGATAGTTGATACATGCAGGGTAAAAATCTCTATCTCTATATATATAAATGGCAAAATGTCTGTGTGTGTGTCCTTTGTACAAATTCCCAATTTTTCAGTTAGAGGGCTCGCACTTTCTATGGTCATTCAAAACTGTCCAAGGGTGGTCGTGCACATCTTTACATTTCCCCAGTCACGCCGCAAAGCCATTAAAAAATCAATAGAAGTGACTTTTATGTAAATATTCTATCCAAAACCCAATCAAAATGCCCGAAACTTGATA
This sequence comes from Octopus sinensis, assembly GCF_006345805.1. Taxonomy (NCBI): domain Eukaryota; kingdom Metazoa; phylum Mollusca; class Cephalopoda; order Octopoda; family Octopodidae; genus Octopus; species Octopus sinensis. The sequence continues at coordinate 48,869,639 of NC_043003.1, read as the reverse complement.
TGCCAATTGAATGTCAGCTAGCTGTATGTGATTGGTTGGAAATTTGGACAGTACTCGCGTGTATGTGTGCACGCACACAGCTGTATATGCATGCACTAGCACTATGACCTGGCAACGTCAGGATATAGTGTATCCTATATTGACAGAAATAAAAGGTCGAAAAAGGTATGGACTAAAGAGATGGGGTCCGATGTTAGGATATTGTGTTTCATAGATAAGAAGGCTCAATATCAAAAAGAGTGGAAATATATTGTATCAAAGACCCATCCAACCCATGAGAGCACTGAAAAACTGGTGTTCTCTATCTAATATATTCAACCATTATAGGGGCAGGTCGTGCTGTGTGGTTAATAATTTTGCTTCACAACTACATGGCTTTAAGTAGAGTTCCACTGCATGGTACCTTGGACAAGTGTCTTGTACTATAGCCCTAGGTCTACCAAAACCTTATGAGTGGATTTGGAAGACAAAAATTGAAAGAAGCCCATTGTATGTATGTATTCTTTTATTCTTTTACTTGTTTCAGTCATTTGACTGTGGCCATGCTGGAGCACCACCTTTAGTCTAACAAATTGACCCCAAGACTTATTCCTCGATGATAGTGATGCTGTTGACATCGTTTTATTGGACTTTGCCAAAGCTTTTGACTTGGTAAACCACCGCCTACTACTTGTCAAGCTTCAAGCATATAGTTTCCATCCGGATATTGTACGATGGGTTGGTGCCTTCCTCTCAGATCGCTCCTTCCAAGTTCAAGTTAATGGTTCGCGGTCCGACGTCTCCAGTGCGAGCAGTGGCGTGCCTCAAGGTTCAGTGCTTGGGCCCTTGTTGTTCTTAGTCTTCATAAATGACTTGCCCGACGACCTCACGCAACACACCCTTCTATTTGCCGACGATATCAAACTGGTCGCTCCTCGCGGTAGTATAGAGGATCTTCATCGATGCCTCCACCAAATTTGGAAGTGGTCTAACGATTGGGACCTGTGTCTGAACGTGTCAAAGTGCTGTCATCTGCCTGTCGGCTCTACTCCTGCAACTCAACTTGATTTCGAGCCGGGTCGTCTGCTGCTGGAGAGGACCGATCAGGTAAAGGACCTGGGTATCTTGGTGGATTCCTCCTTTTCGCCTTCGGCCCAGTGCGTCCATGCTGCCAACAAAGTGCGCGGAATTCTGTTTTTGATTCGACGGTCATTCGGAATGCTCACAGCAGCCATATTCCTGCCACTCTATGTCACGCTGGTGAGACCCATATTGGAGTATGGGATTCAAGCCTCTTCTCCTTATCTCCTCAAAGACATACAGCACCTCGAAAGAGTCCAGAGGCTGGCTACCCGCATGGTTCATGGTCTCAAAAATTTGTCCTACGAAGAAAGGCTGAGGACGCTCGACCTTTATTCTCTTGAAAAACGCCGCCGCCGTGGTGATCTCATTCTCGCCCACAACATCATAAGCGGGAAGTGTAACCTCTCGAAAGAGCTGTTCTTCACTCCTGCTCCGGAGCGTCGGCTGCGGGGTCATTCCGAAAAGCTCTACCTGCGACGATTTCATCTCAATCGAAGGAGAGGAGCTTTCTCCGTCCGGGTTGCGGATCCGTGGAACAAGCTGCCAGACGAGATGGTGAAGATGCCGACGACCGCTTTGTTCAAAGCCTCCCTGGACCTCAAGTGGCCTGAACTCTTTACATGAACACCACCCTGTACTTAACTCCATGTCCCCCTACATGGCCTTGCTATTTGCTTTTGAGCCAAATTAACTAACTAACTAACTAACTAACTAACTTAGTAGGGCTAGTTGGTCTCTTTTGCTGAACCACTAAGTTATGGGGACATAAACACACTAACATCAGTTGTCAAGCAATGGATGGGGGACAAACAGACACACACATATGCAAATATATACATATATATATATGTATATATATATATATATATATATACATACATATATATATATATATATATGACAGGCTTCTTTCAGTTTCCATCTACCTAATCCACTCACAGGCTTTGTTTGGCCCAAGGATATAGCAGAAGATGCTTGCCCAAGGTGCCCATGCAGTGGGACTGAACCCAGGACCATGTGGTTGGAAAGCAAGCTACTTACCACACAGCCATGCCTGTATTTTTGTATTTATGTGTGTGCATGTATGTGTTACTGTCTCCTTTCCTGGACTTCATGTTGATGGTTGTAAACAATGCTCTCTGTCAAGCAAGTGGTGTCATTTGTTTTCAGTCAACTGTGAATACATGTCTGATCATGAAGAATATTACCTCACTTGAAAACAGGTGAAGACTGGCAACAGGAAGGGCATCCAGTTGCAGAAAATCTGCTTCAACAGACTCCATCAAACCCATGCAAGCATGGAAAAGTGGACATTAAACAAAGATGACGATGACAATGATGATGATAAGGATGATGTTTCAGCCTCATTGGACCTCCTCAGTGAAGCATAGAGTTCACTGTATGCATTGAAGCAGCAAAGAGAGAATCCCTAAATATATGTACAATATTGTACACATGTTGGCATGGAAATTTAATGAATCCTATGTCTTTTAGCTCACTGCTTTTGAAAAAGAAAATACTAATTGCTATTATCAAATATTAGATATAGCAGAGAAAGTTCTAACTGCCTGAAGCTAATTGATGATGATGATGAATTTTTTTTTCAAAATAGCTTGAAATTTGAGATAAATTTCACTGCAAATTCAAGCAGGTTGAGCATAGAGACTTCTAAAATATCGAGGGCAATGATGACGTATATACACACACATATATACAAACACATATATTTATGCATACATGCATGCATAAATTTATAGTAATCACATCGTTAAGCCTGGGTGTGAATGGAAGAAGCAGCTGAATTTAAAACCTAGATGAAACACAATTCTATAACACATATGAAAAATGTTCATAGAATAACCTACTTTTCAATGACATCAGCATGAAAATAACTATAGAAAATTAGTGTTAACCTTTTCAATGCACCTTTTTTTATGTGATGATAAAAAAAAATCAATATTAATCATTGACTAATAATGTTTGATTTGGTGAAGTTAATTGCTTCACTGAAGTTCAATAAAAATGGAAATATGTCCAGAGCTGTTTCCCTTAATTGTTACAAGAATCAAGTCAGTGACTTATTATTTTGTCTAATTACATAATCTTTTTTAGTTAAATATGTGATTTTAGCTACATTAAATATCTTAATATTAACTCATTTTTAAAACATTCAGGTATTGTGAATATGTTTAATGTGGTTAACACTAAATATGTAATAACTTGTGGAGAAAAGGTAACATTAATCCCAACACTGGTACTATTTTGATAATTTCAGCAAGTAACTGGAAACAACTGAATATGTTTCAGCCTCATTGGACCTCCTCAGTGAAGAATAGAGTTCACTGTATGTGTTGAAGCAGTGATGAGAGAATCCCTAAATAGATATACAATATTGTACACATGTTGGCATGGAAATTTAATGAACCATATCTCTTTTAGCTCATTGCTTTTGACAAAAAAAAATGCTAATTGCTATTATCAATATTAGACATAGTAGAGAAAGTTCCAACTGCCTGAAGCTAATTATTTCAGCAGGTGCTAGACAATCAGCTGAGGTAATCAGTGGCTAATATTATGTTGCTGGTGTTAACAATCTCTGCACCAGGAGGCTATGATTGCTAGATATGGTCAGCTTTTGTTTATGACAGTTGTTGAGTCACTAATTGGAGTTAGATCAATTCATCCCCTGTGAACACCAACACAAGTTATAAGTATTAGTTTTATTATATATCATTGACAAAAGCACTACTCTTCAACACACTCTGTTCAGCCTACACCCAATATAAATATATACACATCATGCATCACAAAAATGAATGTGGCATATATATATTTTCTTTGTTGGTTTCCAATGCTTATCTAAAAATCTTAATGAAGAAATGCGAGAGATGTGGACTCCAACACTGACATAAGGTAGCGATTGCTCTGGACATAAAGCCATAAACGACTAGGCTCTCTAGTTTGGGTAACATGATACAATGCACCCAGTACATGCTGTGATATGGATAATGATAGACAGGAAGGTCTTCCAGTCATAAAAACTAAACCAAAAATCTGACATGCACAACAAAGATGACCAATTTCCTCTGATGCAGGTTGCACCAGATGGTAAAAGACTGAAGCAAGCAGCAAAATACTGAGATAAATCTATCTAGCCCTGCTAACGTGAAAAAATGAGATAAAATAATGATGATGACAACAACAATGATGATGATGATGATGAGAGCTGGAAAAAGCAACAGTAATGTGATGTCAATATCTCCTAAGCTCTGAGAAGTTTTTGAGAGACAGTGTTTCGCTCTGGTCTCCCAACAAAAACTGAATGAAAGGTAAATCTTCTACTGATTCATTTATCTGACTACAGAACAAGTAACTGGGAGATGTAAAGCTGCAACAGTGGTTATAATGTTGATGGTGTAGGATGGTTGTAATGTTGGCGATTTGGCTGTAAAGATGGAGAGATTGACAACAACTGTTACAAGCTATTATGATGTCCTTGGGACAAGAACAACAGATCTTACCTCACTACTTCACTTAACAAGTAACAAGGGAGGTAATACAGTGATGGGACTGTACTAATAGTTGAGAAAAGGCTGTGATAGTATAGAGTTGGTAATGGTCCACATCTGTTTTCCATGCAGGTATATGTTGAATAATTTGACAGGAGCTGACAAGTCAGAAGACAGTGCCAATCTCTAGTGTTTGCTTGGGCATGGTTTTTTACAGCTGAATGTCCTTCCTAATGCCACAAGAATATAATACACAATGCTAAACTGACTCCATTACTTGACATTGTCACCATGTAACATCTGTTTTTCATGCTGGCATGGGTTGTACAGTTTGACAGGAGCTGGCCAGTGGAAGAGCTGCCTAGGTTCCATGTCTGTTTTGAAATGGTTTCTACAGCTTGATGCCCTTCCTAACGCCACTCACTTTACAGAGTATACTAGGTGCTTTTATGTGACACCAACACAAGCACTTTTATGTGGCACCAGCATGGATGCTTCTAATATGGCATCAGTACCCACAAGTCCACGAGGTTAGGATCACTCAGCTGAAGATGGATATAGGGAACATACCTGTATGCAAGGACACATATGATTTTACTTAGCTTAATATGTCTTCTCAAGCACAACAAATCTCCGGGAGTCTCGGTCTGTTATCATTCCCTCTATGGGGCCCAATATCTGAAGATCTTTTCTTACCACTTTGTCTCATGTCTCCCTAGGTCTACCCCTTCTACATGTTCCCTCCACAATTAGAGATCAGCACTTGTACCTTATTTATCCACAGAAGGATAAAAAGTAAAATTGACAATCCTGAGGTTTGAATTCAGAATGTAGACGACTCTAACTAAATATCTAAGTATTTTGTCCAATGCTCCAAATTATTCTAGCAATCCACAGCAGCATAGGTTGAATGATGGTTACTGTTGTAGCAGAAGCATGTTCACTCTTTCCCTTTAGCTATCCACATTTTGCCTCTTGACTTTTAGATACCCATTTGGGCTTATCAGGTGATGGTCAAATCCATTTAGTCTTTACATGGACTGTCCACCCCTTAACGTGATAGGCTAACCAAACATCCCTACATCAGCTATTTAAGGAAGATTTTCCCCCTAATTCCTGAGGGAGGTGAATTGCTAAGAGCAAGTTAGATCTTCAATATGAGAGCAGTTTATTTCACTTTGCTGCTTCAACAAGAAGAGAATTGTAACCAGAATCCTTGACTCTATGCTTTGCATTTCTTCTAACATTTATCCTAAACTCTGAGAAACATTTTGAAACCATATAATGTTTTTAACAGAGTTCCACTTGTTGTGCCAGTTGATGTATTTCACTTTAGTATCAGAAATAAATGTTGCTGTGCAGTCAACTTTAACTTGCCTTTGTATTTTCTTATCGACATTCATCCTGACTCATTTTAATCAGAAGACATTATATTATCAGAGCTTAAACTACATTGCATTTATTCAACTACATTCACTAAACTGTCATTATTTGAGACTGTGTTGTCCCAGAACATTCCCTGTCTTGGTTACCAAGTAACAAAGTTATGTGAATGGTGGCAATAATTTCTGTGATGCAGATTGTACTATTGGTGTGTGGAGTTGTGACAGCAGAGTTGGACGGATAGCTACTGTCATTGCTATTTAGTTATGTGCCTTGGACAAAGTCCTGATAATTCCCAACCTCCTTGTTCAGTTTGAGAGAAAGTAAGAGAGTGAGAGAGAAAGAGAGAGGATAGACGAAATGAGAGGAGAGAGGAGGAGAGAGGACGTGAGAGAGGAAAGAGGAAGTAAAAGAAGAGGAAGCGAGAGAGGAGAGAGTGATGTAAAAAAGGCATGAGAGACAGAAAAGAAGAGAATAATTTAACAATAAAAGCAAGTAGTGTGTCAGTTTTAGAGGACAAAAGATTACATCATCTTAAAATCATTATTGTCATTATCATCCTGTTCAACATTCTAGATGACACTGTCAAAACACTATCACCATTATTAATATCGTTATAATTATCATTATTATAATTATCATTGAGACAGCAAAGCTGCAGATCAAACAAAATGCTTAGCAGAATTTCTCCCAGATCTTTACATCTTGAGTTCAAATTCTGGTGAGGACAACTTTGCCGTTCATATTTTCAGGGTTGATAAAACAGTACCAGTTGGGACCAGGGGTTGATGTAATCAATTCTCCCCATCACATTAAAATTGCTGGCCTTCTACCAAAATTTGAAACTGTCATAATTATCATCAAGGCAGCAAGCTGGTCGAATCATTAGTGACTTAAGACAAAATGCTCAGCAACATTTTCAGCTTTACATTCTGAGTTCAAATCCCACTGAGAATATTTTTGCCCTTAACCGTTTCAGAATCAATAGAATAAGTACCAAAGTGGGCATTGGGGTTGGTATAAGTTCCTATCTCTAAAACTTCTCTCCTGGTACCAAAAATTAGAAACAATTATTATAATTACCATTGCCATCATTATTACTACTACTATTATTATTATTATAATTATCATCATCATCACTGAGCAGTAAGAGTACCATCCAAGCATGATCGTTGCCAGAGCAATAAACTTGCTTCCGTGCTGGTGGCATGTAAAAAGCACGATTCAAGCATGATTGTTACCTGCATCGCCTTACTGGCACTTGTGCTGGTGGCACATGAAAAAACATTCGAGCGAGGTCATTGCGAGTGCCGCTAGACTGGCTCCTATGCAAGCAGCACATAAAAAGCACCATTTGAGCGTGGCCGTTGCCAGTACCACCTGACTGGCCCTCGTGCCGGTGGCACATAAAAGCACCCACTACACTCTCAGAGTGGTTGGTGTTAGGAAGGGCATACAGCTGTAGAATCTCTGCCAGATCAGACTGGAGCCTGGTGCAGTCATCTGGTTCGCTAGTCCTCAATCAAATTGTCCAACCCATGCTAGCATGGAAAGCGGACGTTAAATAATGATGATAATGATGATGATGATGATGATGGTGATGGTGATGATGTTTACTATCATCATTACCAACTTTATTATCATCATCGTTGTTAAGCAAACGTAACTTTCACTATGAATGAATTATCACTAATGCTGTAGTTCTTCCATTATCTGATTTATTTTTGCATCTATGACAACAGACATGTTTCCAGAATTTTTGTTTTTTCATCAGTAACTTTGAAAAGCTTGGCTACCTGGATAGAAAGGGAAAATGTGCCTTCAATATCCAGCCCCTTCTATAATTAATCCATTGACTCCACATCTACTCTTTACTCTTTTACTTGTTTCAGTCACTTGACTGTGGCCATGCTGGAGCACCGCCTTTAGTCGAGCTAATCAACCCCAGGACTTAATTTTTGTAAGCCTAGTATTTATTCTATTGGTCTCTTTTGCCGAACTTCTAAGTTATGGGGATGCAAACACACCAGCATCGGTTGTCAAGCAATGTTGATGGGGACAAACACAGACACACAAACATACACACACACACACACACACACACACACACACATATATATATATATATATATATATATATATATATATATATATATATATGACCGACTTCTTTTAGTTTCCGTCTACCAAATCCACTCACAAGGCTTTGGTTGGCCCAGGGCTATAGTAGAAGACTGAATCCAGAACCATGTGGTTCAAAAGCAAGCTCCTTACCACACAGCCACTCCTACCTTCACATTCTAAAAATCCAATGTCTATCCAAGACTATATTGAAGTTGAATGTGTGACTTTACATTGGAGGCACATGGTCTGATGGTTAGGGTGACAGACTCATGATTATAAGACTGTAGTTTCAATTCCTGGACTGGGCAATGTGCTGCGTTCTGGAGCAATCAGCTGGTAAAAATGAGTAACTCCATGATGGACCAGCATCCCATTCAAGGAGGACTACATATGCCAGAAAAACTGGGAAACTTGCCTTATGCTCCTTAAAGAGTAATGTGGACTAATCATGTGACTCTGCAAAGTTGTTTATTGAGTCAACAATAGAAACTTTTCCTGGTTACTTCATCTACTAGAAATAGCTGCTAAATATCCTTTAGATCATTCTTTGCAATCTTAAAAATGATAGTGCACATCAAATAATATTGCTTTAGTTATCAACGCTAGCCATCACTCACAAGTAAATATGATATAGTAGCAACAACCATGTTTTTCTCAGTTACTTACTAATTATTTCAGTTACTAAAGGGAAGAGAGACGTTCAGAGCCCTCCCATCTCAGCAACACAACCAGGATGTGACAGGTGGAAGTGAGGGGATCACATCAGCACCTGGCTACAATACATTTTCAGCAGAGTATACAGGAGCAATGTGAAATGAAGCACCTTGCACAAAGATCCATAATGCTGCCTAGCCAATGATGCGAACCTACAAACCTTATGATTGCAAGCCTAGTACCCTAGTACACAGTTTGAAAAAAACGGAAGAAAAATGTTCAGGTGCAGGAGTGGCTGTGTGGTAAGTAGCTTGCTTACCAACCACTTGGTTCCGGGTTCAGTCTCACTGCGTGGCACTTTGGGCAAGTGTCTTCTACTATAGCCTCAGGCCAACCAAAGCCTTGAGAGTGGATTTGGTAGATGGAAGCTGAAAGAAGCCCGTCGTATATATGTGTGTGTATGTATATATATATATATATATATATATATATAAATGTATGTGTGTGTATGTGTTTGTGTGTCTGTGTTTGTCCCCCCAGCATTGCTTGATAACCGATGCTGGTGTGTTTACGTCCCAGTAACTTAGCGGTTCGGCAAAAGCAACCAATAGAATAAGTACTAGGCTTACAAAGAATTAGTCCTGGGGGTCGATTTGCTCGACTAAAAAGCTGGTGCTACAGCTTGGATGCAGTCAATATGACCGAAACAAGTAAAAGAATAAAAGAATGGTTTGAATGCCTCTGATCACAATAAAATGCCTGGATCAGGCCAGACCTAGGATAAACCCTTTAGCATTTAAACTGGCCATCTCTGGCCAAAATATTCTACCTCTTTTCAAATCAGCCATATCACACTTACCCTGCAATGTCATTCTAAAAATAAACTATCATACCATTGAAATCTCAGAGCTATGAGATTATGCATGATTAATCCAAAATAACATGAATATATAAGCATTAAATTTGACAGAATAATCTGAATGTTAAGGGTTAAACAGCAATACTGTTGTTGTTTGTATGAATAGTAATAAAAGAATTTTATTGGTTCAATAAATTAACTCTCAACAGAAAAAAAAATTTAAAAAAAAAGAAATAAAACAAAGCAAAACATATATCGTACATACATGCATGTATTCATACACTGAATCATACAAATCTAAGTCAATGATAAGACAGATTTAAGAAGACTATACTATACTGATAAAGTCTAATAAGCCTGAAATATGTTTATAGTTGTTCCCCTTGCCAGCTTAAAAGGTCAGACTTTCTTTTAATCATGTATATTAAATTTGAAACTGTGTTTTTCATTTCCTTTCTCTAAGAAAGCAATTTCAGTTAATGAAGAATTTAATTGTCCACATTTTTCTGTACATCTCTTGCTATATATATGTGATTAATCTCAATCCAAGCTATAAGCTAATTTGAACTATTTCCTTTAGGTTTTTAATAGATTTTTAATATTTTATTATGAGTGAAAGAACCATCAGAGATGCTTTGTCCCATGCAGAAGCAACAGAGGTAAGCAAACTCTTCTAAATCCAGTGCAATGCCAGAAACCCTTCCATATACTCAGCAGACATCTCAGGGTCACAAGCATTTCACCCATTAGCCTATACATTTCACTCAAGTGGGGCAAGGAATGAGCTAGTCTTCACCTACGGAAGGGTTCCACTTGCAGTCTCTTATCAACCATCGCCACCTTGAGCTAGTTTCAGCTGCTGCGCCTATTTCCCTGATGGCTTTCTTTGGTTGTCTGGGTTCCAAGCTATAGGCTTATAACCTCCGCCTTAGCGAAGGCAGCGGTATTGTTTTTAGTCGTGTTTGTTTGTTTGTCCGTGGACAAGATATCTCAAGAACTGCTGGATGGATTCAGATGAAACTTTCAGGGATGTTTGGCCTCATGACTGGCATGGACTGAGTAGATTTTGGGATCAATCCAATACCGCACAAGGATGCTAGATCATTTTTCTGCTTTTTTTTTTTACTTAATTTTTGAGAGTGGCCGGGTTTATTTTCAGTATTTTCATTTGTGAGAGCAATCAAGTTTATTTCAGATATTCACATTTTAAAAATCACCTCTGGTTAATCATTGAGAAGATGTTGGTGTTGCCTTGGCAGAGGTTTGCGCTCTTGGAGTGCTTTTGTTTGAATTATCTCCCTTAGTTTTTATTTTCTTTTTCTTTGATTATACAAATAATACTGGCTAAAAACTATCTATAACTCTTATCTTGATTGATAAAGCAGGCCAAGATATAATCTTAGCTGATGAGATCTACTAGATCAAAACAGATCTAATAGATCAAAACAGTTATTAATGACTTGTAGGGACGTGATATTTCATTACGCAACTAAAATATACTATAAAATATACTAAAAGTTTTTATAAGTCAATTTTATGTTCTACTGTGTTAGCAGTGCACTTTACAACACTTGTTGAGGTTTCTATAGAATATCTGTATAAATACCCATAGTTGTCACTTGCCAACATAGATCAGATTTTCTCTTAAGAATGTAAGTTAACTTGGAGAGATTAATTCTTAATTTCTTGAAATTATTTCCTCTTTTTCTTTGATAGTTGTACCAAAAGAAACAATTAATGTCTTTTAGTATACAAGATGTTAACTAATTTATGCATAGGTAAATGTGTAGACATAGCTGTGTGGTTAATAAGCTCATTTTGGAACCGTCTAGTTTTGGGTTCAATTCCACTGAATGGCACCTTGGGTAAGTGTCTCCTACTATAGCCCTGAGCCAACCAATGCTTTGTGAAGGAATTTGGTAGAAATTGTGTGGAAGCCCTTTGCCTGTATATGTGTGTGTGTGTTTGTGTGTGTGTGTGTGAGTGTGTGTGTATGCGTGTTCATTTCCTCCACCACTTGACAACCAGTGTTGGTTCATTTACATCCTCATAACTTAGCAGTTCAGCAAAAGAGACTGAAAAATAAGCACAAGGCTTAAAAATAAACACTGGGGTTGAATTGTTCAACTGAACCCTTCCAGATAGTGCTCCAACATGGCCACAATTCAATGACTGAAGCAAGTGAAGGATAAAATATATACAGAAAATTACACAGAGGATGTGACCCATATGAAAAATAATGGTATTAATTAATTAATCTGATTTTTCTCTTTGCCTCATTAAGTACGATGGCCCTAATCTGATATACATACATTCAGACGGGCATACAGACAAATTAACAGACAAACAGACAGACAGGCAAACAGGCAAACAGACATATAACACCAAAATGCTTAGAGCAATGTATAAAAGACTCACCAACGTTTGCCATTGCACCTAAGAAGCTTAACAACAATGCAGAAACGGCTATAAGTATATACACACTGAAAATATAGTTGAGGATAACAGAAATAATTTAAAATTAGAAGTGAAAATAAAATTATAAAAGCAACAACATAAAACAAAACAAAAAAAAACAATTTCTTGCATTGCAACAGTAAAATGTAAGACTACAATGTTTTTTTTTTTTGCTACAATTTTTTTTTGTTTTTTGGCAACAATTTATTTTTCTTTTAGATGAAAGTTGATTCCAGACAGATTTGAAATAGAGCATACAGAGAACATGAAAGTAGAGGATGATGATGCTAAAAACTTTAGGACTTTTCAACACTATGATGAAGTGCTGAAAAATTCCTGGTTTTGGCTAAAAGAATAATAATAATAATATAATAATAATAATAATATAATAATAATGAAATTATTGTATACAGTACAATAATAATAATAATAATAATAATAATAATAATAATAATAATAATAATAATATAATAATAATAATAATAATAATAATAATGAAATTATTGTATACACCACAACTTGTCAAAAGTGCATATAAAGCATATGCAGTAATGTACAAATGTCTGGAAAGCGAACAATGTATGAGTCAGATACATGCTTGCATGTGGTATGGAGGGGAGAAAATCAGGTGTAGTGTTGGCAAATCTCAGGAAGCATGGAAGTTTTGAAGGATGCAGTGCTCCGACAACTAACAACTGATGCTGGCAGTTTGTTCCATACTTCAGCAACTCTTAGCGTGAAAAAATGTTTCTGAAAGTCATGTTTCTGAATATATAAGAGGATCAGTTAATTACGATTTTACTCAACATATTCCCCTTTCAGATTCACACACTTATTGCAGTGGTCCTTCACTTTTTCTAAGCCCTGTAAAAAGAACTCAGAAGACCTTTCACAATACCCTTAAAACCAAGAACTTTTTCAGCACCCCGTCAAATAACTATTTCTTATTTCTTTATTGCCCACAAGGGGCTAAACATAGAGGGGACAAACAAGGATAGACAAAGGGATCAAATCGATTACATCGACCCCAGTGAGTAACTGGTACTTATTTAATTGACCCTGAAAGGATGAAAGGCTAAGTTAACCTTGGTGGAATTTGAACTCAGATTGTAACGGCAGACGAAATACCATTAAGCATTTTGCCCAGCGTGCTAACGTTTCTGCCAGCTCGCCACCTTTTGTATAACCATTTTGTATAACCATTTCGTATAACCATTTCTATCACTAAGCCATCCTTTCATGGTGAGCTAGATAAAAGTGTTGGCCAATGTAACTGCTAATATCCTAAAGTTTACAACTTCCTGAAGTTTTACACATATAAATCCCATTTATCTTCCACAGTTTGTTCTTGAGTTTTGGTGTGATATTAATAAGGAAAGTTTAGTTTTTCTTGCTTTTGTAGTATATTATTAGTTTTAATTTATGATTGGATGTGATGAATTTTTTGTTGCATTTTACGTGGGTTTTTATATTAAATCTTTGTCCTTTCAATAGTTTTTGTACGTCAGGTTCATGTAACAGATTTTAGGTGCAGTTTATGTAATTTCATTAGGCATATTTTGTGATATATTTACTGTTATCATGCCACATACCACAAAACATAATTAGATAGGAAAACAAAAATACTTTATAAAATCCCACATAAAAATAGTTTAATTATTGAAACCATAATCACAACGGAATATATATATATATATATGTGTGTGTGTGTGCGTGTGTGTGTGTGTGTATTTATACATACAAGGTGCAGTGAATATAGTGTTATCTAAATTACGCAAAACTGAAAATAACACTGACATCTCATTTTAACATATATTTACCAAAATTACATAAAAATATCTTGAAATACTAAAGAGTAAATTTATTCAATAAAATTGCCATTGGATTCAACCACGGCCTCCAGATGACTTTGGAATCTCCTGCAACTCTTCTGGAATGTCTCCTTGTTTAAGTTGGCGCATGTTGCCATAATCCTTGCCTTCAGTTCATCTTGGTCTCTCGCTCAACTGCGCTCCACACAAAATAATCAAGGGGGCTGCAGTCTGGGGAGTTGGGGAGTTAGGTGATCAGATGTTAGGGGTGGTGTGGTTGCAGAAATTGTCTGACAGCCATGACTGGGTTCTCTTGCTTGAGTGGCATGGTGCAGAGCCCTGTTGCCAGACATAGGTTCTTGAAGCAGCCACCCTCCTGATCTAGAGTAGCACTACCTCCTCCATGACCTTGATGTAGGCCTCTGTGTTGAGTCTGAGGCTGCGTGGGAAGATGAATGGAGACATAGCATCACCATCACTAGTGATCACTCCAAATATCATGATGTTGACTGGGTGTTTGATTTTTATCACTCTCTGTACATGTCCTCAGATCGACACCCAAACACTCTGAAATCTTCGTATTGAATCTTCCAGTGTGAATGCTAAGCAGTACAGCATGTCATTTCCAAATTTCTGGCAGGATGAATTGCATCATGATGCTATTTTGCTCACAGACAGTGCCCAACTGCCCCTACTATACTATATAGCTGACAAAATCAAAAACAAACAATGAACATGCACAAAATTAAAAATATAAAATGGCAACAATTTATCCATCACACCCAGTATACACACCACACACACACACACACACACACATACATATATATACACACACACTATCAATAATGGTTTCAAAGAATTGTACACTTACTAAAAATATTGAAAGTGTATCACATACTGGTTTACCAAATTATATATATATGCACCTATGCACTATATATATTTGCATGACTAAATACATTGATGTGTGTGTGTGTGTGTTGTGTGTGTGTGTGTGTGTGCGTGCGTGCATTTGTGTATGCGTGTGTGTGTGCATGTGTGTGTGTGCACGTGTTTGTGTGTACATATATAGACATATCATGCACATGCACACATAAATCTAAGCTCCCTGAAACAGGTGTTGTGCTAAGAGTCTATGTATTCTCTTCTCAGCATTCTGTATTTTTAAGCAAAATATATTTGTGCGTGTGTGTGTATGTATGTCAAGACTAATTGTGTTTATTTGCATCACTAGCTCCATATCAACTTGGCTTTGATTTCTCTTAATCCTGGATGACGAATTCTGGATGAAGAATTCATCATGGATGAACAATTTGGAGATTAGAGCTCTACTACATGTCTTCTGTACAGAACATATCTAGTGCTCAAATAGTGTCTGCATACACACATTTATACATGTGTGTGTGCGTGTGCATGTGTGTGTGTGTGTGTGTATACGCAACACATGTGCTTTTCTTGGACTCTGCTCTTTCCTCCTTTTCTTTCTCTCTGGACTTTTCCTCTTTCTGATGAAGCTTGAAACATCACTCCTATTTTCCTCATCTAAAACTTTCACTTATATTCACTGGGTATTTCTAATTTACTTTTATCAGCTTTTCCTGTTTTTTACTTTTGATTTGTATGTATGTATGTATGTATGTAGAGAGAGAGAGAGAGAGAGAGAGAGAGAGAGAGAGAGAGAATTATGCAGATAAACAAATTAAATACAACAGATTGGGTTTGATACACAACATATATATTATTTGAGTGCTACTGTGTTTTCTATACCAAGAATATCAGGATCACAACTGCTGATTAAATATATATGTATATCTATCTATATATGCACACATATATATGTATACATATATTCACGCACATTTATATTATATATATATGTGTATATATATATTTATATACAAACACATGATTGCACACACATACATAAAGAGAGAGAGAGAGTAGAGTTCTATTATCTATTCTAATAACAAGTAAAGGACTTAGATGGAAGTACATATTAATAGATATGATATTTATCTAAATGATAAAATTACAATTAAAGTGGGCTTATAAGGAAAATGAAGAGAATGAGCTGTTATTCACTACTACTACTACTACTACTACTACTACTACTACTACTACTACTACTACTACTACTACTACTACTACTACCACCACTACAACTACTACTATTAAAAAAGAGGTGGAAATAAATGAAGAGTAGGGGAAAAAGGATTCCTTATTGATAATTTTAGCTATATGCAGGTTAAAATACTGAGAGTTGTATAGCTTCAGCCTTTTTTTTTCATCTGTTACAATAACTGTAAAGGGAATATAGGTAAAAATTTATGCAGGAAAGTATTTTGAAGCAGAAACCTCCAGATCAATAGAACCAAAACCAAGAACATCAAAGAATCTCCTCTCCTCTTCATATTATCTACGCCATCTTCCCCAATATCATTGCTCTCTCTCTATCTCTAAATCTCTTGCTCTACCCCTCTCTTTATACATGTATATATATATATATATATATTATATATATATATAATATATATATATATTACTATTATTATTGCTTTATATATAGCAATAACAACATGTGTTTGTCTTTCTTCCCCCCTCTCTCTCTCTATTATATATATATACATATATATATATATGTATACATACACATGCACGCCCACACATTCATACAAACACATGCTCACATACATACAATACATGCACATACACGCATGTATACACACATACAACATGCACACACACACACACACATATATACACACATAAATTAATGTCAATAAACATTATAAAGAACAACACAAAAGAAACTAAATGAGACAAATAGCATTTTTAGTTTAACACTCTAACATTTAAATATGAGGCACAAATATTCTATCTCTTGTACGTTCAAACTGGTCAGATCTAGTTTCTCACACCTGCCCTAAAATGTCATTCTAAAATTAAACAATCACACCATCAAAAGCTTGAAACTATCAGTTAATGCGTAATTAATTTAAAACAACATGAATATACAAGCTTTATGTTTGACAGAGTAATATCTGAATGCTGAAGCTTTAAAACCTGAGCAGTTGAAAGTAAAAAAAGAAGAATATGGTGAGTAAAAAGCGATTAAGATAGTGAGTTTATAGACGTAGGAGTGGCTGTGTGGTAAGTAACTTGCTTACAAACTACATGGTTCCGGGTTCAGTTCCACTGCATGGTACCTTGGGCATGTGTCTTCTACTTTAGCCTCGGGCCAACCAAAGCCTTGTGAGTGGATTTGGCAGGCGGAAACTGAAAGAAGCCCGTCGTATGTATGTATATATATATATATATATATATATATATTATATATATATATATATACATATATATCAGTGCTTTTCAACATTTTCGCTGGAGCGGAACCCCAAGGAAACATTCCACTGGCTCGAGGAACCCCTGTGCAATAATTTAATAGTCTTATGCACACATCTGCGCAGGAGAACTAAAAATTACAGCCGATTTTAGCAGTTTTGTAACTTCTTGCGGAACCCCTGGACTGTACTGGCGGAACCCTGGTTGAAAACCACTGATATATATGTATGTGTGTGTGTATATGTTTGTATGTCTGTGTTTGTCCCCCCAACATTGCTTGACAACCAATGTTTACATACTAGTAAATTAGCAGTTCGGCAAAAGAGACCAATAGAATAAATACTAGGCTTACAAAGAATAAGTCCTGGAGTCGATTTGCTCAACTAAAAGCAGTGCTCCAGCATGGCCACAGTCAAATGACTGAAACAAGTAGTAGACTAAAAGAGAGAGTAAAGAATATTATTATTATTATTATTAAGTCAGCGAGCTGGCAAAATCGTTAGCATACTGGGCAAAATGCTTAGCGGTATTTCGTCTGCCATTACATTCTGAGTTTAAATTCTGCCAAAGTCGACTTGCCTGTCATTCTTTCAGAGTTGATAAAATTAGTACCAGTTACGCGCTGAGGTCAATGTAATCGGCTTAATCCCTTCCCCAAAATTTCAGGCTTTGTGCTTCCAGTAGAAAGGATTATTATTATTATTATTATTATTATTATTATCATTATTATTATTATTAAAGGAACATTAAGAAGAGTGCGACTGTTATCGAATGAACAATATTTCGACATTTCGATACTCTTCTTATTGTTCCTTTACCTTTGGGAGGAGCAACATCAATCCTTAAATATTATTATTATTATTATTGTGAGGTGAGGTAAGACCCCCTTCAGTCATGAATCTCCATGGGATTGCACCTAGGAAGTTACCTTCCGAAGTACAAGTCCAGGCAAGGTTGTTTTTATGGAAGACCAGCAGTCACCCATGCATACCAGACTCCACTCTCCAGGCCACCGATGTTATCCAAGAGAAAGGCAAAGGCCGATACAGCTTGACACTAGTGACATCGCAACTCATTTCTACAGCTGAGTGAACTGGAGCAACACGAAATAAAGTGTCTTGCTCAAGAACACAACATGCAGCATTATTCAAGGAATTGAACTAGCAACCTCACGATCGCAAGCTCGACATTCTAACCACTGAGCCATGCACCTTATTATTATTATTATTATTATTATTATTATTATTATTATTATTATTATTATTATTATTATTATTTTAAGGTGGTGAGCTGGCAGAAATGTTAGCACACCGGGCAAAATGCTTAGCAGCATTTCACCAATCTTCACATTCTGAGTTCAAATTCCACTGAGGTCATCTTTGCTTTCCATCCTTTCGGGGTTGATAAATTAAGTACCAGTGAAACACTGGGGTTGATGTAATCAACTAGCCCCCTCTCCCTAAGTTTCAGGCCTTGTGCCTATAGTAGAAAGGATTAGTATTAATATTATTATTCAGTAGTCTTATTTTTATCACATGCTTTCACTGCCCTACTGAGCGCAGTTGTGTGTGCCTTGGGTATATGCTGTAGTTTGTTCTGATGTTCTTATTTTTGCTGTATTGAAACTGTTTTACATAGGATGTGTGCAGTGTCTAGAAGTTCTATTTTCTGTATGTTATATATACTTGTTAGTCCTGGTGTTTTTGTTATGTACTTGTCTGAATATTTTTTATTATACCTAATGCGACTACTATGATAGGAATTGTTTCTGCTTTTAGACTCCACATTTGAGTCACCTCTATTTACAGATTTTTGTATTTTGAAAGTTTCTGTTTCTTTTAGAGAAACATTGTCATCTGTTGGTATTGATACATTGATTAGAAAGCATTTTTTCTTGCTGATCTCTGACAACTATATCTGGCTTATTGGCCTTGGGTATGTGCTGTGGTTTGCTGTGATGCTCTTATGGTTAATGTAGTGAAAGTGTTTTGCATAGGGTGTGTGCAGTGCCCAGTAGTGCAATTTTCTGTATGTTATATATATTTGTAAGTCCTGGTTTTTTGTTATGTATTTGTTTATTATTATCATTATTATTATTATTATCATTATTATTATTATTATTATAATTATTATTATTATTATTATTATATTATTATTATTATTATTATTATTATCATCATTATTATTATCATTATTAGACGAGCACATGCTAATTTTGTTGGCAGGTATTTTATCTTCAGATTTGGCAACAACATGTCACCTAAAATCTCAGGAATTTTTCAAAGGATTCTTGCAGAATGCAGGATGGTACTTTTCTGCAGGTTGACAATGCAAGTCTCAATTCCAATATCTTTCAGTCTCTTAGGTAGCATTTTGGGCGTTGTGCCAAGTGCACCAATTATCACACGACTAATTGCTACCTCGGTTCTCCACAGTCTCCTCAGCTTTCTGACTAGAAGATCCCGTTATCTCTCAATTTTTCTCAACTTCTTTGGTATAAACTCTGCTATCATAAAGAATGGCAAAATCTATGAACTTACAGTGTTTGTTTATTTTTTATCCTCTATTATCATATCTTACTACTACTACTACTACTACTACTACTACTACTACTACTACTACTACTACTACTACTGCTGCTGCTGCTACTACTACCACTACTAAATGTATGCTATACAACTAACAGTCTATAGCTGAAGCATAAATTACTCAATTGCCTAGCAATCCAGCAGATATTGTTGATTCAAACAACCAATAGGCTTTAAACATGCTCTGAAATCATGACATTATTATTTATTACATATGACTCATACAAACTCAGATCATTGTGCACACACATACATGCACTATATATCTTAAGATATGGAGCATTTGCTTAAGGAAGTACAAAAGGATATGCAAGTGCGAATGTGTAATTATGTATGGAAATATATGTGTATATGTGTCAGTGAGTGTATTCACAAGAAAGTATGCATAATTGAAGAGTAAACGCGTTTTTATGCAAGATAATATAAAATGGATGATGTGTGTGTATATATGTTCATATATACATCTCTCTCTCTATGTATACACACACACACACATACATACATACATACATACATACATACATACATACATACATACATACATACATAAGTGAAGATGTGGTTGTGTGGTTAAGAAGTTTGCTTCTCAAGAATATGGGCTCAGGTTCAGTTTCCCTGCATAGCAGCTTGGGCAAGTATCTCCTCTTAATGCCAGCAGTATTGTGGTACACTACGTATTCTAGGCTTAGGCATTCCTCATTTGTATGTATGTGTATATATATATATATACATATAAACATATACATATATATATATTATATATATATATACATATATGTATATATATATATATATATATAATATATATATATATATATATATATATATTTATATGATAGGCAACTCCAGGCCATCAGTGTCACTTGAATTCATCACAGATTTTGCATAAGACACACACATTCTTGAAGAATTTCACGTTTTTCCACACTTCTAGCCCCAAATGGCTTATTTTTTTATATGTAGCACTATGTCTTTCTCCACTTCTTGGTTAAGAGGAAAAAATAAAGCAAACCTGCAAAACACAACTGATCTTTACACACAGATGCACAGAATAACACCAATCAAATAAAGACAGCAGAGTGCACAACAAACATCATCAATCTGACTGTCACCTGTACTCTTGACAAGAGATGCCAGTTAGTCTTGTACACTTACAAGGCTAGTTCATATTAGCTCGAGTTGTTGGATAACGTTTCATTCCTTTATGAATATTGTAGAACAGAATTCTTTTCATAGATTGGAATTTAAATCCTAATCTCTACAGAATTTATTGTTTCAAGAAAAAAATGAATTTGAATTACTTTTAATTTTTACGAATATAGATAACACCCTCGGCTGTAACTTCTGAGACCAAGTCAGGCATGTGTGAATGATGTCAAGAGAACATCTGCCATGAGTGATGTTTTTTGACATATATATATATATTTAAAAAAGGAGATGTGGAACACGAGTTGTGATATATAAAAAAAGGAAATGAAGAAAATGCTGACAAAATAATTTAAGTAAGGGAGAGTGTATTTAATTATCTGTTACCAGATAAGAGAAAAAAATCTATCAGAAAGGAACTCTATCTCTCTTAAAAAAATATCTTTTGATAAGCATAACAAATGCGCAACCGGTAAAAAGAACTTTCACCTAATTAAATACACTCTCCCTAACTTAAATTATTTTGTCAGCATTTTCTTCATTTCCTTTATATATATATATATATATATATATATCTAATATAGGATAAAAATTTTCAAAAAATTTTTTATCAATGGCCAGCATATTAAAAAAATACCATTAAAGGTTAAATTTCATAAACAACTTATAAACAAGGGCAAAAGAAAAAATTCTAATGCCAAATATGCCGAAATATAGACTTATTCGTCAATAACCATATAATTTATCACTATAAGCACGTGTCTCGAAAATTCTAAATGAATTAACTCAGAAATTGGAACCAATTCGATAATAACGAAATCTTTTTTAGAAATTTTTATCGGCTTGCTTTCGAGACACGTGCTTATAGTGATAAATTATATGGTTATTTATGAATAAGTCTATATTTCAGCATATTTGGCATTAGAATTTTTTCTTTTGCCCTTGTTTATAAGTTGTATATATATATATATATATATATATATATATAAAGGACTGTACTACTCAGGTAATAACCAGGGGTGCCTTTGGATTTAATTATCCCTTAGAAGTTTTAAACTCCTCTAACTGATACCTACACAACTATATATATATATATATTATATATATATATATATATATAAAGGACTGTACCTACTCAGGTAATAACCAGGGGTGCCTTTGGATTTAATTATCCCTTAGAAGTTTTAAACTCCTCTAACTGATACCTACACAACTATATATATATATATATATATATATATTATATATATATATATTATATATATATATATAATAACAATAATAATGATAATAATAATAATATAATAATAATAATAATAATAATAATAATAATAATAGGGAATATAATTCCAAACTTACAGGGAAAAATTCAATTTATCAATTCTAAACCAAATTTCACAATATATAATATGTGTATATAGAGAAAAACCTCTATTAAGCAATTCAATAGTGAAAGATGTTATTCACACCATATAGAAAAAAATTGAATATACTATAAAAAACAATTATTCTAAAAATCAATAAAGTACATAAACAATAAATAGTAAATTGACTACGCGCATTTTGTGGCTATATTTTCAAATAGATAATAATAAAATCAATTTGATTTTGAATGAAATCGAACTAGAATTAATTCAATTTAAAAATATAGTCACTTATCAGGTCTAAAATGATAATAATGATAAAAATGATAAAATAAATGTACCTAACTTATAATAATTACCAAATAAATATAGAAAAATACGTGTTTTAACAATAAATAATCGAATAAAATTTAACAAAATTACTTAAAACAAAATCATAACTTATCTTATCGAAGAATTTCTGTTAACTTAGAAGACATAGAACTTAGCGTTAATAAGAAATTTATCGCATGAAAACATGACGTAAGTAAAAATTATAGAATAAATAGATAGAAATATGTATTTAAGCTGTTAAAATGACAAAATGTATTTTAGCTGTGAGAATAAGAAAAAAAACTAACTGTAATATACCATTTACTGGAAATTTTTAAAGTCTAAATAATTTAAAACTAAAATACATAAAATGCATAATATACATAAATTAAGCTAAATTTCTATAATTTAATCTATTTTCATTAATTAATTAATTAATTTTATAAACATCTTAGTTTAATCTTATTCTAATTATGCAATATATACAATACAATCTCGTACTAATTTACACACATTATACTACTACAAATTATAACGGAAACAATTAGTAACATGAAATAAGGTTTATATATATACACAAATTAGCTAAACTTGTTATATAAGTAATTTAACTTATGTAGTCAATTTACTATTTATTGTTTATGCACTTTATTGATTATTAGAATAATTGTTTTTTATAGTATGTTCAATTTTTTTCTATATGCTGTGAATATGCATAATAGAGGTTTTTCTCCAAATTATATATATATATTTGTAACCACATGTGAACTGTTGGCGATTTTCTTCCTCTGACTTCCTTTCTATTGGACTTAGTTCTATTGGACGTAGTTCTATTGGACGTAGTTCTATTGGACGTAGTTCTATTGGACTACTCTGTTTCTGAAGAAGAGCATTGCTCAAAACATTATACCAGCCTTCTTTTCCTTCCCTGAGCGTCTGCTAATACTTTCCATGTACCACGTCTTCGGGTTGTGTTTTTCTTTTTGTGTTTGTTGTTCTTCTTTTTTGGGATTTACTATATATATATATATATTTGTATATATTCTATATACATATATAATACATACATACATACATACATACATATATATATATATATATATATATACACATAAATATATATATATACACACACACACACACACAAACACATATATATATATATATACATACAGGCACAGACACACACACATAATATATAATTTATTTTTTACTTGTTTCAATCATTTGACTGTGGCCATACTGGGGCTCCACCATGAAGTGTTTAGCCAAGCAAATCCACCCCAAGTACTTATTTTTGGGGGTCTGGTATTTATACTTTCAGTCTAGTTTTGAGGACCAACAAGTTAGAGGAATGTAAACAAACAAATACTGGTTGTCAGGTAGTGTGGTGGAAGATAAACACAAATACAAAGACACACAGACAGACAAACACACACACACACACACGACAGGCTTTTTTCAGCTTTTGTCTACTAAATCCACTCACAAGGTTTTTGGTTGGCTCGGGGTTATAACAGAAGACACTTCCCAATGTACTGCATGGGACTGAACCCAAAGCCCTTTTGTTGGGAAGCAAGTTTCTTACCACACAGCCATGTCTGCACTCATATGTATGCATATATATATTTGTACATACATATAATTGGGGGCTAAACAGTTCCTGGCTTTAAGGATATCATGAAAGGTCCAGTTGGAGGCCCAACCTTCCAATTCTTTTACAGGGCTTAGAAAAGCTGAAGGACCACTGCAATAAGTGTGTTATGTTGAATAAAATCATAATTAACTAATCCTCCTGTATTTTCTTTAACCCAAAATCAGGAACTTTCAGCATCGCCTCATATATATATATAAATAAAATAAATGCACCCTTTTAAAGCCTAGCCAGACTCATGGGCCCGGTTTCCCGGTTTCAATGGTGTATGTGTTCCCCAGCTGGACGGGACGCCAGTCCATTGCAGCATTACTCATTTTTGCCAGCTGAGTAGACTGGAGTAACATGAAATGAAGTGTTTTGCTCAAGAACACAACGTGTCGCCCGGTCCAGGAATCAAAACCACAATCTTACGATCATGATGCTGACACCCTAACCACTAAGCCATGTGCCTCCACACACACATATATATATATGATATAAGTGAGTTCTTAAATACAATGGTTATATTGATAAAACACTAATTCAATGTAATAAATATATATATAAAATATACATAACACACACACACACTTATGAATTTCTGTCATTTCTAATAAGGATTCAGTTATTTGATCAATTGAATTACTTCTTAGCTTAGTAAATAGCCAAACATTCCATAAACACAATAACTCATTGTCTACCATGGGAGCCACAGGTGCCTCTATGTTCTCAGTACGTCACAAAATGGGCTGGGCTAGGCAGGCAAAGCATTACGATGAGCAGACCAGAAATAGATTTTCTGAAATACCCGGATGACTCACTAGAAGTAGTCATTATCTTTTGTAACTGAGAAAATGTCACTAGCACAGGCATGGTTTGCTCCAAAAGTAGAGTAACCAGATTGAGAACAAGTTAGAAAAGCTCAAGGACTGACTACAACTGTGGCCAACAAAGGCTTTTGTCCTTTAGAGTGAAAGGCTGATTGTATAACACCAGTGTTATGTGATACATAGTTCTTGAAAAGACTGAAAAGAAATGAAACTAGCATACTCTGCTGGATGTGTATGAATGACAAAGTACAAATGTGTTGAGAGAAAAACTAGACATAAAAAGAAACCAAATATAGAGTGTGAGAAAGAAAACTGCACTGACATGGACATGAGATGTGTATGGATGAGGACAGCTGTAAAAATATATGCTGATCACTTAAGGTAGATGGAGCTTGTTGAAGATGGAGACCCAGGAAGACATGGGACAAAATGGATGGTGAAGGCTGATCTCAGAAGTGTGAGCCTCACAGAGGAGATGAGAAAAGACAATGATGACTTGCAATATGCAGTCCTTGAGAAGGCTTGCCCACCTCAGCAAGACTATGTATGTGTGCAACTATCATTAGTTTACCCAATCTATTCAAGACACCCCCACCACCCTTTCTAACTGCAATATTCTGCAACTGTAATTAAATATGAGTAGAACTGCACACTTCCCAGCATTTCTATTTGTTCTTACTACCAAGAACCATTTCACTTGTTATCCATTTTTCATTCTTAATACTGCCCTCTCCATCTACATTTTACATTGATCACAACCAGCTACACAACATCTCTCTTTTTTTCATTCATTGACTCTCATCCTTCCTATATCTTCAGTACCATTATTACTATTCTGCTGCCTTTTCAACATACCTTTTTCTGCACTGTCAGTCATTTTCTACTCTCCCTATACCAGCTGATATGTATCATTGGTAACCCTTACCCTTTAACCATCATTCACTACATCCACCTCCTCAATCTCCTCAATTTCTACAGTTGTCACCTACTCTTCCCTACTTCCATATTTATCATCCCTCAACATCTGTTCTTCATTATATTCACCCCTAACCTACTTCCCCATTTCTAGCTAGCTCTCACTCTCCCATATATTCTTAAAAACTCTACCAACCCACATACCATGTTATCCTGTCACTATTCACTTCTACTCACATTGAATTGTGAAGGCCCACCTCAGACACCCTTCTATTATTTTTATCACTTTCCAGCTCCAACACAGTCAGTTCCATTTTCTTTTCCATAACATGAGTAACCATGTCACTCCCGTACAGCAAGACACCTGGTCTGGCCTCTTCTCTCATATGTTAATCCCACATCTTCTAGCATAAACCACCTTCTTTTCCACTGTTACCCCACCAAACCAATGGAGATCTCACTTGAGCTGATACCATGAAAAAAAGTACCCAGTACATGTTGTAAAGTGTTTGCATAAGGAAGGGCATCCAAACCACAGAAAGCATGTTAAAACGCAGTCTTGTCAAATCATCCTAACCATGCCAGCATGGAACATGGACATTTGATGATGATATACATGACACATGTATATAGTAAAAAAAGAATTTTGTTGAAGAGATTTTCCCCACATGGTGAGTTGTAGTGAAAAAATATATAATAAAAGAAGGAAAATGCACACAATTTATATATTTTTAATATATTCTAAAGGATAGAATATCATAATAGTCTACTCATATCATAATAGTCTACTCACATTTTGCTACTCATGGCATTGAAATTGGTGCAAATATTGTAATTTTGTATTTTCTTAAGAAGTTTTTAGACCGTGTTGTTTGTATGAGGGTTTGTCTGAAAATGAATATATATATATATATATATATATATATATATATATATAATATATATATATATACAGTGTGCTATTCTGAAAACATGCTATAAAACAATGTTTGGCATGTTCTCAGCACATGAAACTAATAGTAGCACATAAAAATATAGACTGTGTTTACTAAATAATATATATGTGTGTGTGTGTTGTGTGTGCATGTTTGTGTGTGTGTGTTGTGTAGACACACACTCATAGACACAATTTTATACCTAAAGGTAACTGGTCTAGACCAGTGAGTTTCTCAAAAACCTGGAATGAACCTGATGTACCACCATACTGATTCATACTAAAGAAAAGATCTCTAATTATTGTATAAAGGAACTTTGATGTTCCATGTTTGTGCAATGAAACAAGTTTGGTACAGCCAATGTTCTAATATTATTCTAAAATTGTTTGGCCGAGTTTTGGACTAAGTACTACCTGTAAAATCTTGTATTTTTTTTTTTATAAAAAATATGTCAGAAATTAAAATTTAGCAAATTAAAAGTTTTTCAAAATGGGTTTTTTCATCTTTTTGCCCCACTTCACTGCTACAGAGTATAAAACCTGTTGTAGCTTCATTTTAAAAATATTTCTCAGAATTATTTGTTTGAAATATAGATTACGATTCTACAAAAATTTAGGGTTTAGATTAGAGTTTAGGATTTAGGAAATTAGAGTTTAGGTTCAGGACTCAGCGTTAGGGTTTAGGGTTAGAGTTGGCACTTAGAATTATGGGTTAAGGTCTGATTTACTATTAAAGTTAGGGTTAATGAGGAACACAAGAATGTAAAAACTGAATTTATGAAATTCTCTTCTGGTAGAATCAGACTCACTTTTGTTTAAAACTTGGAAATTTGAAATTTTCTAAAGGAAAAAAATTATTAAAATAATATTAACATGGTGTGCTTATCTTGAAACTCTGACTCCTGTTTCTCAAGAAACTTTACTAGAACTGTACCGATTCTATGTAACATAAACACACAAACATACCTATATATATATATATATATATATATATATATATATAAATATATATATATCGCTGTGTGGTAAGTAGCTTGCTTACGAACCTCATGGTTCCAGGTCAGTCCCACTGTGTGGCACCTTGGGCAAGTGTCTTCTACTATAGCCTCGGGCCGACCAAAGCCTTATGAGTGAATTTGGTAGATGGAAACTGAAAGAAGCCATCGTATATATGCATATATATATATATGTGTGTGTGTGTGTGTGTGTGTGTGTATGTCTGTGTGTCTGTGTTTGTCCCCCTCAACATCACTAGACAACCAATGCTGGTGTGTTTATGTCCCCGTAACTTAGCGGTTCGGCTAAAGAGACCAATAGAATAAGTACTAGGCTTACAAAGAATAAGTCCTGGGGTCGATTTGCTCGACAAAAAGGTGGTGCTCCAGCATGGCCACAATCAAATGATTTGAAACAAGTAGAAGAGTAAAACGAGTAAAGAGTATATAATCTGCTATGTGTTTCTGTATAAATATTTTTCCTTTGTGAATAACACTGAAGCATTTGAACCTGTTGAATCTGTTCCCCTTTATAAGATTTACTATCTAAATCATTCAACACGAGCTGGAGTTATATTGTTTATTTTTTTGCAGCTGTCTCAAAAAACAGTTTGAAATTTTCTAAATTAACCAAGTGTTTCCACTTTCTTACTGCAACAGTGTCTTTAGCTGTTCTATAACTCTTGTATTTGAAAGTTTATTCTGTTTTCTTAATGTTTTAATATTCATAAACTTTGACAATTTACCATGCACCGCAACATTTATAAGAGATTGCTTCATCATTATAGAAGCACAGGCAGTTCTTTTGAGGTAAGCTGCTGCCATACTGTATGAAAGTGACTCTTAAACTTGATTTGACTTTTTCCCCATTATGACAAATAAAAATCTTCCAAAATTTTCAAATAAAACTTCCATTTACTTCTGTTCATTTTTTGTTATAAGATTTTAATCTTAGGTGGTGGAAGCGGCGGTTGTGGTGGTGAGGGGAGATAAAAGAAAAGAGAAAAAAGTAAAAGAAAGAAAAGGAAAGAATGGATGGGTTTTGATTGGGGTGGAATGAAGTAAGAAGGGCAGATATTAGAATGGCAAAAGAATTCAATGAAGAAAATGGTAGAAAAATGAGTCAATGAAACTGGAACCAGTAGGAAGAGAATTACAATGATCTCTGTGAAGAAGTTGTGGGGTATGTGTATAAAAATAGAAGAAGATAAATGAAATAATAAATGACAATTGCAGATAAAAAGAAGGAAAAAGAAAAAAAGTGACGATCTAGAAGGTTGGGGAGAATAGGTAGAATAAAAGATCTTAGCTGTTCTTCCATGGACACTCAGTCCTGTAAGCCCTCGGCCCCTTGAAGAAACGGTAGGAGAAGACGGGCAAGGTGCCGCATTTTCGGCGATCAAATGAAGCGTGAAGGAGGAGGAAATATTTAACCTCCTTGGAAGGAAGGACATCTGACCGTATAAAATCTGTCTCAACGAATTCCGCCAGACCCATGAAAGCATGGAAAAGTGGATTTTACAATGATGATGATACAGGAAGAGAAGACACATATTATCTGCTTTTGTTTTCCTTCCTACATTGCTATTGTAGTAGTGACTGCCCATATGGATGGTTTATGGGCGAAGGTAAAGAATATGCACACCCGTTGCTTAGGGTTAAGGGTTAGGGTTACATCGAAAACGGGTGGTGTGTGTATTCTTTACCGCTGCCGTTTTATGTTGTAATTTGAGACAGATAAAACAAATATTATACTTAAACAAAAAAATAAATAAATACTGGGGCCAGTTCGACTAAAAATTCTCCAAGGCGGTGCCCCAGCATGACCGCAGTCCAATGACTGAAACAAGTAAGACAAAAGATAAAATACAGGGCGTGTGGTAAGTAGCTTTGTTTACCAACCACATGGTTCCGGGTTCAGTCCCACGGCGTGGCACCTTGGGCAAGGTCTTCTACTATAGCTTCGGGCCGACCAAAGCCTCCTGTGAGTGGATTTGGTATAGACGGAAAACTGAAAGAAGCCCGTCGTATATATGTATATATATATGTATGTGTGTGTGTGTGTTGGGTCTGTGTTTGTCCCCTAGCTAGCATTGCTTGACAACCGATGCTGGTGTGTTTATGTCACCGTAACTTAGCGGTTCGGCAAAAGAGACCGATAGAATAAGTACTAGCTTACAAAAGAATAAGTCCCGGGGTCGAGTTGCTCGATTAAAGGCGGTGCTCCAGCATGGCCGTAGTCAAAGGACTGAAACAAGTAAAAGAGTAAAAGAGAGTAAGAGGTATTTGCCGAAACGTTAGAATTCCTCCCTCATCACGAAAATAAACTCACTTCAAATCAGTTTATTTTCAAACGTTTATGGGAATATTAGCCAATAATTAGAAACTTTTTAATGTTTTGTCACACAAAAAAAAAGTCAATCCACTCTTAAAGTGTATATAGTTTGTTAAATAGAATATGGCATAGTTTCGACATGCGAAACTTCGCCTAGAATATATATTTTGTTTTTGATAATTATTCATAATTGTTTTTAATAATTATTTTGATAATTATTCATAATTGGTTTTCAGATCATGTAATTTTGGAGTTCCTAATTTTGGAGTTTGGATAAAGCTCGTATGTTGTAGAGGGATAAAAAAAAAACATTGATGGTTCGGTGACTGAGCAAAGAGAAAAAAATAACTTTTCCCCCAAGAGAAATGGTTCAGTCCCCATTATAACTTTTGTCGACGTAGCCCTTTATTTTATTAGAGTTATTAGTTTTGTTACGAAAAACACGATTTGTCTTTCGATAATTCGATCTCTCCTTTCTCTCTCTAAGACCCGAATAGTTAAATGTTGCCGGAAATTAGCAAAATGCCGCTTAAACAAAGAGTTCTTCACTTTTCATAAGGTAATATTGACATAGTTGCCACTAGTGATAAAGTGTCAGAATAAGTATATGACAGTTCGAGCGTTTCAGTGTTTGTTTGTTTACTCTCTTCCAACCTCATTGGCGCTAAGTTCAAATTCTGTTGTAAGTCAGCTTAGCTTTTCATACCTTCGGAATCGATAAAATAAACACCGACTGCAGGAATAGGCCGGATCAACTTAAGCCTTTACAAATCCATGGTTTCGCACCAACGAGGATGTCACTCGACCTGCTAGAACTAAAACTTCGGTCCCTCTTAAATTACATTCTGCTGAACACATTAGATAATATAATACGAAATATAACTACATATGAGAAAACAAAAAAACTAAAAAACAAACAGAATTGTTACAACTGGAACATTATTTGGTTGGAGGTCTGCTCGATCAAGGCTAAGAACATATAAGAGCAAGGTTTATTTCCATTTTTTTAAAAATATCCTGCTTTGTACTCAAGCAAACAAACGTTTTCCAAAATTTCAGTATTTTGTTTAGGTTTTTGTACGTTTGCACACAGTCGTTTTCTTTCCTATTAAACAGAAGCAGTTTTTCTTTTAAACTGTGCGCTTGTGCGCGCATACACATTATACATCGAGCGTAGAAAGAAAAGAAATATTGCGCGCACGCAAAGTTTTCAAGATGTTATCGAATTTTTTTTTGAATTGAAGAAATCTGAGCTATAGCTACTCGCATATATGTACATATACTTCGCAAAGAAAGGCAACATTGCACACAAGCAAATTTCTGTGCACACTCAATGCAGAAAAAAAAAAAATAGATAAGAGGGTACAACTGGATTTGAGGTACTTTAATCCGAAATGCGATAAATCGTTTTATCTGAGGTTAAAACAATTTCGTTGGCCAAAACTTCCACCTTGTTTTATCAAAATAGTCGTATAACCAAATATTTAATCTTTGGATTGTACGTCTAATACATTACTAGTAGTAATATTTCCTCTTAGCTTTCATTTTACCATTTAGGTCTCTAAGAGTAATAAATAAATAATTTGTATGTTGTAGGGCGAGGCGAAGATGATGAAAGGTGTCAACGGTTTAAACAAATGATTCCATTAATGATATTAATTGGTAATAGTTCAAACACCAGAATACATTTTCACTCATCGAGGAAAGAGAGAAGTCAAGCGTTTCAGGCAGAACAACACTTGAACGGAGATGAAATGTCAACTAGTGATGAAGGAAGGACAAATGAGATGGGATGATAGATAGATAGATAGATGGATAGATGGATGGATGGATGGACGGACGGACGGACGGACAGACAGACAGACAGATAGATAGATAGGAAGAGAAAGATACAGAGCTAGATGGGGGATGGATGAGTGACAGACACATGGGTAGAAAGACAGATAGATAGATACATAGATAGATAGACAGGCAGACAGACAGACAGACAGACAGACAGACAGACAGATAGATAGATAGATAGATAGATAGATAGATAGGAAGAGAGAGATACAGAGCTAGATGGGGGATGGATGAGTGACAGACACATGGGTAGACAGACAGATAGATAGATAGATAGACAGACAGACAGGCAGATAGATAGATAGATAGATAGATAGATAGATAGATAGATAGATAGATAGATAGATAGCTAGATAGACAGATAGGAAGAGAGAGATACGGAACTAGATGGGGTGGATGGATGAGCGAGAGGGAGAGAGAGAGACAGCTAGATTACATGGGAAATAGACAGATAGATAGATGAGAGTGGGGGGAGGTAATGGAGAGGTAGAAAGAGGTAACAATTGATATTAGAGTGGGAGGGAAAAGCGGTCAGAGCTAGGAGGACTTGCATCAACGTCAAAGTATGTGCAAACTGAAAAAGTACTATTGATATTGGCTATGTAGAGGTCAAGGTGATTCCATGAATGTAACGGACGCGCGAGCGCTAACTCATACATTTGATGATATAAAAAAAAAATCAAAACAATAGATAGGTTTGTATAGTACAGGGTGGTAATATCTACATACACCACGAATATTTGTAGTGTGTATGTATGTATGTATATTATATTATATTATATATATATAATATATATAATATATATATATATATATATAAATACAAAATGTATATCTATTATTATACAAGTATGTATATGTATATATATATATATATATACATACACACATTTATATTTGTGTGTGTGTATATATATATATATATATATAGAGAGAGAGAGAGAGAGAGAGAGAAAGAGAGAGTTGTTTTTAACTTTCACTTTTCGTTAACGTTTACCTTAACATCCATTCATTATTTTTTTATTATTGTAAATTAAAACGTGGGATTCCAATTTAATTTATTTATCTAATTCACCTAGTCCCGTCCTTTTGTCGGTTTCCTTTACTGGACTACGACCATGCTGGACCACACTCTTTAAAGATTTTTCATCGATTATATCGACTCCAGTACTTATTCTATCAATATCCATTTAGGGAACCGCTATCGGGAACATATAAATACAAATAACAACTGTGTGCCGTGTATGACTCTGTCTGTGTGTGTGTGTGTGTGTGTGTGTGTGTCCAACTATTCTTTCTTTTTTCTTTTATTCTTTTACTTGTTTCAGTCATTTGACTGCGGCCATGCTGGAGCACCGCCTTTAGTCGAACAACTCAACCCCGGGACTTATTCTTTTTGTAAGCCCAGTACTTATTCTAGCGGTCTCTTTTTGCCGAACCGCTAAGTGACGGTGACGTAAACACACCAGCATCGGTTGTCAAGCAATGCTAGGGGAACAAACACAGACACACAAACATATATATATATTTACATATATACGACAGGCTTCTTTCAGTTTCCGTCTACCAAATCCACTCACAAAGGCATCAAAGCGATCTGTGGATTTAGCGGCGTGACATGTTGTGCTTGCTTGTGGTGGCTGCTGTGTTGTTTGAGTCGTGTGTTACCGTTGTCTTGTGTCCGTATCCCTCGTATTGCTGCAATTCATCTTCCCCAATTGCATCGATTTTTGTGGTGAGTGTGTCCCTTTTGTTTGTGTGTCGGCGTCGTGTCTGTAATATTATTGGTTGTTGTTGTTGCTGTTGTTGCTGCTGTTATGGTTGTGTACCCCACACCTCTTTCTTGCTGCATCGATTTGGTGTGACGTTTGTCAATGTTATTATAGTTTGTCGGCGATGCCTTTTTTCTTTTGCTGTGTTATTTTTAGTTGATGTCGGTTATTTCTTCTATTCTTTGTCGTCGCTGTCGTTAATCGTTGTGTAACTGCTGTTATTGTCTCTTATTGTTGCTAACATAGTTGTCTGAGTTATAAAGTACCCCCCTAAGGCCAACAAATAACAACTGTCTGAAATCCTCTCGGGTCATCTCGACCAACCCATCACGCAAATATCATATCGTCGATGCCGCCGCCACCAAACACAACTCACCCACCGCTTGCAACAGTAGCAAGAACACAACAACCCGCAACATCAACACTCCCAGAGCTTACACACAACTCCCGCTGAACACATTAATAACACCATTACCCATAATTAAAACTTACATAACTAGCAACACAACTCGAAACAACTAAACGCTACCACTAGAGGGGGTATCTCTACACGCTGTCTCGCAGTCTGTTAGAAATAGCAGTCATAGTCCCTCATATCACTATACCTTATTGACTGAATGAAAACGGGGAACATAGATAATGTTGTCGGAGATTTACGAAATGATGGGGAAATTGAGGCTGAAACAACATCGATCGTATGTATGTTTAAATGGGGTTGATGTGGCGCTAAGCTGGATAACAACAGCAACAACAACGTTACTAAATAAGCTATACGGCCGTCAACACTACACCACAAACAACAATACCGCCACGACCACCACTGTCCATACAGACAAGAACAACCGTGCAAACTAAACCAGTCTGGCTACTTAAGAAACCTTAAGAATTTGAAATGAAAGCGACAAGAATTGACAATTAATTTGACAATCGAGGAAGTGTTCAGCAGTACATGTGTGTTTATATATATATTATATATATATATATATGTGTGTGTGTGTGTGTGTGTGGTGTGTGTGTGTGTGTGTGGTGTGTGTGTGTGTATTATGCACTTTTCCTAGATTCAACCGGTGGGATATGACCATGCTGGAGCAGTCATCGGAAATATATTTGCGTGTTTGCGCGAGTTTCTTATTTGTATGTGTGTGGGTGCGCGCGAGTGTAACTGGCATGTTAGTATCTGCAATTTGTGTGTTTGCATATTTATATGAATGTGTGTATTTTGTATTACTATATCTATAATTTATATTTGTGCGTGTGTGTGTAATTTGTATTTGTAGATAGATAGATAGGTAGATAGATAGATAGATAGATAGATAGATAGATAGATAGATAGATAGATAGATAGATAGATAGATAGATAGATAGATAGATAGATAAATAGATAGATAGATAGAGAGCTGTCAACATCTGATTATATACGTGTAAAAAAACTGGGCGTTTCTTTATCACTGTTTTGGTTTTTGATTTTTAGTTTTTTTTTTCTAGGTCTCTGTATGGTCCTACCTTGAGAAGATGACATCGTCTGTGTGAGAAAAGGGTGGAAAGATTCCAAGTGAAGAGAAGTAACGTCCGTCTGTGGAAATACAGAGAAGCGATGCACACTTCACGCCTGGAAGGGGAAAAGTGTTGAATCTGATAGAAAGAAAGAAAGGGTAGACAAGAAAGAATAGAAGAAAGTGAGAAGAGAGTGAAGGAAGAAAATGAGAGTGTGTGTGTGAGAGAGAGAGAGAGAGGAGAGAGAGAGAGAGAAGGGGAGAGAAGAGAAAGCAGAAAGGCGTGAAAGAGAAATACTGAATTGGGCATCGATAGAGAGAAGGAAAGAAAGAGTGAGAGTAAGAGATAAAGAAAGTGTGAGAGTAAGAGGCAAAGAAACATGGGTGAGGTGGGAGAAAAATAGATTAAACAAAAAGACAGAGATAAAAGAAAGGGCATGAGAAACAGGTTAGGAGGTAGGTAGGTAGGTAACTTAGTAAGTAGACGGATGGATAGACAAGCAAATAACTTAGATACTTTGTATAAATAATGAGCCAGACACAACAAACGGTGGACACATTAACACGTACCACTATTAGAAGGGATTCATACACATACACACAGACACACACATATATATATATATCCTGGTACTCTGTCGATTACCACGATGACGGTTCCAGTTGATCCGATTCAACGGAACAGTCTACTCGTGAAATTTAGCGTGCAAGTGACTGAATTTTCTATAGACACGCGTACATTA
>NC_043003.1:48741033-48828533 GCF_006345805.1 Octopus sinensis | reverse complement strand
TGACTAGCCTGACTAAAAGTATAGAAATACGACTTATTTGCTATTTCTAAACATAATGCAACTTCAGTCTGACTTGAACTATGTGTTTGAGTGCATAGTATTTGAGTTGAAAACAAATTATACCCAAAGTATATCATTACACTGTCAGGATAGAATTCATCATAAAGGAAATTTATTTTCTTCAATTGGATGCTCCGCACTCACCGAGCATACCCAGAATATACGCCCATTTCATGTGCGCGTTTGTTTAATATACTTAAATATGTATGTTACATATATATATTTACAAATATAACATACACACACACCACACACATACTTACATACATGCACACAGTATAAACAAGAGAACTAGGACCTAGATTTTCTTGCGTGTCACTTAGCAAGTGATAGGTGCTCTCTTTTACTCTTTTACTCTTTTACTTGTTTCAGTCATTTCACTGCGGCCATGCTGGAGCACCGCCTTTAGTCGAGCAAATCGACCCCGGGACTTATTCTTTGTAAGCCCAGTACTTATTCTATCGGTCTCTTTTGCGGAACCGCTAAGTGACGGGGGCGTAAACACACCAGCATCGGTTGTCAAGCGATGTTGGGGGGGGGACAAACACAGACACACAAACACACACATATATATATATACGACAGGCTTCTTTCAGTTTCCGTCTACCAAATCCACTCACAAGGCATTGGTCGGCCCGGGGCTATAGCAGAAGACACTTGCCCAAGATGCCACGCAGTGGGACTGAACCCGGAACCATGTGGTTGGTTAGCTAGCTACTTACCACACAGCCACGCCTGCGCCTGTGCTGTGCACAGAACTTTCGGTCTTTGATTCACACTGTAACTTTCTACCAATGCTCTTCCAAATAAACTTGCACTTCATTTCAGAAACTTCGAGGAAGCTTTAGAGTGATGCACAAGCACTCAGCTGTAAGCTTAAAGAAGTCGATTGCGTAATTCCTCCTCTAGACGTTGTTTGGGGTGTTTATTTTATTGACCCGAGAAGAATTGAAAGTAGATTCAACATCAGCAGGATTTGAACCTGAACCGTACATGAATGAAATCAACTGAGTAAAAATATAGTTCACTATTACGAAAGGGAGTAAGCCGGGTCTGCGTCGGTTTAAAGAGCGGGTATGAGAGAGAGTAAAATGAAAGTGAAATTGTACTTGTTCAGCCTTAGGCCAGTCTCGGTCGAGAGGAACTCTAACTGAAGTTATTCCAGTTGTGACTTTACTTTTTTTTTAAAGCAGGGAATCCAAGAGCACGTATCCAAGAGCGACGTGTCCGTTTTTAACTGTTAGGGCATGATTTGAGGAAGATTTGGCTGTTATTTCTTAGCATGTCGATTGACCATGTAAAGCAGGTTTGGGCAACCTTTGGGCTGCATAAAACATGGTCTATGATCAGGCGAGCCACAACACTACTAAAAATAATGCAGGCATTTAAAAATTTTTTTCTTTTTTCGTGAGGCAAGCCATTCAGAAAGTTCCCGCGGGCCGCAGTTTGCCCATGACTGGCGTAGAGACTTGTTGAAAGAGAAGTATAAGTGAGTGGATAGGAGACAGAAAGCAGAAGAAAAAGAATTAGACCAGAACGTAAATGGGTATGTAGAAGTGGAAAGGGTGCTGAAACTATTGGGTAGATTTTGTTACAAGTGAGTCAACGGCAAAATGGAGTGAGTGAAATAACAAGCGCATGTGTATCGTGTAATATGTATGAACTGAAAGCAAGGAGAGAGTGAGAGAGGGAGGGAGGGAGAGAGAGAAATGTGAATGATAGAAAATATTAAGAACCCAGTTAGATTAGAATGATGGGTGAAAGAGAGGAGATACTACGGGGTTGATAAACTGAAAGTGAATGCGGTAAAGTGCAGCGGATGAGATGATAGTAAGAGGCGACAAGAGAAGGGTAATATTGAAAATCTAGATAGGTAAGCCTGAACAGATAAGCATATATAGAAGGATGAAAGAATGTCCTCGGACCGACAGCAAGAAATTTTGAGTTGCGACTTACACAAACTCATCTTTAAATAAATGATGTTATTTCGCTCTACAATACAGTTTTGGGTTCTTTTCTTTTTATTTTTTATATATCTTACTTAATTGCCACCCACACCAGTGAGAAACTACTTCACACACGAGCACACACACAGATAGATAGATAGATAGATAGATAGATAGATAGATAGATAGATAGATAGATAGATAGATAGATAGATAGATATAGATAGATAGATAGATAGATAGATAGATAGAAAGATATAGATAGATAGATAGAGAGAGAGAGAGATAGACAGACAAACAGGTAGATAGAGAGAGAGAGACAGATAGATAGATAGATAGATAGATAGATAGATAGATAGATAGATAGATAGATAGATACACACATACGCCTATAGGAAGAGAAACTGATATAGACAGATAGGTAGATAGATAGATAGATAGATAGATAGATAGATAGATAGATAGATAGATAGATAGATAGATAGAAAGGTAGGTAAGTAGATAGATAGATACACACATACACATTTACGCCTATGGGGAGAGTGACTGATATAGACAGATAGGTAGGTAAGTAGGTAGGTAGATAGATAGATAGATAGACATAATGGTTTTAAAGAGATAGGGAGAAAGTGAGAAGAGAGATTTAGATGAGTAAGATGCGAAAAAAAATTATTGTGTTGCTTGGTGAAGAAAGAAGAGGCGGAAATAAAAAGTAAAAACAAATTATATCGGTTATGTAGAATATACGAGTAGAAAACGTGAGAGATATGTGCAGTGGTTTTAACGACAGAAAGCAAGAGGATAGGATTGTTGTTAGACAGAAACAGAGGCAGTCAGATAGGGGGAAAGTACACAAAATATTACATAACCGGATACAAAGAAGAAACGAAGTCTCAAACTCATGTTACACCATGCACGCACGCACACACTCACACACACACACGCACATACACTCTCTCACTCACTCACTCACTCACACACACACATTCTCTCTCTCTCACGCACATACACCCTCTCTCACGTACACAGAACATACACAAACGTATGCATACATATGCATATATACAAATTCGGGGTGGCGTGAAAATGTAGATTATATATATATATATATATATATATATATGTTTGTATGTATATGTATATATACACACACATATATATAGTCGGGTGCGTGGTGTCATTGTGTGTGTGCGTGTGTGTGTACTTATGTGTCAGTGAACACATTAAGAAGCGGAAAAGAACACGTCTCTGCGGCTGTGGTGTGCTTCTGTGTCTGTGTGTGTGTCTGTGTGTGTGTGTGTGTGTGTGTATGTGTGTGTGTGCCTCTGTCTTTGTGTGTGTCTCTGTCTTTGTGTGTGTTTGGGGTGGAAGGCAAACCTGTCTAGTTCGCTTTCCTCAGAACTGAGTATGACTTCTCTCATTGAATTTCCCCCCAGTGATCGATAAAATAAAGTACAACTATACAGTTTGGGTTGTTTGAATTGACTGCTGTAACCTCCAAAAATCGACCTTGCACTCATTCAGAACACTATGTTGTCTGATTTTTGTCAGCCTTCGCAGATTTTCATAATTACTAATCAAATACTATTAATCTTACTGTTGTTCAGCCCCAGTTCAACCCTGATTGAGCAGGCCTATGATTAACTGGTTTTCAGACCGTGATCATCCCTCACAATATTTACAATATATATACTTAATATATATACAATACAGTACTTCTTTTTCATTATTTTCCTTTTCTTTAGAGACAATTAAGTTGTGGTTTAAGAGTGATTTGGTTGCTATTTCTACCAAGTCGAATTACTCCCACGTTGGCTCGTATATATCAGTTATTTGTCATAACTTGCAAAATGTGTTGTAACTTATATCCGGTTATCCAATTGAATAAAACCATATGATTATGATTTTACTCATATTATTATGGTGTGGTGATGAATACTCCCATCGATCGGGCCCCCACTGTGCAAATAGAGGAATGACTCGTAGATATACAGGTTAGATACAAATACTCAATAAATAGTCCCGGACAAAATCACAAGTTGCCCTTTGACAATGTATATCATGCGTTAGCCACCCTGTCAGGGTTACAGTAAAATACTAAAGCCCTGAAAAGAACTGAAATGCTACTATCGCTGGAAAGCAGGATGGTAGGCTTTAGATTTCTTCCCTCTTCACAGCACAAATTATATTTTTAGGAATCTTTGTCTGGAAAACCCGTCAGTTTGACTGGCATTACTACAATCATCTATAGCAGTGGCTCTCAACCGGCGTTCATAAGGCCTTTTGGGAGCCATATAAGATTTTGTTGATAAAATTTATCTGCAATAAATTAGTTATGTTTATAATACACAAAATATTTTAACAATTTTTTTATATACAATTCTCAATAATATTTAATTATAAAAATATGTGATTTTTTTGAAAATCGAATGGCTTGGAGGATCCCCCGAGTAAAGTAGGTACAAAAAAAAATGATCGAGAAACACTGTTCTGCGACCACAGACAAGAAATTAACGATCAAAAGACATTTGTCCGAGCAAGCTCGACCAGATGTCGACGACTATGACGATGACGATGAAAATTATAATGCTAATTACTATAGCTTTTGGAAACTATTGTTGTTGTTCCTTCACGAGCCACGCCTGGCTCTAAGGGCCGGTTTCCCGGTTTCCTTGGCATATAGGTTCCCCACCTGGATGGGACGCCGGTCCGTCGCAGGTGAGCTGCAAGATGCAGGAGGAAAGAGTGAGAGAAAGTTGTGGCGAAAAAGTCAGCAGAAGTTCGCTATTGCCTTCTGCCGGAGCTGCAGAGAACTTAGGTGTTTCGCTCATAAACACACATATCGCCCGGTCTGAGGTTCGAACCCCCGATCACTCAACCGTGAGTTCGCTGTTCTAACCACTAGACCATGTGCCTCCACTTTGGACACTATGCCTTTCTTATTATCCAATTTCACAATCATACAAAGCCAAAGGTGGCTTCACATCTAATGCACTAACCCGCACACTACACGTTGTTTATAGAAAAATATGTTATTGAAATGTATCAATCCGTATAGAAAAAATAGGAAAAAGGTATACATATCAAGGTATATATTTCAGTTTACGTATTCAAGTTTCTTTCTTTTTTAGTTCATATAAAACGAAAGTTTCTATTTGAATTAGTTCCGGACTTCGTAAAAATTTCTTACGTTATGAGTCATTGGTAATTCTCATTTACTGATAATGCTCTTCAAATATTTTCTAAGAAAGATATCCCATGTAACTAAATATGTACAGAAATGTTACCGATAGACATAATACACACAGACACTTGCTCAACATTACACATACATACATACATACATACATACATACATATTCTTTTATTCTTATTTTATTCTTTTATTTGTTTCAGTCATTAGACCGCAGCCATGCTGGAACACCATCTTGTAGGGTTTAATCGAACAAATCGATACCAGTACTTATTTTTAAAAGCCTGGTACTTATTTTATCGGTCTCTTTTTTGCTGAACCGCGAGAGTTACGATGCATACATGCATTCATGCATGCATGCATACATACATACATACACATACATACATACATACATACATATGCATATATATATATATATATTATGTATGTATGTGTGTGTATATATGTATGTATATGTGTATAT
This sequence comes from Octopus sinensis, assembly GCF_006345805.1. Classification (NCBI taxonomy): domain Eukaryota; kingdom Metazoa; phylum Mollusca; class Cephalopoda; order Octopoda; family Octopodidae; genus Octopus; species Octopus sinensis. Next base: position 48,822,868 of record NC_043003.1, on the reverse strand, counting down.
ACACACACACACACACACACATATATAACTACAAGTGTGCCGTTGTCGATTTCTTCTCCATCTTTGGACTTTTCCCTTTCTCCTTTCCGACGAAGAGCTATGCTCGAAACGTCAAACTCTCTCCTTTCACTGAGCGTGAAATTGATATATTTCTTGTACACGACCTTACGCTCGTTCTTTTTTTTTCGTTTTCTTTATTTTAACTATTTTTATTTTGAATGGTTTGCCTATTTAAATTGACAATATATATATATATATAATTACAGTGTACATTTAAACACATAATAGGTATCCGTCATAGGAATCCTGGCACGCTAGAAGGAAGAGCTAAAGTCCAAACCACTATTAGGGATAAAAACTTCCAAGGGAATGAAAAATAAAAGCATTTACCATCTATCTCTTGGACCATGGTTTCTGGCTTTTTTTTAGCAAATAAAATAATTTGCTAGGCGAAGTCTTCATCAACAGGTACGCCTAGATTAAACATATAAATACAAGGCAATCCAGCATGTGCCTCGTACTTATACATTATAATTTTTCAAATCCACCGCGCAAGCGCAGTTTTCTGTCGGCAGTGAAAAAGCAAGATCCAAGGAAGGGAAGATGGAGGGAAAAAATCGCCAACGGTACACACGCGGTCACATTTTGAATGACCGGAAGCGGGGGCATTATAATGTATCCTTTAGAGAGGATCCCCAATAAGATTTTGAGTAGGGGTCCATGAAGCAAAATAGTCCCCAGTGTTCAACTGGTATTTATTTTATTGATCCCGAAAGAATGAAAGTCAAAGTCGACCTTGACACAATTTGAACTCAGAACAAAAGGACAAATGAAATTCCACTAAGCATTTTGCCCGGCATGCTAACGATTCTGCCAGCTTGCCACCTTAATAATAATAATAATAATAATAATAATAATAATAATAATAATAATGATAATGATAATAATAATAATAATAATAACAACAACAACAAAGATGGGAAGAATAAGAACTGCTTAATGATAGATGTGACAGTACCATCAGAGAGAAATGTGTCTATTAAAGAAGTTGAGAAGGTATTTAAGTACAAAGACCTAGAAACAGAAGTGACCAAGATGTGGGGAATGAAAAGCAGCACAGCACCAGTGGTGATTGGAGCGTTAGGGCTAATTAAAAAGGGCCTCCAACAAACTCCCTTGCAGTGTTAACGTGGGAGAACTTCAGAAAATAGTGTTGCTAGGTTCCGCACACATTTTACGCCGTGTACTCTCCTTGAGATGAGGACCTGCTGTAACCCTAGGGTCAAGGGATGACCCTGGTTCGGCAGAAGACAACGGACCATGTTTTATTAAAAAAAAATAATAATGATGATGATTTCTTTTATTTGATAATATAAAGACAGACATAAAGTGTAGGGGTTTACATATAGTGGAATGATAGAATAAAAAGTATATACGGTATACACTAGAAGAAGGGAAGTATACATAGCATATGACACAAGAAAAAAGGAAGGAAATGTGATTGTGATGGGATCCCCCTGATACAGTGGGACCGCTAGAGATAATCAAGGAACCCCACCATCCAAGATCACCCGGGATACCAAGAACGAGAGCCCTCTCTAACTTCTTTCTTCCGACTCACAGGTCTACACTTGCCATTTGTGCAACTTTCATCCACCTTTTCATAAATTCCTTCGAGGACAAAACCTCCCTCTCCAGCCTCACTTTCCTTTTCAAACGAAACTTGAAAAGGTCTATGAGGGCTTTACCGAAGAGGACTGTTTCTATCCTCATTCCTTTCAGCCTCGTCCACCTGATAGCCTCTTTCGCCACAGCCACCAAACAAAGGAAAACTGCTTTGCCAGCCTGATTAAAGGAGAGCAGCAGGGTAATCATCATTATGGACTCAGCTGACAGACGGATCTGTCCTATACGTGACAGCAGCTGTTCTACATAACTCCACAAGTCAGCAATGCCCAGACACTGAACAAGTGCATGCAGAACGGCTTCGTTGTTCTCGGACAAGCCCGTCTAACAGCACATTCGTGCCTGTAGAGTTTATCACGAACCGGTGGCACTGCCAGGCCAAGGACAATTGGAAATTATCTACAACAGTCCCCGACCGGAAAGTCCTCCAGAATAGATTTGCCAGTTCATCTTCATTGACGCCTATGGTCTCCCTGAGGATGTCGTCGCACTTCCCCGCTGCTAATCCTCTGTAAATACCTAAAGTGGAATATTACTGATCATATTGCCTGACTTGTAGAAGATTGAGTGCCTGACGACATTCTGAGTGCCAGGCACCCAGTCTCGGCCTATCCTTTACCCAGGACTGTAGCTCTAACAAGGAGATGAGCTGCGGAAAGGCGTGTCTCACAAACGGAGTCCACACACGTTCACCTTCTAGAAATCGTTGCAGATGGCACAACGGGAGTGCGTATCTGCACATTAAAAGCCATGGTATGCCTAGGCCGCCACGCAAAGGAAGTTGGCAGCAGACCATTCGCCTGACCCTTGCAACGCATCCTTTCCACAAGAAAATAAATAGGATACGCTCCAATCTAATTAAGCAGTAACTGGAGCAAGGCACGACGGTCAGATGATAAATAATGACAGAGGCGATGTAGGTATTCGCTACATCTGCCCGACCTTTCAAGGACAACTTCATCTCTGCCCATTTCTGGGTAAGAGAGGTCACCCTGTTCGTCACCTCTTCCTAATTCTTATCCATCTGAAGCAGTTTAACTGGTATGTCAGTCCAGCGTCCGACGGCATCGATCTGCCTCTCCAGGTGCTCAGTCGCAATCCCACCGACTTGTCAGCATTGATTTTAGCCCCTGCAACCGACTCATATTCCTTTACAACGGAGCCGACCGTCTCCTCTTCGGAGGCGTCCAACGTCGTCCGTGAATGCAGACACTGCCTTCTCGAGTCTAATTTCAAAAGGGACGCCTCTTAACTGTTCCAACGTCTGCAGCAGTGGCTTGAGAGCCAGCACATACAGAAGAGGTGACAGCGGGCAGCCCTAACGGATGGAATGCACGATAATAAACCGATAGGTGACCATTTACTTTGACCACCGAGCAGGTGTCGCTGTGCATTGCAGCAATCCAGCCTCTAAAAATGGGGCTGAAACTGGCCGCTTTAAGAACAGCTTCGAAATAGTGATGGTCCACCCTATCAAAAGTTTTTGACTGATCTAAATTGATCAGAGCCCCACTGAAGCCAGCTTTAGTCACAGCCTTCTTTAAATGAGCTGCGACGTCACTGGTGTCAAGCTGTATCAGCCTTTGCCTTTACCTTGAATAACATCGGTGGCGTGGAGAGGGGAGGCTGGTATTCATGGGTGACTGCTGGTCTTCCATAAACAACCTTGCCCAGACTCGTACCTCGGAGGGTAACTTTCTAGGTGCAATCCCATGGTCATTCATGACCGAAGGGGGTCACAACAATTTAAGACAACATAAACCAGCAGAATCATTAGCATGCCGGACAAAATGCTTAGCAACATTTCTTTCAGCTCTATATTCTGAGTTCAAATTCCATTGAAGTCAACTGTGCCTTTCATTCTTTCGGAATTGATAAAATAAGAACCAGTGGGGTTGATAAAATAAGAACCACTGGGGTTGATGACATTGATCAGCACCCATCCCTCAAAATTTCATGTTTCATCATCATCATCATCATCATTATCGCTTAAAGTCCGCTTTCCATATTGGCATGGATTGGACGATTTGACTGAGGACTGGCGAACCAGATGGCTTCACCATGCTCCAATCTGATCTGGCAGAGTTTCTACAGATGGATGCCCTTCCTAACGCCAACCACTCCGAGAGTGTAGTGGGTGCTTTTACGTGCCAACAGCACGAGGAGCCAGTCAGGCTGTACTGGCAACGACCACGTTCAAATTATGTTTTTTACATGCCACCTGCACAGGAGCCAGTTCAGCGACACTGACAATGACCTCACTCGAATGTTTTTTTTTCACATGCTACCAGCACAAGTACCAGTAAGGCAATGCTGGTAATGATGAGAATTTCATGCCAATAGGAAGAAATAAGTTTGTTGGTGTTTAGAAACAACTTTAAAAAGAGCTTATATAATATTACCTGGGAAGGGTTTGATTCTTTTTCTGAAATTTTAAAACATGTGTTTCAATATCCCAGCAAGTATCACTAGAAGTAGTGTCAGATGGGCTGGTATTCGTAGAAGTGCTGATGTACTTCCCATCATTATTGAGAAAAACCATGATAATTTGATGTGTGGGTGGTTCTATAGACCAAGCAGCTAGAACAGTATTTGTTTAAAATGAATAGGATTCATCATATATATGTGGCACATGTGTCTCTGGATGTCAACAAGTGCATGTATGTATGTGTATGTGTGTGTGCATGTGTATGTGTGTGTGTGTGTGTGCATGTTTTTTTGTGTATGTGTGTGTGGAGTGTGTGCTTTGTATATGTGTGTATTCTTTTATTCTTTTATTCTTTTATTTGCTTCAGTCATTTCACTGTGGCCATGCTGGAGCACCGCCTTTAGTCGAACAAATCGACCCTAGGACTTATTCTTTGTAAGCCCAGTACTTATTCTAAGTTACTGGAACGTAAACACACCAGCATCGGTTGTCAAGTGATGTTGGGAGGGCAAACAAAAACACATACACACATATATATATACGACGGGCTTCTTTCAGTTTCCATCTACCAAATCCACTCACAAGGCTTTTCCCGAGATGCCACGCAGTGGAACTGAACCCAGAACCATGTGGTTGGTAAGCAAGCTGCTTACATTACAGCCACTCCTGTGCCTATATATATATATATATATATTATATATATATATATAGGCGTAGAAGTGGCTGTATGGTAAGTAGCTTGCTTACCAACCACATGGTTCCAGGTTCAGTTCCACTGCGCAGCACCTTGGGCAAGTGTCTTCTACTAGAGCCTCGGGCCAACCAAAGCCTTGTGAGTGGATTTGGTAGATGGAAAGCCTGTCGTATATATGTATATACATATATATATATATATAATATATATATATATATATATATATATATATATAGGCGTAGAAGTGGCTGTATGGTAGTAGCTTGCTTACCAACCACATGGTTCCAGGTTCAGTTCCACTGCGCAGCACCTTGGGCAAGTGTCTTCTACTAGAGCCTCGGGCCAACCAAAGCCTTGTGAGTGGATTTGGTAGATGGAAAGCCTGTCGTATATATGTATATACATATATATATATATATATATATATATATATATATATATTATATATATATATATATAAAACTGAGATTCAGTAAATAGTTTTTTATGCGCTAAACCACTGGTGTTAAATTGATGTCATTAATTTAATATCCAATTTTTCCACCCTCATTTTGATTATATATCATCATCATCATCATCATCATCGTTTAATGTCCGTTTTCTGCCCTAGCACGGGTTGGACAGTTCAACCGGGGTCTGGGAAGCCAGGGGCTGCACCAGGCTTCAGTCTGATCTGGCAGAGTTTCTACAGCTGGATGCCCTTCCTAACGCCAACCACTCCACGAGTGTAGTGGGTGCTTTTATATATATATGTGTGTGTGTGTGTGTATGTGTGTGTGTGTATATATTTGTGTCTCTGTGTTTTCATTCCCCCACTTCACTCTCTCTTTCATATCTTATCTAGAATAACTATTGCTTAATCATTTTCTCACACCATTTCCAATGAGGGTATATATAAAATATCCCAGAAACAGCTGTAAGACCTTCTATTTATAAATGTTCTGAAATCTTTATAACCTTGGATTTTTATCTCATTCTGTTAATTTCTTTATATATACACATGCTGACACATGACCTATGTTGGACTATATGTATCAATATCTATATATCTATATATCTATATCTGTGTGTATATATATATATATATATTAACGTGCATATATATGTATGTAAGGACGTTCGTATATGTAAATATATGTAAGTGTGTTCTGTATATATATTTGTATTTATGTACTCATCTGGCATATTCAACTGATGAAGGCAGAGCATATTGGAAGCAAAGCCAAAAATCCAGGATCTTGGAATTATCCAGTAAAATCTTTTTTACTAGTTTATTTTGTCTCTCTGTCTTATCTCATGGCGCGATATGAACATTTAAGGTGGCTCTTGGAGTCGGGGTCTTGACTGCTATTTCGGCATGGTGGTATCTCTCAGATACCCTTATTCATAGTTTTAAATAATTATTACCTTTGTATGGTATTTATTCCCATGCTGGCCACTTGATAAGATCGATATTTAAATATCGATATTATCCTTATTTATAAATTTATATATATATATCATCATCATCATCATCATATGTATATATATGTATGCATGTATGTATGCATGTTCATGCATGCATACATATATACATACAGACATACATACAGATACACACACACATACAGGCACACACACTCATATGCACACACACACGCGTGCATACATACATACATACATTCATGCATACATACAGACAGATTTGATAAGAGTTATTATAGTGACTAGAGTCCTTCCACAAAGGAAGGAAATAATTACTTATGAAGAGACGAAAGTTCCATCACTGGAAGTGGCTAGCAATACATACACACACATGTATGAATATATATATATACATACAATCTTTATACACACACACATATATATATATATATGTATATATACACAATCTTTATATATATATATATATATTTATATAATCCTTATATATATATAACCTTTATATATATATTCTTCTCTTCTTCAAAGACCCTTCATTTGTGATGTCTATAAATAAAGTAAAGCATATGTGTATCTGTTCAGCCATGCATTCATTGCTCAGCAACTGAAACTATGGTGGGTCTAGGGAATGTCTACTTTCCTATGTCTATGTTAATGTACTCTACTGTTCTAACCTAGCAACTTCAAAGATAATATTTTTTTTAACTTACTGAGAGGACTCATATATATATATATACATATATATATATATATATATTCACAACGAGAATAGATATTTTCTTTAAATTATTGAAGGGACTCTCATGTATGTATATGTACATATATATATATATATATAATATATATATAATATATATATATATATATATATATATATATATATATATATATATATATGAATTTGTGGATTAGGGCAATGGATTCACAGTTGGAGGATAGTGGTTTCAATTCCCAGGTGTTGTGTGTGTTTATTGAGCGAAAGCATCTAAAGCTCCATGAGGCTCCAGCAGGGGGTGGTGGCGACCCCTGTTGTATGCTTTCATCCCTAACTTTCTCTCACTCTTTCTTCCTGTTTCTTGAGTAATGCTGCGATGGACTGGCATCTCATCCAGCTGGGGGGGGGGGCACATACGCCACAGAAACCGGGAAACCGGGCCCATGAGCCTGGTTAGGCTTGAAAAGGGCGCATAAATAAAATGATATATATGTATGTATATATGTATGTATTTATATATATATATGCATATATATGTGCATATGTACATATATATATAGTCACAAGGAAATTGAATATTTATAGATTTTCAGGAATATGATCTGTAAAACTTTCAGTCTCCGATATAAAGTAATTTCTAATAGCCTGTCCCTATTGATGAACTTGTCACTGGTTGGTTATATGTATGTGAGGTTGTGTGTGAATGATATAGAGTGACCCCACAAAAAAACAGAACCCATAAAATTTTTATTTAATCCAACAAAGGTCCTGTAAATTTCAAGAAATTTGCTGGACTTAAACTTCAGTCTATGTACGATCATTCCCTATGCCTAAAAGTCATGTTCTTTTCAGAATATACTCCAAATGGCATACATCACACAAACACTTGCATACGTCGTGCAAAATTGTCAATTACTTGAACACATTCCTATTTAGGGATTTCCCTGATTTCAGCTGTGATTGCTGCCTTCAGTTCACCAATCATTTGAGGGTTGTTCTGGTAAACATTATCCTTGAGATACCCCCATAGATAAAAATCTGGGCACGGGGTTTAAGTCCAGTGAATGTGGTGTCCACTCAATGTCACACTTCCTGCTGATCATTCTCTCCTGAAATCATTCTCTCAACCAGGCTAGGGAATCATTTGATGTGGGGTGACCCCCATCTTTCTGGAACTACTGTTCATCTTGATCTATCCCACTGTGTCATTTTATTCAAAGATTTGTGGGGTTTGTTTTTTGGGCGGAGTCATCCTGTATAAACAATACCAAGCTACTTCTATTTCACCGTACAAGAAATCTTGTGATTAGTAATGAATTATAAACTTTCAACATCAGGTCAACACATATGAAGGACTAATTATGTGACATTCATAATTAGTTGATTACAAAAGTTCTGTACTGAGGAGAAAATATACACAGTAGATTCATTTTAGCCAGATAAATAAAAAATATCCAAGCTGAGCAGACAGTCATGAAAACCATTATTACAAAGGCAAGAGAGTGTGTGCAGCTGGTTCACAGGTTGACACACACTCTGGAAATTGGTGCTAAAAACTAGGAACTATGTAATTCTTGAGAGGAAAAGGTTGAGAAAGATCTAGATTGATCATGAAATTTGGCTGCTGATTGGCCAATAATAACTCAGCCTCTCACATGAATAAGCCATTGTTATGACATGACAATAACTTCATAATTTGACAACTAGATTTTGAGTGTCACTACAAGTTTAGTAGAGTAAACTTCAGGATTAAGATTACAGGGAAATTTGATATCTATCAATCTATCTATAAATCTGTCCATCCGTCCATCCATCCATCCACCCATCTATCTATTTGTATATATATATTAGCTAGCTATTTGTATATATATATATATAAAAAATCTGGTCATGGAGTGACCAATGATTTTGTATCCATAAAAGCTACAATCTTGTGTACTTGATACAAAGACTCATGAGAATACGCATTGTGCTTCAGTAAATAATAGTATCATTGTATAAACTGATAAGTTGCTTGTTTGCATTGTTGAACTCCCTGTCCCTTACCTCCTACCACAACCACCATGACCACCACATGAGTTTGGAAAAAGCAATAGGAAGACAATGTGTTTGATGGTGCCTCCAACAGCCTATTGCACTCTGGAACATGAATTTACTACATAACTGTTCTTGTTTATACTGGGACAAGGCCACAAATTGTGTAAAGGAGGAGAATGAGGAGGAGATGGCAAAAAGGAATAGTTAATTAAAACGAGCACAATGATTAATTGATACACACACACACACACACATATATATATACATATACACACATATATATATATACATATATACATATATATATACACATATATATTCATATATATACATATATGCCAATGTAAAAATAAAAACAAAGTTGGACCTGTTGAGATTTGAGCTCAGAAAGTAAAGAAACATAACTACATACTGTGAGAATGTCCTTCATTCAAACTTCTGTGGATAATAAGAATAAGTTGTGCACACTCTAATTTACCATGTTTGTGTACATTCAGACATGGAAAGACAATAGACTTTACAAGATGTATCAAGAGAAGAAATTCTCCTTATAGACTGAACAGGTGAAAATCCACCACAAGTCCATGAATGATATCACTGGACCACAGGAAGAGCACATTTTTCTACTATTATGCTTCATCAGCTATGTATAACAAGCTGTCATTCATGGTCATTAATTCTTATGGCAACCTTTTATAATGAGCATAGAAGGTCAGGACCCTCTCCCAGGAACATAGCACAATCCTAAGCCTAGGACATACAGTCTGTTGCAATTCTCTCTAAATAACAATAACAGATCTCTGAATTAAATATTTACAAATGCCTACAGTAGGCCATTTGTCTGACACAGTGTTCGCTTGAGATTATTGAGTATAATATATTCTTCATATTAATCTATTTGTCATCTGGTTCAACGCAACTAACTCTAACTGACCCATATATGCCTTTAGCAGAATCCATTATGTTTCAAGAATTCAGATCGGGTCTCCGGTCTGTAGATAATTCCTCTCTTCCTCCAGCTAGTCTAGAAGGTTCTGAAAAAGGTCATGAGCATTGTTCTTCCTCTGATGAAGCAATAAAAGATAATACTTAAAATGACATAATTCTACAATTATATGTATTATTAGAAATAAAGGTGTGGGACAAGCAGAATCTTTAGACTGTTGGACAAAAATGACTTGCAGTATTTGTCCTGAATCTTTACATCTTGAGTTCAAACCCCACCAAGATTAACCTTCCTTCTCTTTTATCTCTCATGAGTAAATAAAATAAATTACCAATCAAATACTGGGGTCATTTAGTATGAGAACAGCCCTTTCCACAAAATTTCAGACCTTCAGCCTATACTAGAAAAAAATTTTTAGAAATAAAGAAATGCTTCAAATAAACAACTGAAGTATGTGTGCTGTGTGTGTGTGTGCTTGTCAGACGTCCAGACTTCATATCCTATTACCACCGTTGTGCTGTGTTTATCAGTAAGATACATACTTCCTCAACAACGTAGTCCATTAAAATGTGTGTACCAATGAAATATAAAGGCTACAGACTGTTTTTCACTTCGCTTATTGTTTGTATCTTATTTTCAGAAAAGGTATACTGTGTTCCTACATATCATAAAAGGTGACTAAAATGGGTTAACAAACAGGAAGAGCATGTGACCAAAATATTGGGTTATTCGGAAAGTTTGTGCCGATTTATAGTAGCTTACCTTTCGACTTATTTAAATCCTATTTTATGGACTCAACCATGTTCTAAAAACATGGTTGAGTCCATAAAATAGGATTTGACTACACCTCCATTTAGAGCACAGTTTAAGCTATCTTTTCGTGGAAGAAGGTTTATGTTCCTATAACCTGTGTTAATTCTGTAACCCTTTAAAATAGAAGATAAGAAAGTTCATTTTCAGCGCTTGGTGCTTTGGGAACTAGACAAAAATTGCTGCAGCTCGGCTGGGATGTGTTACCCCACCCTCCATATTCACCAGATATTGCTCCTTCAGATTTCCACTTATTCAGGTCTCTGCAGAATAGTCTTAATGGTAAAAATTTCAATTCCTTGGATGACGTAAAAAGATACTGCGATGAATTCTTTGCCATGAAACCACCTCAATTCTGGGAAGAGGATATTTTCAAGTTAAAGGAAAGATGGAGACGCATTGTGCAACAAAATGGTTCATATTTGGTTGAGGGCACAAGGACAGACAAACAGACAAACACACACACACATTTATATATATACATGCACACACACACACACCAGACTACAGGCTTTTTTCAGTTTCTATCTACTAAATCTACCCACAGTCTCAGACATTTGCCCAAGGTGCACACAGTGGGACTGGACCTGAAACCATGTGGTTACAAAGCACTTTTCTAACCACACAGCTACATATATTAACTTTTATCAACATTTATTAGGAAATGCTGCTAAGCGTTTTGTTTGATGCTCTAACAATTATGCCACCTCATTGCTTTAATATATTATTAATATTTAGATTAAATTTTGCATTAGGCATAGACATGGCTGTATGTTATGAAAGCTTGCTTCTTAACTACATAGTTCTGGGTTCAGTCACACTGTGTGGCACCTTGGGCAGGTGCTTACTACTATAACCTCAGACTGATGGAAGCTTTGCAAGTGGATTTGGTCGATGGAAATTGAAAGAGGTCCATCATACATATAAGTTTATATATGTATGTATATGTGGCTTTGTGTTTGTCTCCCACCACTGATTAATGACAGGTGCTAGTGTGTTTATGTCCACATAAACTAGCAGTTCAGCAAAAGAGACTGTTAGAACAAGTACAAGGCTTGGCTTGGAAAGAAAGAACATATAGGTACTGGGGTCGATTCATTCGACTAAAAATTCTTCAAGGAGGTGCTGCAGCATGGCCACAGTCTAATGACTGAAACAGATATAAGCTAAATACTTACATTATAATAATATGCAAAACTAAAAGGCGTAGGAGTGGCTGTGTGGTAAGTAGCATGCTTATGAACCACATGGTTCTGGGTTCAGTCCCACTGCGTGGCACCTTGGCCAAGTGTCTTCTACTATTGTCTAGATCTGACCAAAGCCTTATGAGTGGATTTGGTAGATGGAAACTGAAAGAAGCCTGTCATATATTTGTATATATGTACGTGTGTGTGTATATGTTTGTGTGTCTGTGTTTGTCCCCCCAACATCGCTTGACAACCGATGCTGGTGTGTTTATGTCCCCGTAACTTAGCGGTTTGGCAAAAAGAGACCAATAGAATAAGTACTAGGCTTACAACGAATAAGTCCTGAGGTCGATTTGCTCGACTAAAGGTCGATTTGCTCGATTTGCTCCAGCAGTCAAATGACTGAAACAAGTAAAAGAGAGTAACTAATAGTACAAATGCTATAAATTCAACAACCAAAACAATTAAATGCAAAAGTCTCTGTAATACGAGAGTAAATTTTTGTTAATTATATAATTGAATTAATTACCTTAAATTCTTCATTGTGACAGCTTGTTTGTTGCAAGATGAAGATTACACACGAGGAGCGATTATGTGTTTAAACAATAAAGCAGTTTTTCTAAAATGAAGCGGTCCAGGATGTAAACAACATATATATATATATATGTCTGGTGTGTGTGTGTGTGTGTGTGTGTGTGTGTGTGTTTATAAAGTTGTGTAAATTTAGGTAACTTGATGTATTTTCCCATGACTAATTGACTCAATGAATTGAGGGACTACCCTTACATGTAAGTGGGGTGTGGTGTGTGTAAATATATTGTATTATATATTTATTATATATATATTGAATATGCAGGTATATGTGGTGTGTGATATATATATATATTATATATATATATATATAATATATACATATTTATATATATATACACACATACATATCTCATTTTTATATCATATAAGTATATATATATATATATATAATATATATATATATTCACAAGAGTTACAATATGGCTGCAGAAACTAATTTAAAGATAATAATCTATAACAAGAACAGGTAGATAGATAGCTAGATAGTATATATGAGCATCTCTAGACATGCAACTATATGCATGGGAAGACATCATAAGACAAAACATACAATCTACATGTATACATACATACATACGTACATACATACATACATACATAGTGGGTGGCACGTAAAAAGCACCCACTACACTCACGGATGGCTGAAACAGGTAAAAGAGTAAAAGAGTATATATATATATATATATATGTATATATGTATATATATTGTTATGGTGAGAATCGTGACTCTTCCTGTGAGAACTACTTGAACTTATATAAGTAACAGCATGTTTGGCTGGGAGTGAGATAATAATATATATGTATGTATATACATATATATATATGTAACCAAAAATGAAAACCTATAATTTTCATTAAATATGACAGAGGCTGTTATATATAAATATATACATACATACATATATATATATATATATAGACACACACACATATATATATATTAGATGCAGGAGAGACTGTGTGATAAGTAGCTTGCTTACAAACCACATGGTTCTGAGTTCTGTCCCACTGCATGGCACCTTGGGCAAGTGACTTATACTATAGCCTTGGGCGGACCAAAGCCTTGCAAGTAGATTTGGTAAATGGAAACTGAAAGAAGCCCATCATATATATATATATCTACACACATGTGTGTGTGTCTGTGTTTGTTCCCCAATCATTACTTGACAACTGATGGTAGTTTGTCTACATACCCGTAACTAAACATTTCGGCAAAAGAGACCGATAGATTAAGTACTAGGCTTACAATAAAAAGTCGTGGAGTCAATTTGCTTGACTAAAGGTGGTGCTCCATCATAGCCACAGTCTAATGACTGAACCAAATAAAAGAATAAAAGAATATATGCATCTATCTATATATATGTATGTATGTATGCATGCATATATATATATATATTGGCCTGCTCGCTTAGCCAGCGGGGTGGCGTCATATGAAGGCTAAAACAATGCGAAGCGCATTGTGACCAGCGATGTGTAGCAACATCTGATAGCCTGGTCGGTCACATGATATATATATGTATATATTTATATATATATATATATATATATATATATATATATATATATGCCAACCTATCACCCACACAATATCTTATGGTGGTGTAGATGTGTTGCGTGTTTGGTGGGCGTGTTTGTGAATATTTATGTATCTTTAAGGGTTGTGGTTTAAGTATACATTTACTGTAGGTAGTATGCATTATTGAAGTACATTATTCAGAGACAATAGTGAAACTGTATATAAAACTATTTTAAATATTTTGCAACAAAAGTATTTACTTACAAAGACATATGTATGTATGTATGTATGTATGTATGTATGTATGTATGTATGTATGTATCATCATCATCATCATCATCGTTTAGCGTCCGTTTTCCATGCTAGCATGGGTTGGACGGTTCAACTGGGGTCTGTGAAGCCAGAAGGCTTCATCAGGCCTAGTCAGATCTGGCAGTGTTTCTACAGCTGGATGCCCTTCCTAACGCCAACCACTCCGTGAGTGTAGTGGGTGCTTTTTACGTGCCACCCACTATGTATGTATGTATGTATGTACGTATGTATGTATGTATACATGTAGATTTGTATGTTTTGTCTTATGTATGTCTTCCCATGCATATAGTTGCATGTCTAGAGATGCTCATATATACTATCTAGCTATCTATCTACCTGTTCTTGTTATAGATTATTATCTTTAAATTAGTTTCTGCAGCCATATTGTAACTCTTGTGAACGACCATATTGTGAAATTCCTGTTCATCCTGATGATGGAGTCATTGCTGAGATGCACTTTAATTCGTAATTGGACCATGGAAGTGAACTCCTGAAATGGACATAGATGTGTTCTGACTTGATTTTGTGGAACTCTCTTATGCTTCTTGGACATCAACTTACCATGGTTTTTGTGAAACGAACTATTTTGACATATTTTTAATTCAGGCAACTAAACACTTTTTTCAGTTGATTGGTTTTTTTTAGTTTTTTAGTCATTTGACACTCTTTAGTAATTCCTTTTGATTACTTATTTCAGTCGATTGAATAAACCTTTTTTTAATAGGCCTTTTTATATATTTTGTATTTTTATGTGCATATATAAATTTTACCTTCTATGCTTTTATATATGTATTCCTTTTATATGTTGAAGGGCATGGTAATGTTTATATATGATCAAATGAATGGGAGCGTGATGTTATATAAAGTCATTGACTCAAATTTTATGTTTATTCTCTAAACATATGTATATCATCATCATCGTTTAATGTCAGTTTTCCATGCTAGCATGGGTTGGACGGTTCGACCGGAGTCTGGGAAGCCAGGAGGCTGCGCCAGGCTCCAGACAGATCTGGCAGTGTTTCTATAGCTATATGCCCTTACAAACGTTGGGAGTTCATTTCTAGTCTTCTCTAGAAAACATGTCTGGCCATGATGAAATATTATCTTACTTGGAAACAGATACCGGTTGGTCAATACACTGAAATGGGATAGCTACACAGTTTTTGCATATGAACGTGTTGCACAGTCTGTTTGGTGTCACTTATTAGACACAAGCTCATTGAAATTAAATGTTCTGTTTCACTTGTTTTCTCTCTCTTTCTCACTCTCTTTGTCTCTCTCTCTTTCTGCTCTCCATCCCTCTTTCTCTCCTTTCCCTGCCCAATTAAAAAACAGCAATGGCTCAAAAGAATGAAGGAATTAATGCTTTTAAATTAAGAACTCATTTTATTAATTATCATCATCATCGTTTAACGTCCACTTTCCATGCTAGCATGGGTTGGAATTATACTTTTAGAATTTTATTTTACACACATATAATTCTGTCCTTTGTCAAAACTCCTCCACAACCTATCTTCCACCCAAACCCACTCCCATCCCACCACCCATTATCAACCCTCGCCGCAGGCCCTTCCACTCTTCCTCATGTGCCTATCTGCACACTTTCTTTCACATTGCTCCTGCTCAAACAACTGCCCAAAATGTGCAGTACCAGTAATTCAAAGGGCCAGCCTTGCCACATTCTGTATCATGCAGAATCTCCCTGAAAGCTATGTTAAAGGTACGAGTGTCTGTGGAGTGCTCAGCCACTTGCACATTAATTTCACAAGCAGGCTGTTCTGTTGATTGGATGAACTGGAACCATTGTTCAGAGTTCCAGTAGCAAACAATAATTTTTTTTTTTTATGTGTGGTTCTGATTTTCATCTGTCAACGCCGTCATCAAATTTTATCTGCCTGATGCAAGTATAGAAAAGTGGATGGTAAATGATGATGATGATGGTGGTGGTGGCAAATGATGATGGTAATGTATCTACAGATGAAGGAAAAATAACTAAGGCACAGGCATGGCTGAGTGGTAAGAAGTTTGCTTCCCAACCACATGGTTCCGGGCTCAGTCTTACTACATGCCACCCTAGCTAAGTGTCTTCCACTAAAGCCCCAGACCAAGTCAAAGCCCTGTGAGTGGATTTAATGGATGGAAACTGAAAGAAGCATGTTGCATGTCTATACATGTGTGTGTTGTGTGTGTGTGCATGTGCGTGTATGTGTGCATGCATGCATGTATGTATGTGTGTGTGTGTGTGTGTGTGTGTGTGTGTGTGTGTATGGGCTTGAGTTTATCTCTCAACCAGTGTTGATATATTTACATACCTGTAACTTAGCAGTTTGACAAAAAGAATCCAATAGAATAAGTACCAGGTTTAAATGATAAATGCAGGGGTTGACTTAATTAATTAAACTCTTCAAGACAGTGACCCAGAACACATCATCAACATCGTCAGCGTGGTTATCATCATCATTGATTTAACATACACTTTTCCAGGTTTTCACAGGCCAAATGGAAAATATTGAGGCAAGTTTTCTGTGGTTGGATTTCTTTCCTGTCACCAACCCTCACCTGTTTCCCAAGTAAATTAATATTTTCCCATAACCAGACATGTTGTTACAGCATATTGGTAATTAACACCATGGCTTGTATGACAATGATACACATTTAAAACTATTGCATGATATTAAAGCATAGAAACACAAATATACTCACACATGCATATAGCTATATTATCAGAACATATATAAGTACATGAGCAGCAAATTAGGAATCCTAATGTCAGACAGATCCCATCAAGTAGTCATTTGGAAACATATTGCAATGAACAGTTTTGATATTTCATTTCTATAAACTTTTATTCAAGTGAAGTTAAAAGAATGGCACAAAGAAGAATTTTATTGAGAAAACCAAATCAGTTCTGAATGGATAATAATATTAATCTAAATTTAAGTTGATTTAAAAATGATATTCACCTAAAAACTGCTGTAATACTGAAAACATTTTATAGATTATTTCCCACCTAGTAATTAACAACATAGCAATGCCATTAAGCTATTGCTACAGTTATAATTTCTGTAAATATCCACCCAGATATAGCTATTGTTGCTAAGTAAATATTTACCAGAAGGTTGATAAAACGCATCTAAGTATTTGTACAAATACAAAAATAAAAAATAAAATGTGAAAATCCAGCTACATTAAAATTTGATTGACTAATTTGTATGTGTTTGCATGTGTGTGTGTACTCGCATGTGTGAGTGTGTGTGGAGAAACAGATGCCTGGTAACTGGAGGCCTGCTATTCGTAACTACGTAAGCTATTATGAGGTATGCATTGTTGGGTCATTGATAATTAAACAGGCAAGTCCACCAAGTGTGTGAGGCTGGTGATTTTGGAAGCCTAATGGATAAAAAATAAACATATTAAAGCACGAATTCAGGAGCATCGGTGGTTAACAAATCTGATGTCTGTGTGTATATAGCGTATATGCATACATACTCTCTCTCTTTTTTTTACTTTTTTTTTACTTGTTTCAGTCATTTGACTGTGACCATGCTAGAGCACCGCCTTTAGTTGAGAAAAATCGACCCCAGGACTTATTCTTTGTAAGCCTAGTACTTATTCTATCAGTCTCTTTTGCTGAACCACTAAGTTACAGGGATGTAAACACACCAGCATCAGTTGTCAAGCGATGTGTGTGTGTGTATGTGTGTGTCTGTGTGTGTGTGTTGTGTGTGTGTGTGTATGTGTATGTTTATCAGTTGTGCAAAGGTGTAGGATGAAATGGTTTGATAAGGGGTTATACACACACACGCGCACGCGCGCACACACACACACACACACACACACACACACATATTATACAGGGTGGACCAAAATGAACTGACACATTTGGAGGCTTAATAAAAGCACAAAATAAGAAATAATGAAAAGAAAAGTTTTATTTTCTGAATGTACATATAATGTCATTTTATTTCATTAAGTTTTAAAAATTAAGTCAGCTAAATGCTTCCCATCATTGTCAACACACTGTTGGAGACGTTCATGAAAGTTATCGATAACTCTATGGATCATCTCTTCTGGAATGGTGAAATGTGATTTCTTCTTGTGGGGATATTTAAAATCAAAAGTCTTCAATCATCGCCCTCGATCTATTGATGAATTAAAACGTGTAATTTGTGTAGAAATAGCAACCATTCCAGAAGAAATAATCCATCGAGTTATCGATAACTTTCATGAATATCTCCAACGTGTTGACAATGATGGAAAGCATGTATCTGATTTGATTTTAAAAAATTAATGAAATAAAATGGCATTATATGTACATTCAGAAAATAAAATTTTTCTTTTCATTATTTCTTATTTTTTGCTTTTATTAAGCCTCCAAATGTGTCAGATCATTTTGGTTCACCCTGTATATATATTAATAAGCAAATATGTAGCATAATTTGAACAATTATCTGCATATTCATATACATATATATGAGTAATTATTTGGGCCTTGGGTATACAGTTAGTAGTAGGCTGATTAAAGCATTTTCACTTATTA
Source organism: Octopus sinensis (assembly GCF_006345805.1). Taxonomy (NCBI): domain Eukaryota; kingdom Metazoa; phylum Mollusca; class Cephalopoda; order Octopoda; family Octopodidae; genus Octopus; species Octopus sinensis. Next base: position 48,803,981 of record NC_043003.1, on the reverse strand, counting down.
GGCAACCTAATGTCATCCACATTTCTGATATAAGAGTCACTGGATCTATCTCAGGAATTCTGCAGTGTTCGTTGAGCTTATAATGATTGAGAGTGACAGAAAATAGAGTTTGCAAGAATCTTTATTCAACACAATGATTGTTTCAACCCATTCTGCATCTGTCCCTTGTGGGTAGGATACTGTACAACTGGTTGTGTTGTATCCTCCAGGGCAGAATGCATTTCATTGAGTGTCTTGTTTTAAATAAGATACTTCGTTAAATATACTCAGTTTTGCTTGGCATGTTGTAGTCGCAATTAGGTTGTTGGCTGTAATGATAGAGGATGGATACAATTTCCAGTTAATAGGTCTGGCTACGGTTCACAGTGAATACATGACAGAGTAAAGTAATAAAAAATAAAAAAAATTAATAAATTACAAAATATAAGAATTAAAAGATAAGCTGAAGAAAGATAAGTATATACATGTTGACATGAACACATGTATAGACATACATACACCTACACCCCACACTTGCTACGGACTATTACCAGACCATTAGCATATATATTAATCAAAGTACTATAAACCTATTACAGCTTAATACAGTTCTATATTTAAGAGATGAGGAATTATGTACATTATTTACATTATTTATATTCGACGGATATTTGTCCTCATCTTGTTTGTTGTTAACACAACGTTTCGGCTGATATACCCTCCAGCCTTCATCAGGTGTCTTGGGGAAATTTCGATCCTGGGTTCCCATTCCTAAGGTATTTTTTTGATGTTATTATTATTATTATTATTATTATTTTTTTTTTAGTGTTCAGGTCACTGCTTGGAATCAAACTCGGAATCTTGGGGTTAGTAACCCGTGCTCTTAACCACTACTCCATATGCCCATGGGCATATTACAGCTTGTCATACCAATTGGTTTTCCACTGGATAGTAGGCATCTAGTCAGTTATATAACTTGAGATTAGATTACAATCAACTTATCTAGCATTTGATACAAAACTGATAGGTAAGATTGGCTGTAACGGATCTGTAATATTGTATATGTTAACCCTTTAGCATTTAAACTGGCCATATCAGGCCCAAATATTCTTTCTTTTTTATGATAAAACCACCAGTCATATCTGGCCTCTCACACCTATACTACAATGTCATTTTGAAAATAGACAACGACATCTTTAAAATTTCAAAGCTATGAGAAAATGAAGGATTAAAACAAAACATTTGAATAAATAAGCATTACATTTGATAGAATAATCTGAATGCTAAAGGGTTAATGAACCCAATCTGTTGACAGATATACAAGTGCCTGCTTTCTCTGATTAATAGATTTTTAGGTGAACATGTGTGTGAGGGGGAAGGGGTATTGAGTATGCTTTTTTCTGTTGTAGAAAATTTATTTGTTTAAACTAAAAGTTTCACAGCTTGAGTCTCAGGTGACTGTCAGCTTGTCATTTTTAGGTGAAGAACTTTTTTCTAATTTTCTGCTCATGCTCATGTATACGTGGATCATTAATGTAGTAGTGGCTGTGTGGTAAGTAACTTGCTTAACAACTAAATGGTTCTGGGTTCAGTCCCACTGTATGACAGTAGATGGAAGTCAGGAGGAGATGATGAGCAGTGATTTGGCCACCAATGCTGACTTGCCACTGGGAGGATGTTATAGTTCAGGGTCAAAACACCCAGAGATTGTTGGACAGTGTCTGATGACATCAATTTCTCTTGGTCAAAGCTACATTCACCAAAGTTGAATGAAAGAGAAGCATCGTTTAGATGTAATCAGTCTCTTATAAGGCTAGATTAAGACCTGTGGAGGGTTTATGCACCTAAAAAATTTTAGTGCTCCCATATATATACATATGTAATTCAAAGTATAAACAATAATAAACCATAAAATAAACTTTTATTTTTCCAAATTGAAACAAAACTAACAGCAAAGTGGAAATTAATGTTTAATTTTGTATACTTCCACTCTCTTTACTCTTTTACTCTTTTACTTGTTTCAGCTATTTGACTGTGGCCATGCTGGAGCACCACTTTCAGTCGAGCAAATCAACCCCAGGGCTTATGCTTTATAAGCCTAGTATAGTACTTATTCTATCAGTCTCTTTTGCTGAACCGCTAAGTTACGGGGACGTAAACACATCAGCATTGGTTGTCAAACAATGTTGGGAGGACAAACACAGATGCACAAACATATACACACACATACATACATATATATATATAACGGGAAGCTTTATGAAAATAGACAAAAGACGAAGGCAGGTGGAAAACAAACAAACAATTGTATTATATATATATATATACGGTGGCCTTCTTTCAGTTTCCATCTACCAAATCCACTCACAAGGCTTTGGTTGGCCCTAGGCTATAGTAGAAGACACTTGGCCAAGATGCCACGCAGTGGGACTGAACCTGGAACCATGTAGTTGGTAAGCAAGCTACGTACCACACAGCTACTTCTGAAAAGTTTCCTCCTACTTTTTTGAATTGAAGTCTTTGATCAGTTCCAAACTATGACACCATGAACACATATAAACTACAGTCAGTATTATTTTAGCAAGTTTAAAGTGATTTCTTTTGTGTCATAAACCATTTAGCATTTCTGTGGTGTTGCTCATTCCCTTGAAGCCCCAAGCACATGTTTATTTTGGTTAATGGTTAATCCAGCTCTGGTCTCTTATTAACTGTTATCTTTATTAACACCTCACAGTTAGTAAACAAAAAAAAAATCTCCACATGAAATTCTATTTATGAACAGCAAGCACTTCCACATACCACATTTTTTACTCATACTTGGCTTAACAATCATACATATACAACATGGTTCAAATATCCTTAGAAGGTTGAAGTGACCTTTCTTAAGGCTAAAAAAGACATAAACAAAACACTTGAGTGTTGAACAATTATTATTAACCCACTACAAGTTATAATGACTAGTAGATTTCCACATGCTACTTCAAGGACATTCAGGATGGTGCTTTCACCATTATCTTTCATGTTTGACTGCACCCATAAAAAAACAAAGAACAATTAAAATAAAAACAATAAAAAAGGAAAATAGTATAGGTGCCAGTGTGACAGGGTAGTAAGAAGCTTGAGTATGTCCTCTTGTTGTTTTATTTGTTAGTTTTAATGGTCAATGTGACCATATATATGTATGTATGTATGTATGTATGTATGTATAATAATAATAATAATAATAACAATAATAATAATAATAATAATAATAATAATAATAATAATAATAATAATATAATAATAATAATAATAATAATAATAATAATAATAATAATAATAATAATAATAATAATAATAATAGTAATAATCTTTTCTACTCTAGGCACAAGGCCTGGAATTTTGGAGGAGAGAGGCCAGTTGATTAGATCGACTCCAGTATGCAACTGGTACTTAATTTATTGACCCCAAAAGGATGAAAGGCAAAGTTGACCTCGTTGGAATTTGAGTTGAAATTCCACTAAGTATTTTGCCCAGCATGCTAACGTTTCTGACAGCTCACCAACTTAATAATAATAATAATAATAATAATAATAATAATAATAATAACAACAACAACAACAACAACAATAAAAATGATAATAATAAATTTCATTGAAAATCACAAGAAGTGCAAGAAGTTTCATTCTGTCATGAAGGAGAGCAAAAAATTGGACAATGGACGTTAAACAATGATGACAATGATGATGATGATATATATACAGGGTGTAGTAAAATTTTAAATACCACTGAATTTTGTAATTTTTATTTCAAATTACATTTCAATCAGCTAATGAAATCTAGAATTATAATATGAATTGCAACAGGGCTTCGCTTTCAGTGTGTGTTTATGTGTGTGTGTGTGTGTGTGTGTGTGTGTGTGTGTGTGTGTGTGTGTGTGTGTGTGTGTGTGTGTGTGTGTGTGTGTGTGTGATAAACTGTTGCAGTATTTTGGATGTTTGAATGTTCTCAGTGCCAGATTTAGACATGAGCTTTAGGGATTACCCTCCCCAGGGTCCTCCACCAACTGAAGACCTCTAGAGATTAAGTGAAAAGCAATGGAAAATATAAATAGGATCCCGACAGTATTTGTAGGTGTCGGGGATGGCTACAAGTTCTTAAATCCAGTCCTAAGTGTTCTTGTTCATTAAGCAGAACTATCTCTTCATTGAATTATGATGTTACCAAGTACTCTGAAGACACCTGTACTGTAAGCACTCTTTATGTAATTTTCAGGTAAAATCAGCACAGTACATTTTGATGAGACTGGGATTTTTATATCATCATACAGTTTTTACATTCTTTTCTTTTCTACTCTAGGCACAAGGCCTGAAATTTTGGGGAAGGTGGGGGGTGGGGCAGCCAATCAGATCGACCCAAATACACAACTTGTACTTAATTTATTAACCCTGAAAGGATGAAAGGCAAAGTCGACCTCGGTGGAGTTTGAACTCAGAACATAAAGACAGACGGAATACTGCTAAGCATTTCACCCGACATGCTAACATTTCTTATTTCTTTATCGCCCACAAAGGGCTACACACAGAGGAGAAAAACAAGGACAGACAAATGGATTAAGTCGATTATATCGACCTCAGTGTGTAACTGGTGCTTGCTTATTTAATCGACCCCAAAAGGATGAAAGGCAAAGTTGACCTCGGCGGAATTTGAACTCAGAACGTAGCAGCAGACGAAATACCGCTAAACATTTCGCCCGGCATGCTAATGTTTCTGCCAGCTCACCGCCTTATTTTTTTCTTTTTTATTCTTTTTGCATCAGGTCTGGATAACTTCAGCAGCATGCTAACATTTCTTATTTCTTTATTGCCCACAAAGGGCTAAACATAGAGGGGACAAACAAGGACAGACAAACGATTAAGTCGATTACATCGACCCAGTGTGTAACTGGTACTTAATTTATCGACCCCGTAAGGATAAAAAGCAAAGTCGACCTCGGCGGAATTTGAACTCAGCACGCAGCGGCGGATGAAATACCACAAAGCATTCCACCCGGCATGCTAACATTTCTGCCAGCTCACTGCCTTCATACAGTTTTTATATTACTCCAGTAATAACATTTTTTTTTCTAATTTTAGTACAAAGGTAGAAACTTTTGTTAGTGTGGAGAGAAAAGTTGATTAAATTGACTCCAGTGTTCAACTAGTACTTATTATTTTATTGACCTCCAAGAGAATAAAAGGCAAAGTTGACCTCAGTGGCATTTGAGCTCAGAAAATCATCATCATCATCATCATCGTTTAACATCTGCATTTCATGCTAGCATGGATTGGACGATTTGACTGAGGACTGGCAAACCAGATGGCTGCACCAGGCTCCAATCTTGATCTGGCAGAGTTTCTACAGCTGGATGCCCTTCCTAACGCCAACCACTCCGAGAGTGTAGTGGATGCTTTTACGTGCCACCAGCATAAGGGCCAGTCAGGCAGTACTGGCAACAGCCACGCTCAAATGGTGTTTTTTACATGCCACCTGCACAGGAGCCAGTCCAGTGGCACTGGCAACGATCTCACTTGAATGTCTTTTTTCACGTTCCACTGGCACAAGTGCCAGAGACAAAAGGAATGCTACTAAGAATTTTGTTTGGCATGGTAATTATTCTGCCTGTTCACTGTCTTATGGCTTTAAATTTTGGTATAAGGTGAGCAATTTTAGAGGGTGGGATTTAGTTGGTTACATCAACCCCAGTATTCAACTGGTACATATTATTTTTATAAATCTCAAAAGGCAAAGTTGATCTCAGCAGCATTTGAACTAAAAAGATAAGGAACGAGAAGAAATGCTGCTAAACATCTTGTTTAATATGCGAATGATGCTGACAGCTTGCCACCATAATTTCAGCAATAACAATGATAATATTTTTTTCTACTCAAGGCACAAGGCCTGAAATTTTCGGGAAGGGGGCCAGTTGATTAAATCGACCCTAGTACTTGACTAGTACTTAATTTATTGACCCCGAAAGGATGAAAGGCAAAGTTGACCTTGGTGGAATTTGAACTTAGAATGTAAAAGCAGACAAAATACTGCTAAGCATTTCACCTGGTGTGCTAACGTTTCTGCCAGCCTTGATAACAATAATAATACTGGTTTCAAATTTTGAAGGAAGTGGGTGCATCAATTACATCAACCCCAGTGCTCAAATGATATTTATTTTATTGACTCTCAAAATTACAAAAAGCAAAGCCAACCATGGCGGAATTTGAACTCAATGTAAAGACGGACAAAATGTTGCAATGTACTTGCCCAGCATGCTAATGGTTTCAAATTTTGGCATGAGGGCAGTAAATTTTGGGGAGGGGTAAGTTGATTGCAAGAACCCAGTGCTGAACTGATACTTATACTGTCAACCCTAATAGGGTGAAAGGCAATGTTAACCATGGCAGAATTTGCACTCAGAATGTAAAAACAGATGAAATACCACTAAGCATTTTGCCTGGCTTGCTAATGATTCTGCTGGCTGGCCACCTTATAACAATAATAATATTCGTTTCAAATTTTGGCACAAGGCCAGCAACTTCAGGGAGGGATAAATCAATTTTCAATGACACCAATGTTCAACTGGTACTTATTTTATCGATTCTGAAAGGATGAAAGGCCAAGTCAACCCTGGTGGCATTTGAACTCAGAACATTAAGTAGGAAGAAATGCCTCCAAGCATTTTTCCCAGAAGATAATAATTCTACCAGTTCACCGCATTATAACAATAATAATATTAAGACAGAATAATAATTACAATTTCTTTGTGGTAGCTCTGATAGCCCTTGATATTTTGTGCTAAGGCATTTAAATTTTAAGAGTCTCAGTCTGCTCAGCTGTAAACTAATACCGTGGATAGGTACTGTGCACTGCTGTAAACAGTTTGAACAATGAAAATGTGAAAAGCACTGTAAAATTTGGTAATTGAGGATTGAATCCACACTATACCTGCATGAAGCCACAACAAATATGTTGTGGAATAAAAAATTTATCTACTGTAATGGAAAAAGTGTAACAGTAAAAATGAAGAATTATCGGAGTAATGGCCATTTAAAAAGTATGTATGTATAGAAAAGTATGAATGAAGCCTTTAATGTTTAAGATTCAAATTAAGGAAGTGCAATAATAATGTTTAGCAGTTCAAAACTGTAAGTAGTGAAATGCAGAATTAGGTCGGCTGATCGTGAGAATCAAATATTGATTGCTTCGCTAAAAACTGCAGGTGGTATCGGTTATTTCCCTAGGGTTGTTTCAATAAAATATTAGTAATATGTAGTAGATAGAAGGATCTATTGGAGGGGCCCTATTATCGATATTTTTCAGCAATCTAAGTATGTCATGAGATTTCCAGACATGAGTTCTACACACGTGTCAAATGAAGTATAAAAGTGATATTGTCAGCAAAAATTGGAAATTGGACATAAACAATAAAATGGGTTATTTCTCTTGAGTGTTAAAAAAATATTGTACAGGTGCTATGGGTTATTTCTCTTGAGTGTTTAAAAAATTAGTTATATGAGGTAGATATAATGGTCCCTACCAGAGGCCGTATTATTGATTTTTTCAACAATCTAAGTATGAGTTTTCCAGACATGAGTTTTACTCACATTTCAAGTTTCATCAAATTCAATAAAACGATGTAGGAAGACCTAGCTAACAATACAACAAACAAACACACACTGATTTTCCACATATGTAGTATATATATATATATATGTATGTATGTATGTATATATACTCTTTTAGTCTTTTACTCTTTTACTTGTTTCAGTCATTTGACTGTGGCCATGCTGGAGCACCGCCTTTAGTCAAGCAAATCGACCCTAGGACTTATTCTTTGTAAGCCTAGTTCTTATTCTATTGGTCTCTTTTGCCGAACCACTAAGTTACAGGGGCGTAAACACACCAGCATCGGTTGTTAAGTGATGTTGGGGGTACAAACACAGACACACTAACATATACACACACACACACACACACACACACATATATATATATATATAATATATATATATATATATATATATATACACACATATATATATACGACAGGCTTCTTTCAGTTTCCATCTACCAAATCCACTCATAAGGCTTTGGTTGGTCTGAGGCTATAGTAGAAGACACTTGCCCAAGGTGCCACACAGTGAGACTAAATCCGGAACCATGTGGTTCGTAAGCAAGCTACTTACCATAGAGCCATTCCTTCACCTATAAACATTTATATATGTATTCATACTCCATTACACATATACAAACATCTCAAACAAATAGAGGAATTAATTTAATAATATTAATTGCTTGTTTGTTAAGAAGGAGCAGAAATAAGTAAAAGCGAAACGGCTGTTAACAATGATTGTTATGTCGTTCAACCGTATCAATGTTATTATTGATAGACACTAGTAATTAGTTATAGTCATTTTCCAGATGACTTAATATCACTTCAATAAAGATGTAAATTCCACATATTTATATTTATACGTATGTACATGTATGTGAGTGTGTAAATGCATGTATATGTGTGTGTGTGTGTGTGTATACATGAGCATGGCATGTGTATGTATCCTAGTTTCTAGAGTAGCTACACTATCCCTATATGTTGTAAGAAGCGGCTAAAAGGAGTTGACACCAGGAAGGGCACCCAGCTCTAAAACACTGCCTCAAAATAACCCCGTCCAACAAACCTACACCAACATGGAAGAGTAGATGTAAAAATGATGATGATGTTGATGGTGATGGTGATAGTTGTTTGTTTATTTATTCATTTTCTGAAAGATTTCAATGCAAAGGCTTAGAATGATTCCCCTCCAGGTACGTTGCTAATTGCCAAGTTCAGGATACAGACAATTTCTATTTGCGTACTTTCTGCTCATTCTGTGAAAAAAGAAAAACAATAAAACACAACTAGGTGCAGGCGTGACTGGGTGGTAAGAAGTTTGCTTCCCAGCCACTTGGTTCCAGGTTCAGTTCCACTGCATGTCTCCTTGGGCAAGTGTCTTCTGGTATAGCCTCAGTCCAACGAAGCCTTGCGAATGGATTAGGGAGAAGGAAACTGAACAGAACTCATTGTGCATGTGTGTGTGTGTGTGTGTGTGTGTGTGTTTGTGTCTGTGTTGGTCCTCCACCACTGCTTGACGACCTGTGCTGGTGTATTTATGTCTCTGTAACTTAGTGGTTCAGCAAAAGTGAATGAGAGAATAAGTACCAGGCTTTAAAAGAAAATAAGTACTAGGATTGATGAGTTTGACTAAAATTCCTCAAGGCAGTGTCCCAACATAGCCACAGTCTAATGACTAAAGCAAGTAAAAGATAAAAGATAAAAGGATAAAGGGTAAAGACCCTCTGGTCATGAATGACCATGGGATTGAGCCTAGAAAGTTCCCCTCCAAGACATAAGTCCAGGTAGGGTTGTTTATGGAGGACCAGCAGTCACCCATGCATATCAGCCTTCACTCTGCATGCCACTGATGTTGTCCAAGGGAAAGGTAAAGGGGTCGATACAGCTTGGCACCTGTGACGTCACATCTCATTTCTACAGCTGAATGAACTGGAGCAACATGAAATAAAGTGTCTTGCTCAAGAACACAACATACAGCCCGGTTGAGAAATTGAACTCACTACCTCATGATTGTGAGCCCGATGCTCTAACCACTGAGCCATGCACCTTCACCAAAAGATATAAGATTCATAAGATTTTAGCTTTACACCACAAACCAACCATCACCTCCATGTTCCTCACTTCTATAGTTCAAAATCTCATCCCATAAACTGGCACAAGAACACAGACTTTTTGTTGTTGTTGTCATTGGTGGTGGTGGCGGCGGCGGCAGTGGTAATAGTTGAAGTGACCATACTTTATGTGTGGTATTTATTTCATTGAGCAAAGAGTGGATGAAATGAATAGCTGATGCTGGTGAGATTTGAAGAGAGGACATAGAACAATGAATCTAAATACTGCAAGGTATTTGCTTCCACAGTTTATGGCCCTCATCTGTGACTCTGATAATGATATCTAACATAGATACAAAGTCACATATTTTGTGGATACTGAGTATAATCAATTGAATTGACTCAATCTCTGATTGGTATTTTATTTTATCAACCTCAAAGAAGGATATCAGGTAAAATTATTCTCAGCAGTAAACCAAGAATAACCATTATCCACTATAATCACATGTTTAGAGAGCCAACAGAAGGAACATTACAGAGGATTTTTCTAGAATTAAATTTATTGTGGCACTACTTTAAAGGAACTTAAATAAAAGGGTATCAAAAATCTGCATCTTTTTTTGTCTTAATTATAAATAATTTATTTATATTATTTATTAGGGGTATATTATGCTGACGAGCTGAAATAACTGAAATATCAATATTATTCACCGTCAAGATGAGTTGTCACCCCTTGTTTGAGGAATTCAGTGTTTTTTAACACTTAGTGTCTTAGAGAGACTTTGCTCCTGATTCAATCCCACAGCTAATAAATGTATAAATAAAACACATACATTCAGTATGTTACATTGGTAATGTTTACATTATTAAAACTGCTTTTAATTAAAAATTTAATTTTGTTTTAACTACGCAGTATTGTTACATATCAGTAAAGAGACTACACTATTTGTATGGATTTCTCAAACTTGCAATTCCAGTGTTTCAAGGTGACTCGGGTATATGCTGCTGAAGAGCTGAAATAACAGTGAAATATTAATATTCATCATTCTCGTTCAACTACTGAGTGAGTTGTCACACCTGGTTTGAGGTATTCAGTGTTTTTTAACACTTGGTGTCTTAAAGAGACTTTTCCCCTGATGTAATTCCACAGCTAATAAGTGCCAAAAACAAAACACATACATTCAGTATGTGGTATCAGTAATACTTACTATGATTTAGTGTAAAATAAATACATTTAAATATAACCAAACAGATTATATCTAATATAGTTTTCAGGTCTGACCTAGAGAGATGAGTCCGGCCTAGAGAGATCGGTCCGGCCAATCAGATCTGACTTACAACTAAGCAACTACAACAATAATGGTAACAATATGTTAATATCTTCATAATTTATTCTTTATTCTCTTAAAAACTATCATGTTTCATGTCTACCGGTGGATGGAAGCAGGAAACTGCTCATGTGTACCCTCCTTGGAATATTAAAATCGATTAGCTTCGTTTAAAAATACATAGACATATGACAACAAACTGAAGAAGTACAGTCGATATAATCAGCGACAGTATTTTTTTTTTTTTTTTACTTTTCTTGGACTCTGAAACTCAACATGACATATGGCGAATCTTTTATATGATCGCTAGACCTATTAGAAATTGCTGCCGAAACTAATCCCGGTTTAAATAAGCAGAAGACGCAATAGAGAGATCACAGCTCTGCTTGGTTAGAACTAACCTGGGCACTAGCAGCAGCAGCAGCAGCAGCAGCAGCAGCAACAACAACAACAACAACAACAACAACAACCGATTTTACTATGTCGTTCTAATTTCATTTACATACATTAAGTATGAAAGGAAAGTTATATCAAATCCACCACTTCATTAGTATTTTATCGATTCCAGTTCTTGGTTGGTATTTTATTATATTGATTCCTGAAGACTGAAAGGCAAAATTAACTTCGGTCGGATTCGAACTAGACACTGAAAGTATTTTGTACGACGTTCCAACAATTCTGCCAAACCACGAATTTTCAAGGGGCTTAACTCTCTTCGCCTTATGTATTCTAAAATTTTATAGACACTGCAGTCTCTGAAAACTAATCAATCCCAGTGCTAGGAAAACTCAGATTTATAACTTTTATATGATGGGATTTATATATAATGAGTAGAAATTTAAAGGTTCGGGGGTGATCTTTCGTATTACATATGTATAAAGTGGTGAACAACATAGTGAAAAGAAAACAGCTTCTGAACCATGAGACGGTAAATCATAGTCTTCATTTCGTAGATACCAAAGATGAAATGTACAACTCGTTTGAAAGGACATGGAATTTCATCAAAAGTTAATATTCATGTATGGAAGTTCAAAGAATCTATTCTCAACTAACAAAAGTTTACTATGCGTTATTTTCGCAAAAATAAGGCATATGCGATCTGTTTACTCAATAAATAAAGAAGTAGTTTAACAGTAAATAATGGTATGGCAGGTATTTTCCTTTCACCTTGTTGTCCACCATTATATGTAAATAAAATGAAAGAGGGAAGGTAAATGAAAAAAAGGAAGGTAAACGAAAAAGGGAAGGTAAATGAAAAAAGGAAGGTAAACGAAAAAGCGGAGGTAAATGAAAAAAAGGAAGGTAAACGAAAAAGCGGAGGTAAACGAAAAAAGGAAGGTAAATGAATTAAAGGACGTAGTATGTAGTTTTAGTCACTGATGTGGGAATTATACGACTCGATTAATCGATAACGACATTGGTATCACTTCACCTACAAGAGAAAACTTCATTTTGTTTGCGTCAGTTAATGAATTTAGTTTCACTATTACCTTGGTAATTTCTCTCGACTTTCTCGACAACTCAATCGCTACCCAAACCATTTATTTTTCTATCAGTTTTCCTACACACCGATCTCCACTAATTTCTCGAGTATTCTCCTGATTTAATGCACATAAAATCCACTTCTCATTTTCTCAATTTCTTCCCAAGAACATAGACTCCTGTAGACTCGAGGAAACACATCACCAGAAAAAAAAAGAAAGATACTTAACGGGATGAAAAAAGTGGGATTTTTTACGCTGAACTTAAAGACGTTGGGGATGAAAAGAATTGGAGGCTAGTTAACATGACCAGAGAAGTTGCACATTTGGCACTGGTTCGGGAACGAAATTTTCTTAGGAGGTGCAAATTCAGGTCCAAAGTTTTTTTACAAACAAGATCTTATTGTTTCATTTATTTATTTATTTATTTATTTATTTATGCTCTTTGAGAAGAAACCTAATATCAAGCTGCTTTTTAAAGATCACCTTTTTGCGCACAGTTTTCTAAAACCTGTGAAAACTAAGTAGAGGTGTAAAATTTGATTTTGCATCGGCAAAAATTTTAGGTGTGCTTGCATGCCCTGTTCTCAGACCAATGCGATTTTAGAAACGGGACACATTTTCACGATAAAGTTGAATAAATTCCTGCAGCAAAAGAGATATTAATGAGTTTGGTAATGATGAGGGATACCTGGAGCGTAATGTTAGAGACGACGATGATGATGATGATGTGTGTGTGTGTGTGTAATGTATATGTGTATGTGTATGATTTTATATTAAGCAATATACATACATAAGTAAATTTATATCCAATATATAAGAAAATGTATATCCTATATAAATGGGGTGGGTTCAGCACACTCTGTAAAGTGGTTGGCGTTAGGAAGGATATCTAACCCTAGAAACCATGCCAAAAGAGAGAATTTGGAGCTTGGGAAGCTTTCTGGTTGGCCAGCGCATCAAACCATCCAACACATGCCAGCATGGAAAACGAATGTTAAATGATGACAATGATGATGATGAAATTTATGCCAACTTATTCATTGAATAATCACAACTGGGATTGAAATTATCAGAACCAATTAGTAGACGAACACTAACGACTGTTCAAAAATCTTAAAGAAACAAGGGAAGTAACTCTAATCAGCTAAGTTAAGTGAAATATAGGTAACGCATATTTTTTTTTAAGTGATTAGGTGAAAGTACGCTACAAAGATAGCTAACAGAAGCGCTTCTTCTCAATGTATCTTCTACCCGTAACAAAAACGACTTCTGCTTCTCTGAACCAATCAGCTTCATACACCCTCCCTTGCGAGCTACATATATCTTCCACTCAAGAACATACGCTTGTTTTCATTACCAAATAGTGCCTTCCATATCAGAATCTTATTTCTTCATTGCCCACAAGGAGCTAAACATAGAGGGGACAAACAACGACAGACAAAGGGATTAAGTCGATTACATCGACCCCGGTGCGTAATTGGTACTTAATTTATCGACCCCGAAAGGATGAAAGGCAAAGCCTTACCCAGGTCCGTCTTGTGTGTGTGTGTGTGTGTGTGTGCAGCTGTTTTGTTGCAAGAATTTATTAACATTTTTCGTGAAGCATACTATAACATATCCCATTCACAAGTTATGCAACCACCCTGATTCTGCTAACTTGCCATCCATCGCTTTTATTTAGGGCGCTCCTGCAGTTCACTTTTCTCTCAGAGTTGTGTTTCATTCTGAAACGCATTAGTATTCAGAATGATTATTATACATGCACTTTTGGCTTTCATTTCTTTCTTTACGCGATTCATTGTTGCTTTCTGCACCCTCACGCACTGGTTCACTCTTTTCTGACGAGTTGTAGTGTACACGTGAGCACTATAAACAATAGACTCATTATAAATGTGTATGTGAGAGTGTACGCGCGCACACACACACATACACACACACATCGGTGGGGGAGGGGATGAAAAGTTCCTGGCTTTGGGTAAAAGAAAATACAGGAGGATCAGTTAATTATGATTTTATTCAACATATTCCCCTCTCAGATTCACACACTTATTGCAGCAGTCCTTCAGTTTTTCTAAATCCTGTAAAAAAACTCAGGAGGTTGGGCCTCCAACCAGGCCTTTTGCGATGCCCTTAAAGCCAGGAATTTTTCAGTATCCCCTCATATATATATATATATATATATATATATATATAACGGGAAGCTTTATGAAAATAAACAAAAGACGAAGGCAGGTGGAATACAAACAAACAATTGTATTAGTATGGCGCTCAGGAATATAAATAAAACAAGTCTTTAACGTTTCGAGCCTACGCTCTTCAACAGAAAGATACACAGAAAAGAAACACGGAGAGAAAAAAATGCGTGCAGAGGCTAGCGAATCAACATGGCGATATATATATATATATATATATATAATATATATATATATATATATATCAGATCAAGCCACTTGCTATGCAAGTACATCTCCGTATATATATATATATATATATATATATATATATATCACGTGATCACGTGACCGACCAGGCTATCGGATGTTGCTACACATCGCTGGTCACAATGTGCTTCACATCGTTTTAGCCTTCAAACGACGCCACCCAGCTGGCTAAGCGAGCAAGCCAATATATATATATATATATATATATATATATAACCGGTCAGTTGTCCATAAATCAGAAACAAAAAACACTCTAAAAGTATTTTTGAGCCATTATATTTTATGTATTTTAGTATATCATTGGTTATGGCCGGTCACCCTTCTCCAGGTTTTTAAGCACAATAGGCAGGTGACAGAAGGCTGTTTTAATATACGACAGCTTTTCCTTTGGCCTGAGGTAGAGCAAGTATGAACGGTTGCCCAAATGGAGCGTAACATCTAAAAAGTTAACTACTGTAAGGTTGATCTCCATTATAACCTTACAACCAATAGGGGCTAAGCGTGTAAATCAGGTTCTTCTTAAACCTGTCCTGGTTGTGCCCGTTTGCGCTTCTTGAGACGGCTAAAGCGTCATTACTGCAGAGATTAAAGTGGACTGGCGGGAACCGCTTGCTTAAAGTATCGAGTATATATAAACCTATGAGGTGGCGCATATCCGCGCTATTGAATGCTTCTGTAGCAATATCGTTCTCATTGCTATCTTCACTGTTTGAGAAGAGTATTAAGAATAACCTCGGTCGAAATTACAAACATCTTCGGCTAGTTCAACATTGTTGTAAACACTAATTCGATTGGCTGACACGTGGTCTCTACTACGTTCGCACCGCTGGTTATCACGTGACGCGATTTGCCTCCGCTTATTTTCGCGCCATAGTTCCAAGCAGCCAATCACAGCTTTCCATTTCTGAAGTTCATTTTGAGCCCAATAAACTGTATAAAAGAAGGTTTCTCAGACAAATATCCGTCTTAGGTTTCAAGTCCTTCTCAGGGCTAACCTCTGACCACACAGAGCATACTCGACCATGTTCCAGTTTCGAAAGGCAGGCGACCACCATTAATACAAGATGTTACAGATACCTCTCATACTGTTAGTGTGAAAATATCACCACGGAAAAAAACGGTTACAGGATATCTATAACTAGAGAAAAATAACCAAGCAGAATATATAATGAAGACGCAGCAAAAACCAAGCGACAGACATCGACAAACATCGAAGATTTAATTTGTACACAAGACAACTACAGATTCAGCTATAGCGGTTAGGTGAAAATCTCACCACGGAAAAAACGGCTACAGTTAACACATCTGGAAGTATATTCATATCAAGAGAAAGATAAACACAATGAGTGATTCAATTAACCTCAACTATGAGACACAACATCTTGATATGGAACTCTTACACTGTACCTCATAAACGGTAAATCAATTATCTGTTCTTGGGTTCTAGTTTCTTCTAAGAACTACCTTAAGCCATCTGTTATTACCTGTTGCCAGGCTGATACCAACAACATGAACTGTGAACCAAATTCCATCGTCATTTCACTGGTCAGTACTTTTTACGCCTCACGAACACACAGACACAAAAACATGCTAACACTTACAAACTTCCAAACATATATTTGGGTATGGTCAAATTTTGCCAAGTAAACACACGCACTATGTATTTGGTCTTCACTTCAGGTTTACTATTATTATTATTATTAAGTGAGAAAGCAGTGCATAGCATCAAAGTGACACTGAGGTAAAATATATGAAGCTCAGTATACCCATCATGACTACCCGTCTGATAAGGGTACACCAGGCACATGCATCAAAACCATATGTGCACGACATAGTGATCTCATATCAAAATAAACAGCGCATAGCCTTGCAGGTGGGGGCCCAGTTAGAATTTTCCTCAGGTCGAGTAGCCCATTCCACTCAAAAAGACCCTGAATAAGGGTTGTTTAAGGATGTTGAATGAAACACCTATGTTTCCAATGGTGAATTATCCAAACCCCAAAGAATCCCCCTCAACACATGGCTATGATGCTCCCCAACTCCTTCTGCTAATGATCAGAGATGCACATATCATCAGCCACTAAGGGACATACTCAACTGGTTAAGGTCAAGCAACTGATGAGCAAATCTGTGGTATTGAGCAGAATATTTGCTGTAGCCTAGCTTTTATACCAAGACAAAACAATGTACATGATAACACTTCCAATCAGTTAAGATCAGAAGCCATGAGAGCTACTGCCTAATGTTTGTTACAATCACTTGCTGAGACATACCCAGCATCCTAGGGTGAGTGAAGGTTAAGAGATGTTACAGTATGACTGACAGCTGGTGGAGGGGAAATGGGAGGGGCAGTTGCAAAATATCTTCATGTAATACAACACAGACATTTAAATTAATAGGAATTTTTTCTAAGGATGTGGGCAGTACTTGTCAGCACAATCTTTTGGATTTTTCTGAGACATGGTTCTCCTGGGATATTATCAATATATTTTTGACATCCCTTTCTCAGTCTTTAATGACTATATCTGGTCGATTAGCTTGGATCATTCTGTCAGTGTTGACTGGAAAATCCCAGAGGATAGTGACATTTTTACCTTCAACAACTGGCTCAGGATGATGTTCATACCAGTAAGCAGGAGTGCTGATTTTGTAGTGTTTACATATTTTCCAATGCAAATTATTATTATTATTATTATTATTTTAGTTTCTTTGTCAAAACTCTTTCGTCATACATCCTATGACCTCTTCAATGACTTTTTACTCCACGTGTCTCCTCTTGTCCTACTTATTCCAAAAATGAAATAAGTAGAACAGGAAGAGACAGTGAATCATTGAAGAGCTTTGACAAAGAAACAAAAATAACAATAATAAAGCTGAAGTGAAGATCAAATATATAATGCGTGTATTCAATTGGCAAAATATGACCATTCCCATGTATAACAATACCCCCCACACACACACACACAGACACACATATATATTTCAAACGATCTATACACACACACACATTTCAGTTTTAAAATACATCTTGCGGTTACCCGAGATGCATCGTCATTGATGTTTCTAGTATCTAAGAGGGTTTCGGATCTTCTAACATCAGATCCCTTCCCTCACTTGACCCAACCGGGATTATCATGACCCAGACTGCATCTCAATAGCAGCACACCACTGGTTTGCCCTCTTTATCCAAAGCCTCTCGGTGGTATTCTCTGTATAATATATGATATAAATATTTTTATTTTTATGCTAAGTTATACGAAGGTGTACTGAAAAGTTCATGGCTTCAAGGACATGGTGAAAGGCCTGGTTGAAAGCCCAACATTCTCAGTTCTTTTACAGGACTTATAAAAACTGAAGGACCATGGCAATAGGTGTGTGAATCTGAGAGGGGAATACGTTGAATAGAATCACAATCAACTGATCTTCCTGTATTTTCTTTTACCCAAAGCTAGGAACTTTTCAGTACCCCCTTGTATATACTCTTTTACTTGTTTCATTCATTTGACTGCAGCCATGCTGGAGCACCACCTTTAGTCGAGCAAATCGACCCCAGGAATTATTCTTTGGAAGCCTAGTACTTATTCTATCGGTCTCTTTTGCCAAACCGCTAAGTTACAGGGACATAAATGCACCACCATCGGTTGTCAAGCGATGTTGGTGGTGGTGGTAGGGGGAACAACACAGACATACAAACATATACACCCATACATATATATATACGTATATATACGATGGGCTTCTTTCAGTTTCCGTCTACCAAATCCACTCACAAGGCTTTGGTCGGCCCCAGGCTATAGTAGAAGACACTTGCACAAAGTGCCACGCAGTGGGACTGAACCTGAAACCATGCAGTTGGTAAGTAAGCTACTTACCACACAGCCACTCTAAAAACAATTTTGCATTAAACAGGGGAATTATTCAATAATTTTTTAGTGCAGAGTACTTCTTTATTAAACTTTTGCAAAAAAAGGAATGGGTGTGACTTCGAAGCTTTGGTCTGGTAGCTTAGAGTTCGACGAAGGCTAACTGGCTGAAACTTCGAAATCACTACTATCACTCTTCCTGTAAATGTTTAATAAGTATTATATTTATAGTCTTTTATTTATTTCAGTCATTAGACTGCGACCATGCTGGGGCACTGCTTTGAAGAATTTTAGTCGAATAAATCGGCCCCATTATTTTTATAGTTTTTAAACCTGCTACTTATTCTATTGATTCCTTTTGCTGAACCGCTAAGTTATGGAGATGTAAACACACCAACAGACGGTGGTGGGGGACAAACACAGACAGTCACACATATATGGACTTCTTTCAGCTTCCGTCTACCAAATCCAATCAGAAGGCTTTGGTCAGCAAGAGGCTATGGTGGAAGACATTTTCCCAGTGTAAACAGTGGGACTTACTCCAGAACCATGTAGTTGGGAAGCAAACTTCTTACCACGTAGCCACCCCTGCACCTCCATACATATATCATTCAACTACAGTGGTAAAGGACAATTAACACCATAAAATTCAGACAATATATATATATATATAAATAGATAGATAGATAGATATGTTATCCGAAATGTATAGTATTGATAAGACCATCACGGCTGGTCTTACCAATTGGTTTCACATAAAGAATACAATGGAGTGTTAGGTAACAAACCGATTACATAACTTTATGCTCATCAGAGTTAGCCGATATGGAAAGGAATATAACTATATAATCCTCTCTAATATATTTTAGCTTTTTACTGAACAAATTTTATAAAATAAATCTAAAGAAACGTATGTATGTATGTCTCTTCTGTTTTTTAATCATTTAAATTCTTCCTCTGAAAGAGCTGGTTTCCAGAGAGAAAGAGAGAGAGGGAGAGAGAGAGAGAGAGAGAGGGAGAGTGATACTAATTGTAAATAATCAGGCCTACCTATTGTTCAGAAGCATATTCTTCACTGAATCGATCCACCAAGACTCAAACATGTTCGTTTCTTTCACCACTTCACTTTTAAAACAAAACAAAACAAAAGGAATCCCATCGACTAATCTTATTTTGGTCCGTTGTTGTTTTTAGTTTTTAAACACTCAGAGGGTGGGGTTTTGTGTTTTTTGTGTTCTAATTGTTTGAGTAATCTCAGTCGGTCCAAATTTTCCACTCATTATATTACATGTGTGAGACTATTGTTATTTGTATTCCCTATTCTCGTATCCTTCTCTTCACTGTTTTTTAATTTCTGCCATAATGCCATTCCTCGCCTCTCTCTGGTCATCACTTAACACTCCTTTACATATTTTTTCCGGCGAAGAGTCCTGCTCAAATCATTAGAATTCTTTTACTTTACACCACACACTTCATATTTTATTGCAGATTAATTTTATTTATTTATTTATTTTTTATTTTTTATTCAACTACTTAAAGTCCTTTGTCATCTAATTCATAAAAAAAGGCAGTGAGCTGACAGAATCATTAATGTGTCAGACAAAATACTAAACGGCATTTCGTCTGTCTTTACATTCGGAGTTCAAATTTTGCTGAGGTCGACTTTGCTTTTCATCCTTTCGGGGTCGATAAAATAAGTACCAGCTGAGTACTGAGGTAGAGGTAATCGACTTGACCTTTGTCTCGAAATTGCTGGCCTTGAAATCATTATTTAATTCATAAAACAAAAATCTTTATTTGAACACGTAAAGAGAAGTTGATTAAAAGATACAAGAAATTGAAAGCATGAAAGATGAAATTATTGCAAAATATAAGTGATCTTTCACTTTAGAAACACCAAATGGAATCAGATATCAACCACAGAAACAAGAAACCTCAAAATTAATTCAACAAAGAAACAAATAAAGAGAAAAGGGGAATTAAGCAATAAAGGAAGGGAGTAATGTGTTGTAACCTTTGTTGTCTTTGAGGATCTGAGATTACCAGGGAAGGTTCTTAATGATGGTGAGTTGACAACATTTACATCAGGCAAATTTGAAGGTTTTAGACACACATTTTTGATAGTATTGAGTCCAGATATAAGATTGTTTACTAGTTATGTAAAGTCGTTATATCTTTGAGTAGCTGAAGTGAACAAGACTGATATTATTCTGTTGTACTCTATTTAAATTGTTTCTTTTCACAAAAGCAGTGCTTATATGTGTGTCATATGTCTATAACTGGATACCATTAATCATTGTGTGTGTGCTTGTGGGTTTAATGATGAAGTGATAATGCTGTAGTGCTGAAGGTCTAAGTGATTTGATAAGGACTACAGTTGTTATTATAAATGGATGTCATATTATTTCATACAGAGAAAGTCATATTTCACGATGTATCATTCTGCTTGCTTCATGCTTTCTAGTTAATAATATATTGCACTCATATTTCTTTAGTTGGCTGAATGGTTAGTAGTAGTAAAAATATCCAGTTGTAAAACTAATTGCGTCCACAGTAGTTATATACTTAAATTTGCATCCCTCAAAATGTATATCTTCCCCTAAGCTTCAACATAAAATTGAATGTTGAACAGCAGCAAAAATAAGTTGAGCTGGTTGATACTGCTAAAGTATCAAATAGAATGCCAAGTACCTTGTGTCATTCTGGCCCTCTGTACTCATAGTTCAAATCCTAGTGAGATCATCATTGCTTTTAATCTTGGTGCAAGGCAGTGGGGGGTGGAGATCAATAAAATACCTGTCCAGGGTGGTACATTGGCAGAATTGTTTGAGCATTGTTGAGAACTGTAAGGTGGCGAGCTGGCAGAAACATTAGCATACTGGGCAAAATACTTAGTGGTATTTCATCTGCTGTTACGTTCTGAGTTCAAAATCTGCTGAGGTCGACTTTGCCTTTCATCCTTTTGGGGTTGATAAATTAAGTACCAGTTACGCACTGTCTGTTCTTGTTTGTCCCCTCTGTGTTTAACCCCTTGTGGGTAGTAAAGAAATAAGAATGGTTTGAGCACTGAAAGAGATTTGTTGCAATATCTGTTCTGATTCTTTGTTCTGAGTTCAAATTACAGCAAGAAGGCAATTGATCAGAGCTAACCACCTAATCATAACAACATTTAGTTAACACTATAACCAAAATAGATAAGCTGGTTACAGTATGCGGAAGCTTCATTCAACAATGGGGAAATAGAAATATAATATCTAGCAGCTTGTTGCAGGTTTTTAATACAGAAATGATTGTCCAGTCCAATAAAGTATTCTACTGATTAAGGTGCTGTTTATATTCCCTATTAGCACTACATTGAAATCGAAACTGAATAACTAAGTACCTTAAGATATGTACAGTAATTGCTGTAAGCATTGTCTAAGAGACAAGTATCTTATAAGTTATTAATAGGGAGCTCAACTCCTATAAATTTTTTATTTGTTAATCTGAAAAACGTATAGTTTTTATTCAAAATATGAACAGGATGCCACGGTCTGTGACTCTTTTGCTCCCTTCCATGTCCTGAATGCTATGCTAAATGGGAGGGTCACTGCTTCCATAGCCAAATGGAACAAAACCTTGAAGAACTGGGACCTGGCAATGAATTATTTCTTCCAACCTGTAACATTTGAGATGTTTGGAAGGGCTGGGCTGCTAATCACAAAATTCTTGTCATCATTGGCAGCTCACCTCACCAAGGTGTCAGGTAATGCTCGTGAGGGTGCTTGGTTCTTGTAAATATTATTCAAAGATAAAATAGCTCTAGTTGTTTGATTTGGCTTCAAAATGCTGTATAAAAGCAAAGTCTTCAGCAATATCCCTATACTTTGAGAGATAATAGGATTCCTCAACGGAACAACTATACTAAGTGTCAACTAATCTTTTGGTCATTCATATCAAATCCAATTTGACATGATAGGGAGAGAATTGATTGAAATACAGTCACAATACGAACAATTCCATATAATTGAGGCCTATAGAAAGAGTTGTGAAAGCATGTAACTAAGTGGTTAGGACGTTAGAGTCATGATCAATAGTTCATGGGATCAATTTACAGACCATGTGAAGAATTGTACTCTTCAGCAAGACATTTCATTTCATATTGCTCCAGTCCGTTCAGTTGAAAATAAGTTCAAGCAACAGCTGGGAGGTAACTCTGTAAAAGAGAGTTGTTCCATTCTGGTGCGAGTCATAGTCTTACCGCTTAATACCTCAGAAATCCAGATGACTCGGAGCCTCATAATAATCTAAGCTGAAGGTACACTTTCTTCTTTACAGGATGACTTAAACGAAGCAACAGAAGCTTATAATAAACTATGGTAGGTGAACTGTGATATGGTGAGGGATTACAGTAATCTATGACTCATAAGACTGCTTATGCATAGCAAATAAGTGACTGAAATCACAATGTTCTCTCTGAATGGGATGTAGGTTCATCACAGAGTTACTTATTTACAGCCAGTAGGACTGGAACAACATGAAACGAGGTGTTTTGTTCAACTACTGAACTGTCAAACAGTAAACTACACACTATTAAACTCATCTACTACATACATCATGCCTTAGTATCCATCATTTCTTAGTGTCTGATCTAGGACTGATAAGGCTGGTTACCCAATTTCCTTGGTGAGTAAGTGACCAAGATCAAAACATTCCCTCTGAACAAGATGCCAGTTCATCACAGAATCATCATTTACAGTTGACTGGACTAGAACAACGAGAAAAAAGTATTTCACTCAAAAAACAATACTCCACCCAGTTCAAGAATTGAAACCACAATTTAGTGATTATGAGTCTAACACCCTAACCACTACGCCACATGCCTTCACAATGTATAAACATATTTGCAAATTCAATTTATGCTAATGAATGCATTAGCAAAGAGAAAGTGATAAATCTAGTTTTTGGTTTGTTATTGTTTTATTTCTCCATTTTTATACAGAACTTTATAATAATTTCCTTCCATTGTTACTTCACCCATTATTAATATGTATTTAGATTATCCAATCATTTTCCATTGTTATTATTCTTCCAGAATTTAAATATTCACGGAAAAAGAGAAACCATTGCTTTTCATTTATATTCATTGGTTATCAAGGAAAAGAAAACAAAATATTTATGCATAGAAATTCATTATGCAAAATTGCAAGATGGCATATTTCATATTAAAACAAATAGGTCAATGTATTTTATCTAAATTCAAAATATAATTAAATATATGTGCTTAAAAGTGTGTCTGATGCGTGCGAGTAAAGAGGGGGACAAATGTGTGTTTATAAATTAGAGTTACAAGTTCTGCTGGTTCCAAATAAAGTAATTGATATATTTACCTTGTTACATGTCACTAAATGTGTGTTTTGACATTAATGTCATTAGATTTTTAACAAAGTCAAAATATACAGAATTGTTCTACTCACTATACTTACTACAAAGATTATATTACAAACAGTGTATGTGTGTGTGTAGTGTAGCATAATTTGTATGAGAAACTAAAATAAACACATTAACATTAGAAATAGCCTATTCCCTACTTTAATACTAACTATTGTAGTTACATTTTCTTAATTCTAATTCTTTTTTTCCATTTCATAAATTAAACATGACAGTTTAGCTGAAAACATGAAAAAAGAACAGTTATAAAATTAACAAAAAACTACAAAAAAATATAAAAATAAAACTAAAAAATGTACAATTACAGTCACCTTGAAGAAACCATATGCAAGTTTGTAATCGAACTACACTAATTGTAATGTAAAGATAATAGAAAGAATGATAGACAAAACATTAAAAAAAAATGATTTCAAATCCATAGAAAGCAGAATACAGTAGCCAGTAGTCTGCTTGAATTAAGCATTTTCAAGTTGGTTTTTTTTTTTTTTGGTCATGATCAAGTGTCTGCAAAATTTCTTCTGTATTACAAAATTCCTGAAAATAAAGAGAAAAATAAAACTTTAATATTTTTCTAGAATTATTATAAATCATGAGGCTGTGGAATTACGGTTATCTTGTGCATGTTTCAGTCATAAGATTGTGTCAATGCTGGGGTAATGCATAGAAGAATTCCAGTCGAACAAATTGGCTCCAGTACTTTTATTTTTAAAAAAAACTGGGTACTTGTTCTAGTGATCTCTTTTGCTAAACTGCCCGACTTACAGGGATGTAAACACACCAACAAAGGTTATCAAACAATGGTGAGGGACAAACATAGACACAAAGACACATATAAATATACACACATATATATATATATATATATACATACTCATCCCAGTGCCACATTAAAAGCACCCAGTACACACACTGTAAAGTGGTTAGCATTAGGAAGGGCATTGAGCCATAGAAACCAAGCCAAATCAGACTGGAACCCGGAACAGCTCTCCATCAAATTAACCAACCATGGAAAATGATGTTAAGGATGATGATGATGATGATATATGACAGGCTTCTTTCAGTTTCCATCAACTAGATCTACTCACAAGGGTTTGGTTGGCCCGAGACTATCGTAGAAGACACTTGCCCATGGTTCTTTGCAGTGGGACTGAACCCAGAACCATGTAGTTGGGAAACAAATTTCTTACCACACAGGCATGCCTGTGCTTTTACTTATTTATTATATTTTTTGTTATATCACTCCTCCACAGTAAGAAGCCTGCTCTTCTCTGACCCTTTTCTTTCATACTTCACCCCTCTCTTCTCATTCTCCAAGCATAAAACTCCACCCGCAAACTCATGTTTTGTAGTCTTGCAAGTTGCATGGTGACATCACTTAAGCTGGTGGTACAAAAAAAAAGTACCCACTACACACTGTAAAGTGGTTGACATTAAGAAGGGTATCCAGCCATAGAAACCATGCCAAACAGACACTACAGCACCATGTAGTTGTTGGACCCATTGGTTCCTGTCAAACTGTCCAACCCATGCCAGCCAGCATGGAACATGAACATTTAATGAGGATACTCTTTACTCTTTTACTTGTTTCAGTCATTTGACTGTGGCCATGCTGGAGCACCGCCTTTAGTCGAGCAAATCGACCCCAGGACTTATTCTTTGTAAGCCTAGTACTTATTCTATCAATCTCTTTTGCTGAACTGCTAAGTTACGGGATGTAAATACACCAGCATCGGTTGTCAAGCGATGTCGGGGGTACAAACACAGACACACAAACACACACATATATATACGACAAGCTTCTTTCAATTTCCATCTACCAAATCCACTCACAAGGCTTTGTTTTTCTTTTTTATCAGTAGCTAGTTGACCAGCAAAACAAGACAATAGATTCGTTGAAATTTCAATAACAATTATGTCTTTGGAGACTTTTCTTTGACAGATATCAGTTATAAATAGATTGTTTATCTGCTAGCTAGTCAGTGGTTGCAGCCAGCCAAGGCCAATGAATAAAAGACAACTTAATCCTTGTGAAACACACTGCTGCTGTTTTGTAGACACACTACAACTGAATATGAGGGCATCTTTACATAGTTGTCCAACCTGCTAGAAATAAAAGTGAAATCTTCAAATTACACCCTGTTGTCTAAAAATGAAGGAGAGTTTGAAATATATGGTCCTAGAAACATTCAATTTGAACAAAAAACTGGACTGGTCATTGATGGAATGTTACTGACCATCAGTGCAATATGCATCTAAAACAAGAGACATGAATGGGTTGAACTGGGCCTAAACAACACAGGTATGGATGATGATGATTTCTTTGCACCTGAAGACTCACAGACATGTTAAATAAGAAAGTAATATACAACCATTACAATATATCTATGGTGTGGCTGTGTGGTAAAAAGTTTGCTTCCAAACTACATGGTTCCGAGTTCAGTCCCACTACGTGGCACCATGGGCAAATGCCTTCTATATCCTCAGGCCAACCAAAGCCTTGTGAGTGAATTTGGCAGATGGAAACTGAAAGAAGGCTGTTGTGTGTGTGTGTGTGTGTCTGTCTGTCTGGCTGTCTGTCCCCCACCACTACTTGACAACTGGTATTGGTTTGTTTAATTCCCCATAACTTAACAGTTCGGCAAAAGAGACTAACAGAGAAAATAAGTACCAGGCTTTAAAAAAATAAAAATAGAATGTACTGGTGTCAATTCATTCAACTAAAACCTTTCAAGATGGTGCCCCAGCATGGCCGCAGTCTAATGACTGAAACAAGTAATAGATACCATGAGGTAGTAAGTACTACATGATGTCTGAAACAAAACAAGGAGCTAAAAGATATCTTTGAGCTAATTATAACCACTTGCCTTGATGTGTCAACTGTAATGAACTTTGGAATAAGAGGAGTTTGTTATCAGTAATGTAATTTTAGCTATAATAATAATGATGATGATGATGATGATGATGATAATGATGATAATAATAATGATGATGATTGAATATTTCTGTCACAGTTTGATCTTTATCACTGTAGTGATTCAGTCTAGTGTTACAGTTTTCATATTGAAAGAAGGAAAGAAAGAAAATAGGAAAAGAAGAAAAATAGGAATAAACAAAGGAAATAAAGGAGGAAGGAAGGAAGGAGAGAAAGGAAAAAAAGAATGAATGGAAAGAGGAAAGAAAGAGAGGGGAAAGGACAGAAAGAAGAAAGAAAAAGAGAGCTATTAATATTTTCAGAAGTAGAGTGCAAATAAATTAAATAATGGGGCTTTTGCCCACCCCTAACTTTTATGCCTTCAGTTTATATATTTACTCAAAGTACATAGAATACTATATGACCACCCCTAGATGCCTCAGTCATATTTGTAGTCATCATCATCATTTAACGTCTGCTTTCCATGCTGGCATTGGTTGGATGGTTTGACTGAGGACTGGCAAGCCAGATGGCTGCACCAGGCTCCAGTCTGATCTGGCAGAGTTTATACAGCTGGATGCCCTTCCTAATGCCAACCACTCAGAGTGTAGTGGGTGCTTTTACGTGCCACTGGCACGAGGGCCAGTCAGGCAGTACTGGCGACAGCCACACTCGAATGGTGTTTTTTATGTGCCACCTGCACAGGAGCCAGTCCAACAACACTGGCAATGACGGCACTCAAATGTTTTTCACGTGCTACCGGCACAAGTGCCAGTAAGGCGATGCTGGTAACGATCAACCTCAAATCGTGCTTTTTATATGCCACTGGCACAGGAGCTAATCAGTGGCCCTAGCAACGATCATGCTTGGATGGTGCTTTTAACATTCCACTGACACAGGTGCCAGTCAGGCGGTGCTGTCATTGGCCACATCAGAGAATTTGATTTTAATTGTGATTTCACTTGCCTCAACAGGTTTTCACACATAAGCAGGCTAGTTGCACCACTGGCATAGGGATAGGCCACAAGTTATGGTCTCACTTGGCTTGCTGGGTCTTCTCAAGCACAGCATATTTCAGAGGTCTCGGTCACTAGTCATTGCTTCACCACCTCATCCCAGGTATTCCTGGGTCTACCTCTTCCACAGATTCCCTCAACTGCTAGGGTGTGACACTTTTTCATACAGCTGTCTTAATCCATTTGCACCACATTTCCATACCAGTGCAGTCGCCTCTCTTGCACACCACATCTGATGCTTATTAGGTTCAACCTTTCTCTCAAGGTGCTTACACTCTGTTGTGTGTGCACATTGACATTACACATCCATCAGATCATACTCACTTCATTCCTTGCAAGCTTATGCATGCCCTCAGCAGTCACCACCCATATTTCACTGCCACGTAGCATGGCTGTTCATACACATGCGTCATACAGTCTACCTTCTACTCTGGGCGAGAGGCCCTTTGTCACCAGCAGAGGTAGGAGCTCTCTAAACTTTGCCCAAGCTATTCTTATTCTAGCAGCTACACTTTCAGAGCATCCAACCCCGCTACTGACTTGGTCACCTAGGTAATGGAAGCTGTCAACTACTTCTAGTTTTTCTCC
The DNA here is from genome assembly GCF_006345805.1 of Octopus sinensis. NCBI lineage: Eukaryota > Metazoa > Mollusca > Cephalopoda > Octopoda > Octopodidae > Octopus > Octopus sinensis. The sequence continues at coordinate 48,775,263 of NC_043003.1, read as the reverse complement.
CTGGAATGTGGCAGAAGTTGTTCTCTGCACATTTCCAATGTTTATTGCTCCTGAGCATCTGCCACATACAAAATCTATCTTCCCAGTTAGCCTTCCTTTGATATTGCTGTACCTCTTATGTGTCCATAGCATGCACTGGGTACATCTTATAGAGTTTCTACCTACGCCTTTTCTACAGATCGAGCAGGGCCATCCACCTGAAGGGATTTGTGGTTTGCCTGCCTTCCTACTTATTAAGACTTTGGTTTTAGCTAGATTGACTCTAAGGCCCTTGATTCTAATCCTTGCTTCCACACCTGAAACTTCTCTAGTTCTGATAGTGACTCAGCAATAAGAGCAAGATCATCAGTATAGAGAAGTTCCCAGGGGCATCCTGTCTTGAATTCCTCTGTTATTGCCTGGAGGACTATGATAAATAGGAGGGGGCTGCGGACTGAACCTTGGTGGACTCTAACCTCTACCTGGAATTCTTCACCATACTTGTTGCCAATCCTCACCTTACTGACAGCGTCCCTGTACATGGCTTGCACAACTCTCAATAACCATTCATCTATCCCTAGTTTCCTCATTGACCACCAGATAAGGGATCAGGGACCCTGTCAAAGGCTTTCTCCATGTCAACAAAAGCCAGGTACAGGGGTTTATCTTTGACAAGGTATTTCTCCTGCAGCTGTCTTACCAGAAATATAGCATCAGTGGTGCTTTTCCTTGGTACAAACACAAACTGCATCTTGTCTAGACTGACCCTCTCCCTAATTAGTTGGACTACAACCCTCTCCGTGACTTTCATTACCTGATCCAACAGCTTGATACCTCTGCAATTATTTGTATTTAATGCATCACCATTACCTTTGTAGCAGTTGACTATGGTGCTGCTACACCAGTCATTGGGTATGACTCCTTCATGTATCACCTGGTTAACTATACAAGTGACTAGGCTATAGCCAACACTGCCAGATATTTTGAGCATCTCTGCAGTGATTCCTGATGGGCTGGGGCTTTCCCTGTCTTCATACCCTTAGTTGCTTTATCTACCAAGGCACTGTCAAATCGGATAGCTGGTCCCTCTGTTGGGTCGGCTTTCAGCAGGCTCACTTTCTCCCATTCATTCTCTTTATTTAGCAACTTTTCATAGTGGCATCTCCATACTTCTCTCTTTGCAGTCTCGTTTAATGCAAGTGAACCATCATCCATGCAAACACATTTCTCTTCTATGACATCACGATTCTCTCTCACAGCACAAAATACCTCAAGTCTTTGGTCCTCATGGTGCAGAACATTGGCAAATTTTTTCTTATCTGCTTCTCCCCTGGCTAAATAAGCCTGTCTCCTAGCTTCCCTTTTAGCAGTCAGATATGATTCCCTGCTACCACCATTCTTCCAGACCTTCCAAGCCTATTTCTTTTTCCTAATGGCCCTGTCAACAACATTGTTCCACCACCATGTTACCTTGGGTCGAGAGGGGACTTTGCACCATCCACAGATCTGGTCAGTGGCCCTCAGCATGTTGTCCCATAGAAACCTCCAGTTGTCTTCCACATCATGTGATGCTACATCCCCCTCTATTTCGTCAAAAGCTTCGAATAATACATCTCTAAATCTCTGTCCATTTGCAAGATTTTTAAGCTTCCAAACCCTTCTCCTCCATGCTGGTCGTCTTCTGGGCATCCATTTAGCCCTGATCTTGAAGTTGCTGACTACTAGTCTATTCTTCGCCTGGGTAGGTTTTGGCATTTATAAGTAGCCATCTTTCCCTTTTCCTGGTGAGGATGTAGTCAATCTGACTAGTGTGTCACTAGGTGACTTATAGGTTTCCTGAAGTTAGTATTGCAAACCATTATATATAAAGTTAACTGTAAGGATAAAATCTATATAAGAATTTATCAAGTAGAATCTCTTTATATATATATATATATATATATATAATATATATATATACTAATATATAGTTGGAATTTACAGAAAAACAAAAGGCGAAGACAGGTGTATAAACTATAAGCAGGTGTATTAGTTTGACGCTCGGGAAAATTAGAAATATATATAGACACACACACTTATAATTTTGATATTGATGCTTTGATTCAGTAGTATATCTTTCAAGAATTCTCTTGAGAATTTTATGGCCAGCTTCATCAGTTAACATTTTGGACATTTTATTTATTTATTTATTTATTTATTTTTGTCCTTTGTTCTTGTTTTAAGAAGAAACTCAACTTCAAGCAACATTTTACAGATCAGTTTTTAGACACTATCTTCTAAACTAGGCAAAGTATGTCACAAGTGCAAATTTTCATTTTGCACCCATCAGAAATTTTAGGGGGTGCAAGCGCACCACTTGCACACTCTGTTCCCAGGCTCTTGTGTATATGTAACTGTGTGTGTACGCGTGTATCTATGTATATACATATATACCAATGTGTGTGTGTGAGTGTGTGTATATATATATATATATATATATATATATGGGTGTGTGAGTGTATGTGCATATATATATATATATACACACACACTAACTTCTTGACCACATTAACATGAATGACATGCTTGACTAACCATCAAAGTGCTCCACAACCTTAAACACTTTACATTAAAAATCCATTGTGACCATCCCATACGCTTATTTTTCACATTCCTTAACAATCACTCCCAAAATATACACTTCAAACCCTGCCTAATCTATTGGTGAACTACTAACACACATATACAAACATCATCTTTTCACACATATCAGTGAAATGTACATCATATAACACTGAACCGCTTTATGTGGCTTGAGGGGTCCGAAAAATTGGGTGGGGTGAGGTGGAAGCCTCGGAAATTTCACCCCCAACCCCATTGATCTTTTCACCAGCATGATTTTAACTAAGAAAAACAAAATAAAAATAAAAATCGCGCCCAAATTAATTTTTGTGTGTGAGGTCTGGGGGAGAAAGACAAACGATTTAAAATAAATATAACTTAATTGTTGTGTGAGAAAGTATATATAATAGGCGTAGGAGTGGCTGTGTGGTAAGTAGCTTGCTTACCAACCACATGGTTTCAGGTTTAGTCCCAGTGCGTGGCACCTTGGGCAAGTGTCTTCTACTATAGCCTCGGGCCGACCAAAGCCTTGTGAGTGGATTTGATAGACGGAAACTGAAAGAAGCCCATTGTATATATGTATATATGTGTGTGTGTGTGTATATGTTTGTGTGTCTGTGTTTGTCCCCTCAACATCGCTTGACAACCGATGCTGGTGTGTTTACGTCCCTGTAACTTAGTGGTTCGGCAAAAGAGACTGATAGAATAAGAACTACGCTTACAAAGAATAAGTACTGGGGTTGATTTGCTTGACTAAAAGGCAGTGCTCAAGCATGGTCACAGTCAAATGACTGAAACAAGTAAAAGTGTAAAGAGTATATTCTGGTGATAAAATAAAGTATCTTTCAAAAACATCATAATGGATGCCATTAAAAAAGAAAGAAAAGATGGTTACTGACCGGTCATTTCACAACATTTGATCAATGTCATAGTCTGGTTGATCACCCAGCTCATGCAGTTTGTGATTATTTCTTTTGGGGTTACTTCAAATGGAAAATGTGCATCAATGAACAATGCACACTGAGTAAAATGAAAGCTATTATTCACCAGAAAATTACACCAATACAAGTAATGGTGGCATGTGAAGTGCAGAGTTTCCAGGCAAGGTCATAAGATTAGGTGCGAAACAACGAGAAACTTTTGGATGACATTATTTTTCAGTTCTAAATGAAGCTTTGTGTGTTATGTATGGCACACATTATTCTGTACATTTAAACAATGCAGTGTTAAAATTTGCATAGGTAAGATTTTCTTTAGTTTAGTAGATAAGCACTTCCCCTGTACCAATAGATTTAGCAAAATATTCAATATGCATACCCTAAGTTTTCCTTTTAGCTGTGCACCCAATATAAAAAAAAATTTAGTAGGTAGGCCCACACCTGTGACAGAGGCAAGATGCTCATGTAGGGATAACACATGTCCACTGAATGGCCACTATAACATGGAGACTGTTGTTTATGAGGCAGTGGTAACAGCCATAGGACCAAATGGGCAACCAAGCGTGCAAAAGTATGTGGAAGCAACTGAAGGCCCCTTCAGAAGCACAAGTCCTCCTTCAAAATCCTGGAGAGACATAATGCCACAACCCTGGCTTAGCACATTTAGTTTTTGAAAAAAAAGCACAACCAAGTACAACGTAAAGTGGAAGATTCTGGAGAAATGCAAAGCACACTTCAAAAGCAGCAGAAAGTGCAGGTTATGCCTGGTTGAGAAAAGAGCAATTTTAGAGAGCACCCAACACCTAGGCATTTACCTGAATAGCAGAAGCGAAATTTTTAATCCTTGCCCACATGAGAGGAAGTACAGTCTATCATACATGGATGCTCCATAATGCCTATAATCATCAGTCCCCCAACTTTGGCCCTCCACTAATACCTGGGAGTCCCGGCAAATAGTTTGACCAGAACATACGCTAATGCACCCACAAACACACACATGCCAGACACCTACCCAAAAGCCTTTTTTCCACCCACCCACCCCAATATAAGCCCCCACATATACTGTACCCCTAAGCACACTGTATGCACACATAAAGGCACCACGAATTCAACCAATACATAAAAAAAAGGAAACATACTAACAAACACATTCCATGTTATTGCATCATATCACATCTAGGGCAATAAAATGTCTGAACAGTTAACAAAGTCACTGCTTTAACACTTGATTTGTTTTGTTATTACGTGTCAATATTATTGGCACTCAGTAGACATTGTAAACATTCATGTGCTTGAAATGTTTTTGTCACACACAAATCCTTTGTAAAATACTTTGTAAAGATTTAAAGTTCAACATAACTTTCTTGATGACCCATCTTTGCTCTACTGCTTTGCTTTCCACTTAGTGACCTCTTTTCTGTCATCTTGAAAGGGCAATGTGCTATACTGCTAGTGTTTGTAGTTAATTCTAACAGTTCTGGTGACAGACACAGCAAGTAGTAGTCGTGATGTTCTGCATTCACGAAGAGTGAATGTTCTTTGTTCACAAAATGAAGTGGTCCTATTACTTTAGGTTAGTGGTTCTCAACCAGGGTACATATAAGATTTTGGGGGGTCATCACAACAAAATAATAAATTGGGAATCATAGGCGCAGGAGTAGTTGTGTGGTAAGTAGCTTGCTTACCAAACCACATGGTTCTAGGTTCAGTCCCACTGCGTGGCACCTTGGGCAAGTGTCTTCTACTATAGCCTTGGGCCAACAAAAGTCTTGTGAGTGGATTTGGTAGATGGAAACTGAAAGAACCCCATCGTATATATATATGTGTGTGTGTGTGTGTGTGTGTGTGTGTGTTTGTCCCCCCAACATCGCTCGACAACTGATGCTGGTGTGTTTATGTCCCCATAACTTAGCGGTTCAGTAAAAGCGACCGATAGAATAAGTACTAGGCTTACAAAGAATAATTTTGGGATCGATTTGCTCGACTAAAAGGCAGTACTCCAGCATGGCCACAGTTGAATGACTGAAGCAAGTAAAAGAGTAATAGTATTTCAAGGGGCCCCGAAAACATTTTGCTTTAGATGTATGTATTGGTATGTACTGCAAGAAACAGCTCGGCTTCTTTCTCTAACATTTTACATAGTTCAACCTACACAAGTCAATGTGTGAACAACAAAACAGAGGAGTTCTGCTGAAAGAAATATCTATAAAACTAGTTTATAAACATCGAATGGCTATGGGGATCCATAGGTAAAAGTGGTTGAGAAACTCTGCTTTAGATGGAAATCAGAAAATGAATATGGTGGAGGGGTATTGCCAATGAGGGGTGGTGCTGCTTAATGACGTGGGAGAAAGTACTGTGTGATAAAAGTTAGAACAAGAAGGTTAGTTGAATTGATGCACACACCAACAAGAGCAGAAGAGAGCACAGGTAGAAGTTGGCAAGAATATTGAGAGCAGTGAAAAATAAAATCGGTTGAACTGGTTCACGGTGGACAAGGAAGAAAAGCATAGATGTTGACAACATTAACCTTCTTGTTTCTAACTTTTATCACACAGTACTTTCTCCCAAGTCAATCAGCACCACCACCCCGCATTGGCAATACTCCTCCACCTTCACCGTATTCATTTTCTGATTTCCATCTAAAGTAGGGGTTCTCAACCATTTTCATCTATGGACCCCTTTGATTACCATTCTATTCTTATTTCTTTACTGCCCACAAGGGGTTACACACAGAGGGGACAAACAAGGACAGACAAACAGATTAAGTCGATAACATCGACACCAGTGCGAAACTGATACTTATTTAATCGACCCCGAAAGGATGAAAGGCAAAGTCGACCTCGGCGGAATTTGAACTCACAACGTAACGCAGACAAAATACCTATTTCTTTACTACCCACAAGGGGCTAAACACAGAGGGGACAAACAAGGACAGACATAGGTATTAAGTCGATTACATCGACCCCAGTGCGTAACTGGTACTTAATTTATCGACCCCGAAAGGATGAAAGGCAAAGTCGACCTCGGCGGAATTTGAACTCACAACGTAACGCAGACAAAATACCCCTAAGCATTTCATTCAGTATGCTAACGTTTCTGCCAGCTCGCCGCCTTACTATTCTATTCTGGTGGATCCCCATAGCTATTCGATGTTTATAAACCTGTCTTATAGATATTTTTCTTGGTGAAAATCGTGCGGGTGTTAATATAAAAATTTACCGAAAAGGGATTTGGCGAGCTATTAGCTACGAAACTCTATACAGAATGGAGACAAATAAATGACTACTGGAACGACCATGCATATAAATGGGCGAAAGTAAAGAATGCGTATACCTGGTGGTTAGGGTTGAGGGTTAAGATTAGGGTTAGGGTTTTTGTTACGCCGAAAACGGGCGGTGTATGTATTCTTTACCTCCACCTATTAGCGTTCCTCGCTCAAGGTCTATTTCTAAAAACAATGAGTAGCAATCCTTCGGTATTTGTAGACAACATCACTCACCCACAAAGGATCACACGATATTTTAATACATGTACATGCAAGACGATTTTAGTTTATAAACTTGCAAAAGTTTACCTGAATTTCTGAAAAGGTGGAATTACAAGCCGTATCCAGAAAACAGCGTTCATACTTTACAATTTCCTCAAGTGCGAAATTCCGTAAACAGAGTTTCAGTTAACGCGAAGTTGATTACTGTATGTGCGGGAGGGGAGTACACATACACACGAATATATATATATATATATATATATATATATATATATATATATATATAATTATCGTTACATATATATACACACATGCATAAATTCATATATACATGCATACATACGTACATATATGCATAAATACATAAACATACGCGCAAATATATATATACTTGCATATATGCATAGACAGTGAAGTGACTTGGAGTGTGTGACACCCAAGCACAAGTGTGCCGGCCCCATAAAAATATTTCCGTTCTACTGACATCATTTTGGATGCAGCACGTCTCCCTCCCAGTTACGATACTGCACAAAGATACATTTAAACACACACTTTTTACTTACATTTTCAGATGCCATCATTCACTTTTTTGATGCCTGACCCTCCCCAGTCGGATTATGTGGTTTATGGGTGTTATGACTGTTATTAACAAGTTTATTAACAGCTTTGCGCGTGTGTCCTCCTGGATCGGCATGGTTGGTATGTAGACCAGCTTCTTTCTTCGACCGCCCTTTACCACTGTGACTGGAGTGAATAAATTTGTCTTGGTTAATATTATACTCGTCAAAGTCATCTGTGTATTCTGGTTTTTCTTCGTGCGAAGACATTGTTAACTTGTTTCTTTAAAGGTTATTTTATTATTCAATTTATCCGTGCATGCAAAGTGTTTGTCTCCGTATCCGAATAATTTCGAGGAATCAAGTCTCAGTCAACAATTTTCTGTTTGCTCTAAGTATATAAGAATTTATTAATATATTTAATGTAGTGAGAGAGAGCAAACAAATTCTTCACGCTAATAGGCTGTTGTAGTTATAATGATGTCAACAACGTTGTTTTCGAAAGATATCTGTCTAAGTGACGTGTGGCAATGTGCAAAGGAACTTTAAATGAATTACAACAAACAGCTGACTGTTGTTGTTTTCTGCTTTCCACGTGACTCTTACGTCGTGGCTGAATTTTATTGATTCATTTGTTTGTTTTATTAATTTCTTTATGGAAGACTTCGTGGGCAAAGGTTGCTCTTAGAAACGTAGCTTGCCGATAATCTTTATATATAAAAGTAAAGTTGTGTGTCTGTCTCCTACAATTTAGATTCCTAACTACTCCCACATTTTGCGGTGCAGTTTAACCAAAACCGGGTATCTTATAGTCGTGATTCATATCAAGCCCTTCTGGGTATTAGCGCGCGTCTACGATGAGTCTACGATTTAAAAAAAAATTTAACATCATTTTTTTCCCATTTTAATGCATTTTACGCTATTATATAAGGGAAGTAACTCTCTAAAAATGTCTACGATAAGTCAACGATTTTAAAAAAAAATTTACCATCATTTTATTTTCCATTTTTAATGCATTTTTTTGCTATTTTTTGGCTATAACTATCTAAAAATGCTTATATAGTTATTTCCCTTACAAACCCGAGCAACGCCGGGTGATACTGCTAGTTTGAGATAAAGTAGTATAAAAAATTACTCACTGTGGAGAAAGTCAAGTTGTCGTTGTTTCCTTTTAATTACGACGATAAGATATTTTAAATATTTTATGAGAGGCATTTGTCATAGCATTATTTCCACTCCTCTTCCATAATAAATACCTACCTTAAGTTTATTTGCAGTAAACAAGACGCAAGTTTCTTTGAACAAGCAAAAAGTGCAACACGGTTTCAAATTTCTATTGCAGCTGTTTCATTGTTAATGTCTTTCCAAGTAAGATAAACGTTACGAAATTCTATCTTACCCTCAAAGCACAATGCAGGGCGTCTTGTTAAAAGAAAACAATACATTCAAAAGTATGAAGGAAGGAGCATTCCGTCGGTTACGACGACGAAGGCCCAAGCTGATACGATCAACGGAACAGCTTGCTTGTGAAATTAATGTGCAAGTGGCTGAGCAATCCACAGACACGTGTACCCCTAACGTAGTTCTCAGGGAGATTCAGCGTGACAAAGAGTGTGACAAGGCCGGCCCTTTGAAATACAGGTACAACTCATTTTTGCCAGCTGAGTGGACTGGAGCAACGCGAAATAAAGTGTCTTGCTCAAGGACACAAAGCGTCGCCGGGAATCGAACTCACGACCTTTTATCGTGAGCCGAATGCCCTAACCATTAAGCCACGCGCCTTCACACATTCAAAAGTAAGTGACCAAGAAAAGCTTTGAGAAAGAAGCGCAGGATGATGGCTCGTTTTCACCAGTATATTTCTGCGATCAAATTCTGGGCAGTGTGGTTGTGTGGTAAAAAGTTTGTTTCCCATCCATATGGTTCCAGGTTCACTTTGGGCAAATATCTTTTATTATAGACTTTGGTTCTCATCACAGAAAGTTGTAGTCATTCGTTTTTAATTAGTACTCATTAGTTTTTTTTAAAGGACGAGGTTTTATCACCACAACGTAAAGCTAAGTAAGGATGAACTTATCTAATGTAATGAGCATTAAAAAAATGTGATTAGAAACAGGTACACTATGAGGTGCCGAGCTGGCAGAAACGTTAACACGCCGGGCGAAATGCGTAACTGTATTACGTCTGCCGTTACGTTCTGAATTCAAATTCCGCCGAGGTCGACTTTGCTTTTCAACCTTTCGGGGTCGATAAATTAAGTACCAGTTACGCACTGGAGTCGATGTAATCGACTTAATCCGTTTGTCTGTCCTTGTTTGTCTCATCTGTGTGTAGCCCCTTGTGGGTAGTAAAGAAATAGATATTTCGACTGTCTTTACGTTCTGAGTTCAAATTACGCCGAGATCGACTTTGCCTTTCATCCTTTCGAAGGTCGATAAATTAAGTACTAGTTGCGTACTGGGGTCGATCTAATCGACTTCCACCTCCCCCAAAATTTTTGGGCCTCATGCCTAGAGTAGAAAATTATATTGTCATAACACTATCATATATATATATGTATATATATATATATGTGTGTGTGTGTGTGTGTGTGTGTGTGTGTGTGTGTGTGTGTGTGTGTGTGTGTGTGTGTATAAGAAATTAAAATATAATCAAAATAAGCAACAAGGATATCCAGAGGTAATGCAGTACCATCGTTTCATGCAACTCCATTTAATTGAACAATGCAATCATTACATCAATTTAAAATGTAGAGCAATCTTCAGCTGCACAAAGACATATAATTCAATTAAATAGAGTTGCATGAAACGATCGTACTGCATTACCTCTGAATATCCTTGTTGCTTATTTTGATTTTAATCACCTTACTTTGAAATTGTATGGATAATACCGTACTAAATTCTGGTGCCTCAACAAAACTTAAGTACGATATTCAGCTGAATCTAAATTTTTGCTGAACTCATCTACGATACCCAAAGTATATATGTATATATATATATAATATATATATATATAGCAGCTCTCTCAGAATCATAAGTGTAGTAGATATGGACCATTAATGGCATTGGAAGGAGATGGAGGTAGCAAAAGAAAGAAAGAGATAGTGAAAAAAGAGAATGTAAAAGAAGGGCGATATGACGGTTTTTTCTTCACTGGAATAAAAAGAAAACTGGGAGAATGGCGTCTTCTGGTCACTGTTTTCTCAGTCAGAATCAATTTGGGGCCAAACAACTCAAAACTTTGTGTATCTGTCTATCTGTTTCTGTTTGTCTATCTGCCTCTGTATGTCTGTCTGTGTGTCTCTCCCCCTCTCTCTCCCTCTCTTCCTCCTTCTCTTTGAAGAGCACCTCATATATTACTGAAGACCTGATATGATAAGTGTGAGAGAACAATCCATCAAAACATTGAAGGATCACGTTTACGTAACTGAAAAGGAGATGAAACAGGAATGAGTTGATTGGACGTATCTGTTCGGACGCTAACTATATAGCCGATTGGTTATTTAACCAGTACTGACGACAGTACGTTTTGGCACTAGAGGCAAACTCACGAGCACGCGTGCAGAAATTTACCTGTATAGATAGTGAAAGTGACAGAGTAAAAAGAGGGAAAGAGAGAGAGAGAGAGAGAGAGAGAGAGAGAGAGAAGCATTACACATACATACCACATACAAAAATATAAGATGCACCCACAAATAGATAGATAGATAGATAGATAGATAGATAGATAGATAGATAGATAGATAGATAGATAGATAGATAGATAGATAGACAGAGAGAGAGAGAGAAAGAGAAAGAGAGAGAGGGGGGGGGAGAGAAACATTAAAGCATCTGATGTTAAATAAATCAACGTCGAATCAGCACGCCAAATGGGCAACGCCAAAGCAGCGATGCCAAAACGACGGCGCCAAAACGGCTGTGTATCAGAATGTCTCATAACCTTAAGAAGCTCATGCTTTGCTTATATCTATTTTAGATTTGAGTTTCCCTGTTATACTACCACCCCAACGTTTTCTTTTGTTCTGATTCACACCACGAAGAATTGTACCTGGGTGCGTTGATCTAGCGCAGTGGTTTTCAACCAGGGTTCCGTGGAACCTTAGGGTTCCGCCAGTACAGTCCAGGGGTTTCGCAAGAAGTTACAAAACTGCTAAAATCGGCAGTAATTTTTAATTCTCCTGTGCAGATATGTGTGCATAAGACTATTAAATTATTGCACAGGGGTTCCTCGAGCCAGTGGAATGTTTCCTTGGGGTTCCGCTCCAGCAAAAAGGTTGAAAAGCACTGATCTAGCGTCACGTTTTATGTACAAAGTCATGCAGTGTTCTGTTTCTGGTTAAGACAGCTGTTAATGGATCAGTCTGCCAAGCTGTAAATAGATGGTAAGATGATGTTTCACTGGAGTCAGTATCACCAATAAGGGTACTATCATATGATAGGCTTTTTATTAGGTCACAAGACTGAGACAAGCACGACAATTTTGACTTTCTGGACATACAATATAGCGCTAAAGAGTCTAAGTGATTTTCTAACGACAAATGGATCACATGGCATTCGTTTCCCCGCACCCTCTCTATTTCACTCCCGTTCCATAAATATTCTGTTTCGCACACACTCATACAGGAGCCAACAAAATTATCTCTATATCAGTCATGGGAAAACTGTGTCCTACGAGCCACATGCATGTCATTCAGACCCCTGCGGATCACGGGACTCTCTGAATGGCGCGTCTAACGAAAATTTACCTTGAATGTTTTTAGCGGTGTGGCCCATCGCATGATGAGCCATGTCTTATGCGGTCCAGTTCACGGAAAAGTTTGCCCACGCCTCCTACTTTATGTATTGACTTGCTAGAAATAGCAGCTAAATTTCTCCTAAATCACAATATTTTCATAAAAAGTGCTCTTGGAGACCACATTGAATAATGCAATATTAGATAGACTACTCCTGAAATATAAAAGAGAGGAAAGTCGCGTTTGGAGGTCTTCTGGTTATAGTTTTCTCAATCAGAATCAGTGTCTGTCTGTCTATTTGTCTGTTGCCTCTTCTTTCTTCTCCGCTCCCTCCGTCTCTTTCATGTCCTGTCATCTTATATATTTCTGATTGTCCTTCACTCAAGCTTGTTTCTTAAACCATCCTGGTGTTTTCGCTTTTGCAATCTGTCCTGTATGTGCTACCATAACATGAACGACGACTACTCTAAGTACAATCAAGAAGTCGAAAAATACGAACGTGGCAATGTTTAAAAACAAAACCAAAAACAAACGAGAGAAAAAAAAGTCCACCTCGTACTTCAACACTTTCTCCCCTTCTCTTTTAATTTCTTTTTTAAATACTACATTCTACCCACCCCCTCTTATCTGGTTACCACCTCTTCATCGAAATTGTCTCTGACATACTATAATATAGTATGTTAATATAAACACATTTAAGGAACACCGACTGTGATTTCTCTGTCATTTTCAATGAAGCCGTCGTAAACAAACCATGTTTCGTCTGATGCAATCAAGACGTCACACAAACATAGACACGTACAAACGTTAGCCTGGATCGACATAAATCAAATTACAGTAACCTTGTATTGTTGTCCTCAAACGAATGAGTAGGAGGAGGAGGAGGAGGAATACGCAGGGACGTCTGCTGTATAAAAAGTATAACGAAAAAAAAGTTTAATCGAAAAAAAAAAGAGAAAAAAATAGTGCAACGGGTGTAAAAAAAAAAGGTGTAGGAAACAATTATGAAAGCAAAATTTTCGGGAAAGCAACAGAGGGTGAGTAGGGGGAAAGGCCCTCGGAAAATTCACAAGATCCGATGTTTTTCCCTCATAACTTTTAGGAAAATGGGGGTTTTTTTTAATGAAATTTATTTAAATACGTTTCAAACGGTATAGATTACGATTATAAAGAAATTTGTGGGGAAAATCTTTTCCAAGGGGGTGGGGCGTGGACTTCAGAAAATTCACAAGATCCGATGTTCTTCCCTCGTAACTTTCAGGAAAATGGATATCTTTCTACTTCATACCCACGTAGAAAACGAAGCTGAAAATAAAAAATGTGCGGAAAGCAATGGGGTTTGCTTTATAATCGTAATCTATACCGTTTGAAAGGTATTTATATAAAATTTCATTAAAAAAAAAAAAAATTTCCTAAATGTCACACCTTTCTTTTTTACACCCGTAGCTTCTTTTTTTTTTTCGATTTTGTTTCCGGGTAATAATGTCAACATTAACCAGAAAAACAAACAAAACGAACAATAAAGGAGGTACTAACATTTTGTTTGTGAATCTTGATTTATTACTAAGATGCTGTGACATACGTACAGAAGTTTGCACCCGCCTCATCTACCGCTCAAATTTGTTTCCTTATAACTTTCAGAAAAATGGATATTTTTTAATAAAATTTTCTACAAATACTTTTCAGTTAGTGTAGGTACCAATTACATAGGAATATGTTGTGAAAAAGTTTTCGAGGTGAGAGGAAAGGAGTTTCGGATAATAATAATATAGTTCTCAGTTTCTTAACAAATTCGTTGTTAATTAGATAGATGGAAAATCAGTGCACGTTGTTTGTTTGTTAGCTAGCTAACTATGTATAATCATATTCAACATGTTCGAGTACATTTAGGCTTGGAAAGACAATACGCTGCACCGAGAGAGAAAAACCTCATTATGGACAATATGGGTGTAAACACACCACATATCTTTTACAAAGAAATTTTCTTCTCTTGAGACAATTTGTGCAGCGTATAGTCTTTCCATGTTCGAATGTCCACGAACATATTTAATATAATTTATTACTACGGATATCTTTCTAGTTGCTTAGTGCAATTCTAATTTTTTAAATTTTTATTTTTCTCTCCTGTATAACTATTTGTAGTTAAATTTTTAGATGCTTCATTTCCTAAATATGACAATATTAACTATATATTTCTTTTTATGCCGATAGCATCTTAGAGAAATTTTCTTCTTAAATATTGCCTCAAACTATACAGTTTTAGATACATTTGCTTAGTGATATATATTTAATGAAAAAAAAAAGGGCATCGAAGGGACGCACATAGAGGTAACATAAAATTTAATTCAATAAATATATTCTCAGACGAATTCATATTTCAACAAAATTGTATAAAGAGTTATTTCTCCTGTTTATCATTTATACACCCATCCGCCAGGTTTGAAGATAATCAAACCAAAATTTAATGAGTTCGAGCCACTCACCCACTGAGCATTTCTGCTAAATTTGGTGAAAATCCATACAGCTGTTTTCTAGTAATTTTGTAAACACACAGACAAAAAGACGAGCGACTTACAATAACCCTGCTTCGCTTACGCGCGCAGGGTTAATAAGCCAGATATATGTCCAGAGTTGTCTCTTGCTTGTACTCAAACTAGTATTTGTCATGGAATAGCATTATCTTCCTCCTTTTACTACTTAGTTGCTCTTAGCTAACTTTTTAACTTTGTCTTGTGTATCAGACGATACTCATGGCATATTTCTCTGGCGTCCATGCATCATATATGATACACGCTCTCATTTTTTTTTTCGACCACCAGATCAACTTGGAACTTATGAAAGGGAAACTATATTTTTCAGAATGTATGAAACAGGAGTTTACTTGGAAATAAATCAGAACAATGGAGATGAATATGATATGGCTATCATCTGACAAGATGAAGCAAATAGCGAATATGTAGAGTTAGGCTGTCTTGAGTGCTAATGGTTATTTGCACTGTAAATCCAGTACAACATGTGAACATAATCGTGTCATCAGCGAACCTAGTAAAGAGGGTTGCTAGAAGCGTAAAAGTGCAAAAAACGAGACCTTTCAAAAAGGTGGTTGAACTCAATAACTATGCAATAACAAGAAAGAAAGAAAGAAAGAAAGAAAGAAAGAAAGAAAGAAAGAAAGAAAGGGAGAGACTGGGGAAGAGAGAGAGAGACTGGGGAAGAGAGAGAGAGACTGGGGAAGAGAGAGTGATTGGGGAAGTGAAAGAGAGAGAATGAGAAATTCAATACGCATTCGGCAAATTAACATCGTAAGAGGAACTGTGAAAATATGTCTATGAGACTTGCTTAAAACACATTTAGTCTGAAATGCGACCTGGGGACTATACATCACAAGCACGACGCGGCAACGGACAATTTCGTAATTCACATGAGAATATACAAAATTCCAGATTGATTTTAGAATCTGTTCGGAAATAAATAATATACGAACACTGCATAAAACTAGGGCTACAACCTTTGAGTTTCATTCAACAATATAATGATATATACGAAGGGATGCTGGAAAGTTCCTGGTTTTAAGGGAGTCGCGAAAGGTCTGGCTGGAGGTCCAATATTCCGAGTTCTTTTACAGAGCTTAGAAAAACTGAAGGACCGCTGCAATAAGTGTGAGAATCTGAGAAGGGGATATATTGGATAAAATCATAATGAACTGATCCTCCTGTATTTTCTTTTACCCAAAGCCAGGAATTTTCAGCAATCCCTTGTATATATACTGAGAGCTGGCAGAAACGTTAGCACACCGGGCGAAATGCTTAGCGGTATTTCGTCTGTCGTTACGTTGTGAGTTCAAATTCCGCCGAGGTCGACTTTGCCTTTCATCCTTTCGGGGTCGATAAATTAAGTACCAGTTACGCACTGGGGTCGATATAATCGACTTAATACCTATGTCTGTCCTTGTTTGTCCCCTCTATGTTTAGCCCCTTGTGGGTAATAAAGAAATAGGTATAATGAAGCTTAAATTTTAATCCTTGTATTTGTGGCTAAATAATACCTAGCCTGCCTGCCTGCCTGCCTACCCACCTACCTACCTATCTACCTACCTACCTACCTACCTACCTACCTACCTACCTACCTACCTACCTACCTACCTGCTTGCCTGCCTGCCTGCCTGCCTACCTACCTACCTACCTACCTACCTACCTACCTACCTACCTACCTAACCACTAGGCCACGTACCAGAGGTACATGGCCTAGTGGTTAGAGCAGCGGACTCGCGGTCGAGGGATCGTAGGTTCGAATCTCAGACTGGGCGATGTGTGTGTTTATGAGAGAAACACCTAAGCTCCATGCGGCTCCAGCAGAAGGTAATGGTGAATTAAAAATTAGTTTTTATAATTTCTAATTATTCAGTCCTTTAAGCGAAGAACGTCATTCATCAGGAATTCTCTCATTTACATACTTTCACCAGAGATATTCATGTGCAACAACAACATTAAGTAGCAAATCTTTCCAGTCTACGAGGACCTCCAAAAACCTCCATCTCGAGCAAAAAAAAAAGAAAAAATAGCCAAAACGGGATTGCACTATGTTCCCAAATCCGTATCGATGCAATTTTATTATTAAACTCATATAAACCATTAATACTCATGATGAAAGCATGGAGAACATGTTTCCCATTTCTCTTTCTTGTGAAATTATTTTTATTCGAGCCTCAAGGAATCACAAGCCCGGTTTCACGGTTTCCAAATTTTTATACATCGCCGAGATCACAACAGCATTCTACTTGAACAGGAAGCCGGTTCGTTACAGAGTTTTTGAAGTCTGTAATTTTGAGGGAAAACGGTGAGTCGATTACATCGCCCCCAGTACTTGACTGGTACTTTATTTTATCAACCTCGAAGAGATGAAAGGTTAAGTTGATCTCAGCAAGATTTGAACTCAGAACGTAAAGAACGGGAAGAAATGGCGCTGAGCATTTTGTCCAACAGGTAAACGATTCTGCTAGTTTTTATGTAAAATATTTGGATTATTTATAAGCCTCCTTTATGCAGTGTGCTGGCAGAATCTATAGCACGCCGATCGAAATGCATTGCGGTATTTCATCCGTTTTTACAATCTGAGTTGAAATACCGCTGAGGTCGACTTTGCCTTTCATCCTTTTGGAGATAAAATAAGTACCAGTCAACTGAGGTCGATGAACTCGTCTAGAACTCTCCCCCACCAAATTCCTGGCACAGTGCTTATAGTACAAAGGATTTATTAATCTCCTCAAAAAGAAACGGTATCATACGGATTAGAAGCACTGGTTACCAGTTCAAATATGTTTTAGACATATTCAGATATGAATGAGACATATTCATGCATATGGATGCATGTATTTCGGAGTAGCTATCTTTCCAGTGTTTCGATGCTGACGAAAAAATAACTACTTCGAAATGAATGCCTCTATCGATGTGGATAGAGAACGCTTCGAAATTATGCTGGTGTCTGCAGAGAATATTTCTCCGTGACAAAATGCAGCGAATGACCTTACGAGTTCGAATACATCTCAAACATATTTAGATTGGGAACACGGTTGTAGAAACAGTATCAATTCTCTAACAAAAGTTACTTCCCTTGATGCTCATGGGGCATAACTCTGTAAAAGACAGAAAATAACATTCGTGATTTTTGTAGTCCTTTGAAAGCTGGTGAAATTTTTGCAGCTCATTTTCAGCTTGAACATTTTTAAGTCGGTATTTACATGAAACATATAAGCTGAAGGACATCAGAGAGATTTTTTTAATAGTAGCGCTCGTATTATTTTATTATGAACACTTTTAAAAATGAATGAAAAGCTGTACATTTAAATAAAAATGCCTTGCAGAAATTTAAGATTGTTACGAAATAGTTGCAAAAACGGTAGCCAAAATTGATCTTGCTGTTGTTTGGTGCCAGATTAGTCCTGATCAAGCAGATCTAAAATAATTTGATGACATTCCATTCATGGCAATCTTTCTTTATTTTCATAACTCTTTTGCCCTTCTCTTTTTAAAGGATAGTTGAATATGATTCAAGTGAGACTTAGCTGCTATTTGTTGCAACTTGAACGAACGATCAGAGAAAGGCAATTTGCAGCACACGGACCACTCGTGGCCTTTCTATGACCTTTTATCTAGTGCAAAGATTATCATAATTATTTAAACATAACTAAAATTTTGAAACGAATTCTATACGATTTCCTTAACTTGAACGATTTCATTTCCCTTTCTCACTATAGATCTCTTTATCTCTCTCTTATTTCTTTATTGCCACAAGGGGTTAAACATAGAGGGGACAAACAAGGACAGACAAATGGATTAAGTCGATTACATCGACCCCAGTACGCAACTGGTACTTTATTTATCGACCCCGAAAGGATGAAAGGCAAAGTCGATTTCGGCAGAATTTGAACTCAGAACGTAACGGCCGACGAAATACCTATTTCTTTTACTACCCACAAGGGGCTAAACACAGAAGAGACAAACAAGGACAGACAAATGGGTTAAGTCGACTACATCGACCCCAGTGCGTAACTGGTACTTAATTTATCGACCCCGAAAGGATGAAAGGCAAAGTCGACCTCGGCGGAATTTGAACTCAGAACGTAGCGGCAGACGAAATACTGCTAAGCATTTCGCCCGGTGTGCTAACCTTTCTGCCAGCTCGCCGCCTTTATATCTCTCTGTCTCTCTTTATCCCTCTCCGTTTCTCTCTCTCTCTCTCTCTCTCTCTCTCTCTCTCTCTCTCTCTCTCTCTCTCTCTCTCTCGCTCGCTCGCTCGCTCGCTCTCTCTTCCTCCCTATTTTTCTCTCTTACCTACTCACATTTTCAATAAATGTTTGATGTATCTGGGAGATTTCCTGTATCGTGAACGAATGGAAACGTACTATATGACATTTTCAATGGTGCAGCAGCTGAATTTATAAGCAATATTTCTTCATGAGCAAATAAGGACGCTCATATTTTACGTGTGCTCACAGTGTAACTCTGTCATTGTATTTTCTGAACTTCTCAGCCAGTTTTAAACATGCAGTAACTACATTTTTGACTGTTTCAAATGCGTTTCCACATAGTCTACACAGAGGGTGTTTCTACTGTCTTCTCAATTATCATCATCATCATCATCATCATGAACTACATTAAGGCGGTGAGCTGGCAGAATCGTTAGCACACCAGAAAAAGAAAATGCTTAGCGGCATTTCGTCCGACTTTACGTTCTGAGTTCAAATTCCGCAGAGGTCGACTTTGCCTTTCATCCTTTCGGGGTCGATGAAATAAGTACCAGTCATGTACTATGCTCGAGGTAATTGACTAGTCCTCCTAGCCCAAGATTTCAGACCTTGTGCCTATAGTAGAAAGGAATGAAGGCGGCGAACTAACAGAACCGTTAGTATCCTGAACGGCATTTCTACTGTAGGCCATGTACCCATCATAGAAAGGATTGTTATGGACAACGTTATGCAGAACATATTTCTTTATCTAACAGCTTGGCTAATGTATACAGACCCTCGCTAATTAGGCTGATGGAGCAGAATTTTAATTTCTTTTATATATATATTCCCAATCTACATGAAGAGTTAACCAAATTTATAATATTTGACTCGTTAGAAATAGCAGCCAAATCCCTTGACTGACATCCGAATTTCTTTAAGAACAACAGCAACAGCAAAAAGGATACATTGGTCAATACATTTCTAGAACTAATTACTCCGTCATCTTCAAAAATAACAAAAATAACAAAAAATCGAAAAGAAAAAAAGAAACAATTCTAAAACAAATTGGTGCAAGTCAGCCTTGGAATGCATTTGGTCATGTGTTCAATCAAAACTGAAATCAAGTTAAGCACCAGCAGCATCAGCACCCCGACTTCCTACGCAACCGCTGAGCCTGGATGCGCATTCATCCATCCGTCAATGCTCTCGGTGTCGGGGGTTGACCTGCCTTCTCTTCTGCGGGTCTTACGAATAGCAAAGGACCACGTTTCGGACTTCTCCCACTACAGACCGCGATCTTGCGAGCTCTGGGACGAAGACCGCTTCTCTCAATAAACAAACAATCAAACAAACAAAACAGCAGCAGCAACAACAACAACAACAGTGGAGGCGCAATGGCCCAGTGGTTAGGGCAGCGGACTCGCGGTCGTAAGAACGCGGTTTCGATTCCCAGACCGGGCATTGTGAGTGTTTATTGAACAAAACCACCTAAGCTCCACGAGGCTCCGGCGGGGCGGGGGATGAACCCCGCTGTACTCTTTCACCACAATTTTCTCTCACTCTTTCTTCCTACTTCTGTCACAAAGCAGTGGAACCATGGTGTAACCCACTATGGTGTGGTAAACTTTCAGACCCTAGTCTAGATTGCGAATCCTTTGTACCCCATGATGGTTCAGCTCTCCACCCGTTAAAAGCCACCGTTTACGGAATGAGGATAACAACGTAGCTTTCGCGCCCGTCCAACTGCCAGTCTATTGCGTGTGGTGGGTGGAATTCAAGTTGCCACACGCATTCTTAGTAGCTTAGAGTAGGCTCGAATTAGAGACTATTCTTAGTGGCTAATGGCGTGAGCCCTGATTAGAAGAAGAAGAAGAAGAAGAAGAAGAAGAAGAAGAAGAAGAAGAAGAAGAAGAAGAAGAAGAAAAAGAAGAAGACACCAACAAAAATCGACAGTTCTATATTTAAGAGATGAGGTATTTATGTACATTATTTACATTATTTACATTTGACGGATATTTGTCTTCATCTTGTTTGTTGCTTGTGGGATGAAGTTAGAATAATAGACAGAGAACACCACTGGAAAATACGAAAACTAAAAGAAGCAGCACATACGCTAGGACACAACAACCTCCAAAGGAGACCGAGTGGAGATATGAGTAGCATATGGGAACCGGTATTAAAGAAGGATAGGAAAATATTAGATTTATAAGCCCAAAAATTCACTCCATAAATGCCCACGGGCATATGACATACAGGTTAAGAGCGCGAGCTACTACCCCCAATATTCCGAGTTCGATTCCAGGCAGTAATCTGAAAAATAACAGTATCAAAAGATACCTTAAGAATGAGAACTTAAGTTCGATTTTTTCCAAAATCACCTGATGAAGGCTGGAGGGTATATCAGCCGAAATGTTGTATTAACAACAAACAAACAAGATGAGGAGAAATATCCATCAAATGTAAATAATGAACAAAAATTGAGTATAGTTTTTTTTTGTTTTTTTTTTTTGCATCTTTGAAGAGCTGTGTTATCATCATCATTGGCGGTGCATTTAGGCCTAAAATATTTCTCTCTGTAAGAATTGTATGATTACAGACTGGAATAAAATTTTCTGCTGTCTTTTTATAAAAACATTTCCATCGAACCATGACTTTGGAAAATTATAAGAATTTCTCATAATTTATTTTCAAGAGCAGGAATCTTGGGCAAACTACCCTTACTAAGCAGAAAAATTTGTCAAGCATCAGCTTTGTAAGGGTAATTTACCCAAGATTCCTGCTGTTCCAACGGCATCTCTGCGTTCGAAAATAAATTATTTTATTTGTATCTATATACACATTTCAGCGTTTACAAAAACAAATGTTTGTTTATATTTATACATAAGAATTTCTATTTTTCTTTCTATTCCCATTGATAAAAAGATAAATTTTCGTATTTCAGTTTGTTGGGAAGAGTTTTCTCCCTTGTAACATATTCTCGAAGTCTACAAACGCGATGGTGTTAGCAACTCTTCGCATTTTAAGAAATAGCAACCGAAATTTTCACAAATATCATCTCACTACTCTAAAAATAGCTGAATATACCAATTATACACACATTAAGCACAATGTATCTCTGTAACGGTTCTGCGTTTCAGATATTTTGGCTTCCTGCAAAAATACGAAAGATGACCATCTCAACAGAAGAACTGGTTACGAACGAAATGAAATGGTGGTTTCTCTTTTCGCCCTTGACATTGTATAGTGTCCCTAGCTAAAGAATCTGATTTAGCGTAGGTATAGCTTACTAAGACGGCGATTTGCCCAAATCCTTAGCGCGTTCGATAATGTGTTTTGCCAAGGCGGCGAGCTGCAGAAACGTTAGCACGCCGGGCGAAATGCTTAGCAGTATTTCATCTGTCTTTACGTTCTGAGTTCAAATTCCGCCGAGGTCGACTTTGCCTTTCATCCTTTTGGGGGTCGATAAATTAAGTACCAGTTACGCACTGAGGTCGATGTAATCGACTTAATCCGTTTGTCTGTCCTTGTTTGTCCTCTCTGTGTTTAGCCCCTTGTGGGTAGTAAAGAAATAGGTATTTCGTCTGTCTTTATGTTCTGAGTTGAGTTCAAATTTGCCTTTCCTCCTTTTGAGGTCTATAAATTAAGTACCAGTTGCGTACTGGGGTCGATCTAATCGACTGGCCCCCGCCCCAAAAATTTCGGGCTTTGTGCCTAGAGTAGAAAAGAATATAGTGTATTGTGGTATTCGTCCCACTTCTATGTTCTGAGCTCAAATCCCACTAAAGTCAGTTTACCTTTCATCCTTTCAGCATTGGATGAATGGGATATCAGCATTGGAGTCGATTCTTCTCCCTTTCTGGATTTACCTGTAATTTGAAAGTCTTGCATTATCACATTGTGTCACACTCTATCATTTAATGAGGATTTCTAATTTTGGCCCAAGGCCAGCAAGTTTAGGGGAGGAGGCTAGTCGATTACATTGACCCCGATATCTAGCTGGTACATATTTTATCGACCCCGAAAAAGGATGAAAGGTAAAGTAGAACTCGGCGGAATTTGAACTCAGAACCTTAAGACGGACGAAGTGTTGCTAAGCATTTGCCCGGCGTGCTAACAATTCTTTTCTACTCTAAGCACAAGGCCCGAAATTTTGGGGGTAGGGGCCAGTCAATTAGATCGATCCTAGTACGCAACTGGTACTTAATTTACCGACCCCGAAAGGATGGAAGGCAAAGTCGACCTCGATGGACTCTATCATTTAATAATGACGAAAAAAAAACCTACTCTTATTTAGAAACCTCAGTTCTACACACTTTGAAGCCACTATGAAAATAAAATAAGGAAATCCAGTGGTGTAGCCAGAGTGTGTGCCGCTTTGGGTGGCCCTTTAGTCCCCCACCCATCCCATAGAGGCTTATGTACTAGATACAAAGACTTACCTCCATTAAAGCGTTGTCAGGGAAGGGCCGCCCTTTCGCTCCCTAACTACGCTACTTTTGAGTTTGCAATTTTTTCTTTTCAATTTTTCAACAAGTGATTGATTCTTAGAGTTTGTCTAATTAACGCTGTTGAATTCATTCGAGAAGCAATGAACTTTATCTATGACTCCCAGATAACTTGCTTTCAATCATACTATTGACGCCTTAAAATATCTATGTTTTAAAAATCTTATTCATGACTAGCTTAAAAGCAGCCCTATAACCCTGCATGTAGATTAGGAAGATATATAAAGCAAATTAAAATTCTGCTCCATCAGCCTAATTAGCGAGGGTCTGTATACATTAGCCAAGCTGTTAAATAAAGAAATATGTTCTGCATAACGTTGCCTATAACAATCCTTTCTATGATGGGCACATGGCCTACAGTAGAAATGCCGTTCAGGATACTAACGGTTCTGTTAGTTCGCCGCCTTCATTCCTTTCTACTATAGGCACAAGGTCTGAAATATTTTAAGCTAGCTCCTGTAGAGGGCTCTTCATTGGGCCTTGGGCTCAACAATGGCACTTCATGCACTGAGTACATATACTCATTTAGTAGGAAATCAATTGATCAAACTGAATGCTCATCATCGATACCATTTGCGGATCCATCCACCGCTTTCCCCTGTTAGCAGTTAGAGCACTGCATAATTATCGAAAGTTTTAGTTTGGTTTATCGATGGTATTAAGTTCAATTCTTTTTGTTTATGGCCAGTACGAAAAACAACCCGAACTCACTTCAATGTAAACTCACCTGAAGATGTGATAGCTATTTCATATACAGACTCATTTGTCAGCATGTCGTTTACGTTCGGTACTTATTGTATAGCCCAAGCTCTGTTGCTCATCTTCACACAATTATTATATGTATTGTCAACACACTTATATGTATCGTTGGAACGCAAAGTAAAGAAAGCTATGGTAAAAATAGCATGTAGAATATTGGATTAAAAAAAAAAAACCCTCGAAAGGAGAAAAATGCTAATAACTGTGCGTGGGAGACGAACGCGCATCATCGCTGATCATGACGGCTGTGCTACGATCATACCTAAGCAGCATTCCAAGATTTCTGCATCCATTTTCGAAGCTTTGTGCTTACCAGCGAGAATTGTAAGATAATTAGATCATAAGAATTTTTGTTTTAGAAATCATTTTTTTCTTTTTTTTTGCTGAAACTCGAACGATAACGCTGTAAATATTATTTACATGTTGAATATTGGGTTAATATTTACCTGATGAATATTGGGTTAAAACCCTGTTGGAAAGAAAATAGTCAAAGGCTACTCGTTTATTTCAATCCATAGTTTTTGTTTTTAACCCCCTCTACATACTATTATTTATAACTTTATCTAAGGCGGCATGCTAATAGAATCAGTGGCACACCGGACAAAATGCTTAGCAGTATTTCGTCCTCGTTACGTTCTGAGTTTTCCACCGAGGCCGACTTTGTCTTTCAGTTTTCGGGGTCAATAAAGTAAGTACCAGTTGCGTACTGGGGTCGATCTAATCCTGAAATTGCTGGAACTGTTCCAGCAATTTATAACCTTGACTGCTTTGAGTTCCACCGCAAAAAAAAAAAAAAGATTTTTATTCATATCTCTCGAAGTTTCTAAACAAATTCTTATGATGTAAACTTGTATGCCTCTTAACAAATAGTTTTCCCCCTTACTGCTAGGAAATAGGAGGTTAAGTGAATCCAGACGAGTTTTAAGAAAGACGAAACTAGTCGGATCGATACTCAATAAGTCTTCTGAAATGCTTTGCTGTCTAACGGTAAGGCCTAATTTTTGATGAGTGTTTCAAAACAAATGGATATGGCACTAGATATATATTCAATCTACGATACTTATGGCCTTTTGTTTAAGCTTCATGCGATGACGTTATTATTTTGCAATCAAAAATAATTTTCCGTCTGTCTTTGTGTTCTGAAGTCGACTTTGCCTTTCATCCTTTCGAGATCGATAAAATAAGTACCAGTCAGTTACTGGGGTCCATTTTAATCGATTTCCTACCCCTTTCAAAAACTGCTGGCTCTGTGCCAAAATTTGAAACTAATATTTTGCAATCACTTAACAGGTGACTATGAATACAATGTGTCGAAAAACTGTGATGTAAAAATTAACAAACTTTTATGAGTTACCGAAGTATAATCTATTAAATCAATTTCAAGAATGGAAATCAAGTCTAGTCATTTAAGAACACACAAAAACTGTTAGATTCACTTTTCGTTTATCTCTCACTTTACGTTTATCTCATTGTTCTACTTCTGACACCTAGTCGCTGACATAATTCCTCTGTCGTAATGTAGCAAAACTTTTTCATACTTTCTAGGAAACACCTATAAGAAATAAGAAATAAATTAGTAAGGAATAAACGAAGGAAAATGACATATTTTTTTAGCATGCCTTAAATGTCTGGGAATATCTTCCAAAACGTAATTTGCTCAATTTCAGCACACGGTCCTTGTCACTTTTTCCATTTTTGCTAGTTGGGTTTGGAGAAAGAAGCAATACCTATTGTTTTTTGAAGGTATCTTCAAGACCGGTGAGATTGAGTTCGTTATTATTCCGTTTAAACTGACATTTGTAGGAAAGTCATGAGCAAGGAGGACGATTCCAGAGGGCGAGGGTTCTGGAAAGGAACGACTAGGCATGGTAGTTAGTGCAGGGTTTGGGGTGACAAAAAGAGGAGAGACGAGTGGGTTGGGAATACGTAAGAAGAGAGGTACAAGTCCAACCAATTCCTAGGAACAGCCGACATTACAAAAATAGCAAGAAAGTTCTTTGGGAGGAGATAGTACATCTGTGGGTCAGGGGTTGAAGCTTGCCTGTGAGTGATTTATGCCAATCGAGTGGCCTCTCTCTGGATGCGACCTGTGATGATTATGTGCATAGCGGTACTATCCAACAGAAGGCGGCGAGCTGGTAGGAACGTTAGCACGCCGGGCGAAAATGTTTAGCAACATTTCGTCTGCCGCTACGTTCTGAGTTCAAATTCCGTCGCGGTCGACTTTGCCTTTCATCCTTTCGGGGTCGATTAAATAAGTACCAGTTACGCACTGGGGTCGATATAATCGACTTAATCCCTTTGTCTGTCCTTGTTTGTCCTCTCTGTGCTTAGCCCCTTGTGGGTAGTAAAGAAATAGGTTTTGTCCAACAAGTGGGAACAATACTCTCGTAATATCCCCATTTGACTTGTCAAACAAATACAGCACCAAAATTTATTTAATGCTATTGTTTTTATTTCCCTTCACCCATTCAAGTGAAGAGCAAGTGTTTGTACTTAATTTCAATTTGAAGCAATTTCATACGACAACGTAAAGCCCCACAATTTTCTCATAATTGTTTCCGTCGATTAATCAATCTCACTGCGCTGTTGATAATCATTGTGTGGATTGGAGTTCAGATTGTAAAATGACGAAAGTAAATACTGTCAGGTCAAAACTAGAATCTGATCTGAGTCAGCAAAAAATTAATCTACATGAATGTTCCCATTCATATAAATTCATCGGTGGTAGGATTAGCTGTGAGAATGAAATACTGACTTTTCAGACGTTTTTCTTTTATCAAAAAGAGGGAATATATATAGAAGCATTATCGTTTAGATCGTAGGAGAATGAATAAAGTGAAGGAGCGACGTGATGGGTAATGCAAAAAAGAAACGGGTTAAAAGCCAGTGAGCTGTAGTATGAGTTGTTTGAACGGCGAGGGAGCACCCAAGGAGTAACATGAGGATAGGGATAGAATGGGCCACAGAAATACGAGGTTGCGGTCCAACAGAAGAGGAATGGGGATAGTCAAGTGAAGCGGGAGATAGGATTAAAAGCACATTGCAAAAGAAAGAACAGACAAGAGGATGCAGAGAGGAGGAGGAGGAGGAGGAGGATGATGATGAGGATGGGGATGATGATGATGAGGAGGAGGAGGAGGGGAAAGAGGAGGAGGGGGAAGAGGAGGAGGAGAAGGATGAGGATGATATGACGACGACGACGACGATGATGATGATGATGAGGAGGAGGAGGAGGAGAAGAAGGATGATGATGATGATGATGAGGAGGAGGAGGAGGAGGAGGAGGAGGAGGATCGTAGAGAGAGCTTGCAGAGAATTTCAGCCGCTAATGAGAGGTGGAAAATTACATAGTGATATATGGCTTGAAGGAATTGTGAGAAATTGTGCAGAATATGTGATAAAAAGAAGTGAAAAATTGTATGGTTTTGCTATCAGATTCACAGTGCGGTTTTCATAAGAAGGGAACATTGTCCACTGTAAGTAAACAGTCATAACATCATTTTTGTATCATTTGCTGACTTAACCAAACGACATCAAGCTGTCACATATATAGAAATATGTGTCAGTTAGGTGTGGTCGAGAATGGTGTTTAGAGCAGAGGTCAGCGGGATAGAAATGTAGAGTAGTTAATGAGAGGAAGTGGGGAGATGAGCGAATGTTAGGTATAAGTAAAACTGCACATTGTATGCAGTTATATGTATGTCCAGTATATGTATAATTGGTAAAGGCGCGTGGCTTAGTGGTTAAGGCATTCGGCTCACGATCGCAAGGTTGTGAGTTCAATTCGCAGCGACGCGTTGTGTCTTTGAGCTAGGCACTCTATTTTACGTTGCTCCAGTCCACTCAGTTGCCAAAAACTAGTAGTACCTGTATTTCAAAAAGCCAGCCTTGTCACACTCTGTGTCACGCTGAATCTCCCTGAGAACTACGTCAAGGGTACACCATGTCCGTGGAGTGCTCAGCCACATGCACGTTAATTTCACGAGCAATCTTGTTCCGTTGATCGGATCAACTGGAATCCTCATCGTTGTAACCGACAGAGTATCAGTATATACAGAACTACATTCAATATATACAACCATGCAGTACATGTTCAAACATTTACACGTAGAGATACATGTACAAGATGCAACAACAAAACCATTTCTCTTTAGAGCGGAGGAGATGAAAATGGAAAGCAGAATCAAAGGAAGTTGAGGCGTATATTTAGGCCATGAGGAGTAGAAGTTCCCAGGTTAAAGATAAAGCGTTTTTTTTTCTTTCATTGAAGTGTTACAGGGTGAAAAAGATCATACACTGCGAGGTGGCCAGAATAATGACCGGACAAACTAAATTGTTGGACAACATATTTGGGTACTAACTGTGTTTTTTACGGACGTTTCTGTATTACGGAAGTGCTCAAGAAAACTAACACAGGATGAATATAAATTTATTTGTTTAATAAAATCTGTGAATGAAGTCCCAAATCATTTCTTTGTTAATAGTGAGGTCGATAAAAAACTACAAAAACTATATTACGATAATTTTCTTAAGGTGGACAATACTCCTTTCTTACGCAAATCGCGTTATGAATCTAGCAGAAACATTAGTATTTGCTAACAGCCTCTATAAAAATCACTGAAACTGATTGCAATTTGCATAAGTTGTGTTGTGGGTGATATAATATAACTTTTGTCAGGACCTTTCTGACAGCAACCCATTTTCGACTGTTGTTGCATTTGTTTCTCTCCTGTAGTGATTTTTCTGTATTTCTTTTCATACAAATCAATAACAAGGCTATCCAATATGTATTTGAAAGACAGTTATCTATATAGGTCAATAAGAACACTATTTAATATATATGTGAAAGACAATTGTCCATCGCTTCTTGTGCCATCGAACGTTCATTATTTTTTAAATAGTAACCGACAATAGCGTCTCGACTACAGATCTCTGTGATTTACATATGAAACACTCTTATTCAGACGTTCTCACTTTGAAAGTTTCTCTGCATAGGTATTGTTGGTGACAGGAAATGGACGGACGATTGAACCTAGTAAGAACAGAGGACGACTAAGCTCGGGTCCATGTCGAGACTGAACTTGTAGAAGAATATAATTTGCAAGGAACTTATGATTGAGTAGTCCTTCAATTCAGTTCACCCAAGGTCTTATTGTAGCAATTTAGTATAATAGGTTGTTGTTGGCAAGTACGAAAAGAAATAATCACTGTTATGTCATTTTTGATAAAAGGTATGTCTGATCAGGACTACGGGAGAGAAACAAATACAACAGTCGAGAAAGGTCCTGACCAAGGTTATGTTATATCACCCATAACACAAACTTATGTAAATTGTAGCCAGTTTTAGAAGAGTACCTGAACAAATTCCCGAGAGAGTTGTTAAATTGAGCATGCCATACTTTTCATGCATATCTCTTACAAAAACCACAGGGAAGATAAAATTTGCCTGCTTGTTGCTGCTCATTTTCGCCATTTTTGTAGAGATGGTTAGTAATACTCTGTGTGACTTATGCATTTGGTGTATCTTCTACCTCATTTGACTACCTCTGTTCCACTTCTCTTGATCTCAATCCTGTGCTTCTTTGGCCCATTCTATCCATATCCCTCTATTTTGTGGTTTTATCAATCATTCTTGCTGCTTTGTAGCCTGTAGAGTAGAACACTACGTTATGGACCGATGGACTAATGAAGGTCCATTTCTTATTCAATAAGTACATAAGCCCAGCTAAACTCATCTATCGAGAGATTTTCAGTAACAGAGGAACACACTCCATCCTTGCGTTCAGTTTTCTCGAACCGTGTACAGTGATTCAAGACCAGTTAGTGGAAGTGAACTGTTATCCCATGTTTAATCCTAATTATGCACTGGATTGTCCAATATTCTGTAATTATTGTAATAATCCGTGGAAGTTTCCTGATATTAACACACATCACTGTAAGGTGTTCATCCATATCTCAGTGTTTAGAACTTGGTTACATCATGATTGCTTATATTTCTTCTGGATCAGTGACAAAATTAAATTGCGTTCGACAGTTAATAAACTCGTTAATAACTGTTTGCATTCACTTTATGAACTCTGTGACATTCAAGCACACCGCTGGATATGCTAATGTTCTCGGGACGTGTCTGAAAACACATCAAGTGATTGACAGATTTTGATCCTCGACTTCAGTGCGTGCTTACGTACTGAGAAAAGAGGTAAATGATCTTTCGATTAAGGGCATACAGAGAGGCAAAACTTTTCACTAACAGGTGTTTTCGAAAGATAAACTGCTTCTGATCGCAATTTCCACACAACGGAAATGTCGTCAGTCAGTGATGTATGATCTCTACAGGATGTTAAATCTGTTACCTTCTGACATGTGTGTGTGTGTGTGTGTGTGTGTGTGTGTGGTGTGTGTGTGTGTGTGTGTATGTGTGTGTGTGTGTGTGTGTGTGTGTGTGTGTGTGTGTGTTGTGTGTGTGCACGCACAAATATACATACTGAAATCCTTAATTTAATCCTCATGCAGAATGCCAACGTCCATTCATAGCCACACATATAAACTTATTCATTTACAGAAATGTCGAAGGCAGTGAGCTGGAAGGAGCGTTGGACATAATTCTCAGTGGCATTTCTTTAATCTCTTTATATTTTTATGTTCAAATTACACCGAGGTCGACTCTGTTTTTCATCGTATCGGGGTTGATAGAATAAGTACCATTTCGACTTGCCCGCTTCTCAAAATTGCTAGCCTTGTAGCAGAATTTGAAACCATTCATAGAAATACTTACAACAGCGACCTGTACAGACACATGGACACATGGCATGTCTGTCTGTCTGTCTGTATGTATGTATGTATGTATGTATGTATGTATGTATGTATGTATGTATGTATGTAAGTATGTATGTATGTATGTATGTATATATATATATGTATGTATTTATATATATATATAATACATACATATAATGTACATACCTACACACACACACACACCACACACACACACATATATATATATTATATATATATACATATATATATATATATAATATATATATATATATATATATATATTATATATATATATAATATATATATATATATACATGCATATATGGGTACAGGACATTACAAAAACGCTAAACACAAGGAGAAACGAAAACATAGAAAACGAACTTTCTTTCGAAAACCGCAAACAAAACAAACAAACAGAGAAACGAGACATAAAGAATATTCCCCTTCATCAGTTGACGCTGTTTCAACTACTCCGCGTTTCGTTGAAACAGTTGAAATAGTTGAAACTTCGTTGAAACAGTCCTTCCCGCAAAGGAAATTAAATAAAATTTGGGTTTTTTGCGGGTAACAAGAACAGGACAGTGTGAACAAGACAGTAAAAACAAGTCTTTAGGAAAAAAATGGACAGAATATATATGTATATATATATATATATATATATATATATATATATATATATACACACACACACATACGTACATATATATTACATCATGAAATAAATAAAACCGTTTTCTTCAAGGGAATTAAAAACTTAAAATTTTGAATTTGATTCTGAAAAAATATCAAGATATGGAATGTGTGTTACCTTTTCAGTCATTTGACTGCGGCTATGGTGGAGCACTGCCTTTCGTCGAGGAAATCGACTCCAGAACGTATTGTTTCTAAGCCTAGTATTTATTTTATCGGTCTCTTTTGTCGAACCGCTACATTACGAGGACGTAAACACACCAGCATCAGTTGTCAAGTGATGTTGGGGGGACAAGCACAGACAGACACAGACAGACACACACATACGACAGGCTTCTTTCAGTTTCCGTCTATTAAATCCACTCACAGGGCTTTGGTCGGCCCGAGGCTATAGTTGAAGACACTTGCCCAAGGTGCCACGCAGTGGGAATGAACCCGGAACCATGTGGTTGGAAATCAAGCTACTTACCATACAGCCACACTTGTGCCTGTGTGTGTGAGATTATGTGTGTATATATACACACACATATTACATATATAATATATGCGTGTATGTCAAAATGTGTATGTGTTTGTATTTATGTATATATATGTATATACATAACGTGTATATATGTATATATATATATATATATATATATATTATATATATATATATATATATAAATATATATATACGTTTGTATTATATGTATATATATGAATTTATATGTATATATACATATATTTTATGTTTGTATGTACATACATGTGTGTGTGTGTGTGTGTGTGTGTGTGGTGTGTGTGTGTGTGTGTGTGTGTGTGTGTGTGTGTGTTGCAGTATAAAATGGGCGTAGATTTTTGTCAAGATGGTTGTAGAAAATACCCTCTTAAATATTTTGATATTGCTTTTCCTGACATCACAGGATTAACACTATATGCTTAGTGTGTGATCTCAAGTGCTTCACCTAACCCTAACGCTCTCATCATTAGCTACACGCCTACGATGGTATGTATTACAGTAGAAGAACCACAGGAAGAATTATGTTTAATAACTTAAAGCATTTGCTATCATTTTCCTCAGCTGGATTTTGTTATTTAGTATCAGAAACTATAGGGTGTCGACTAAATAACAAATACATGCATACTCGTTTATCACCGCTGTTTGATTAAAAATATGATAAATGAATCAGTGATAAAATCAGCGATAAATGAACAATAGAACATATGAGAAAACAAGCTTCGTTCCGAGACCACAAGTTGTCTTGAGTGTTGTGGAAGGTAGTTGAGCGCAGTTTTGTGATACATGCGAAATCTTTGACATATCGCCGACCCGTGTTATTTCAAATCAATCCGTGGTAAGTGTAACATGGTCCACATTTGAGCGTATCTTGTTATCACGGACAAGTGATGGATGGATCACTTATGAATATACTTTTTTTTAACTCTGACTTCAAATCTGACCAGACCAAGAATTGAATCTGGCTTCTACCTCTCTAGACTCGAATCGCCAGTCCAGTAACCTTTAAAAAAAAACAATAAATATACTGAATGTTTTGGCATCTTAAAAATCGGAGGTAATTTTCTTAGAACATTGTATTAGGTTGTCAGATAAATTTGTCCGGTTTATTTTACCTCCAACCCTATTTACTAAAAGATTAATTTATTAAAGATTTAATCTTTTACTTTTTACTTGTGTCAGTCATTTGACAGCGCCCATGCTGGGACACCGCCTTGAAGAACTTTATATCGAACAAATCGACCCCCAGGACTTTTTCTTTAACTGTCTAGTACTTATTTTATCGGTGTCTTTTGCCGAACCGTTAAGTTACGGGGTCGTAAACACACCAACACCGGCTTTCGAGCGGTGAGTGGAGGGACAAACACAGACATAAAGGCGCACATACATATATATATATATATATATATATATATATATATATATATATATATATATATATATATATATTGAGAGATAGATAGATAGGTAGACAGACAGACAGACAGACAGAGAGAGAGATAGATAGATAGATAGATAGATAGATAGATAGATAGATAGATAGATAGATAGATAGATAGATAGATAGATAGATAGATACGACGGGCTTCTTTCAATTTCCGCCTACCAAATCCACTTACAAGGCTTTGGTCGGCCCGAGACTATAGTAGAAGACACGTGCCCAAGGTGCCACGCAATGGGACTGAACCCAGAACCATGTGGTTGGGAAGCAAGCTTCTTACCACTCAGCCACGGCTTTTTTAGCTTTGCTCTTCCTTTACAACTTTTGTTTATCGTGTCTGAAATTTGGATCAATTTCATGAAGAACATTTTTTTTTCATACATATAACAATATAGTACCAAGTATGTATGGCAGGGTGGGAGGTGGAAACGAACGTATTTTTTGTAACAACCTAATATTTCACGAAATGAGGAGGATGGGAATTTAGTTTCAAAAAGTTGATGAAAAGACAGTTGGACTCCATTTC